>NW_024519206.1:12215847-12233765 GCF_017590135.1 Pyrgilauda ruficollis | reverse complement strand
CGGGGCCGGGGCTGCCGGTAAGTTGGCGGCGCGGTGGCGGCGGCCCCGGGGGAGCGGGCGCCGCGCGCGCTCCCATTGGCCGCCCCGCCGTCAGCTGCTCCTATTTTCTGCTGTCGCTTTTGGCGCTCGGCCATCCAGAAACAAACCACTTCGATGACTCCTAATAGTTATCGCCAGATGTACTAATACACAACAAATCACGGTCCGGGAGAGGGGGAGAGCAAATGAGTTCCTATTTTGTGAATCCCACTTTCCCGGGGAGCCTGCCCGGGGGCCAGGACTCCTTCCTCGGGCAGATCCCCCTGTACCCGGCGGGCTATGATGCTCTCAGGCATTTTCCGGCTTCGTACGGGGCAAGCAGCCTGCAGGACAAGACTTACACCTCACCTTGTTTCTACCAACAGTCCAACACCGTCATTGCTTGCAGTCGGGCTTCCTATGAGTACGGAGCCTCTTGTTTTTATTCGGACAAGGACATTAGTAGCGCCTCTCCTTCCGGCAGTGGCAAACAGAGGGGGCCCGGGGACTACCTGCACTTTTCTCCCGATCAACAGTACAAAACCAGCGGCGGCCAAGCCAAAATTATAAATGACGAAGGCACCGACCGGAAGTACACGAGCCCTGTTTACCCCTGGATGCAGCGGATGAACTCCTGCGCTGGTAAGGCATCTCGGTGCAGTCAAGGGCGGAGAGGGGAGGAAAAGGAAAAGTTTCTTTTTTTTTTTTTTTCTTTTTTTTTTTTTTTTTTTTTTTTTTCCTAGATAAAGTCCAGATTGCTGGAGAAACATGATTCCCGCAGGGCAATATGTAACATGAAACCTTCGCAGGTTTAGACCTGGCACGTTGGCACCCAGGGAATGGTGGCCAAGATCCCAGTATGTAGGTTTACTGGTGAAAGTTACAGGGGAATCCTTAGAAAGTAGGGGGAAAAAAATTTAAAAGGAACAAAGCACTTTTATCACTCTCTTAAAGCCATCCCAAAGCCTCTGCTCTGCTTCTTCATTGTCAGAGAGCGATGCATGGAATATGCCCTCTGTAGTGAGGATCCAAAGCATTTGTGGTACATTCCTCCTCGCCCCCCTCCCCCAGCTCATTAGCCTGTGAGTATTGGATATTGAGAGCACGTTTCTGGGGCCGTGGGCGCACTTCCATGGCATCGCGGATTTTTCCAGACTTAGGAGTGAACTTCACATAATTGAACTATTCTGTACA
Source organism: Pyrgilauda ruficollis (assembly GCF_017590135.1). Lineage (NCBI taxonomy): Eukaryota > Metazoa > Chordata > Aves > Passeriformes > Passeridae > Pyrgilauda > Pyrgilauda ruficollis. The sequence continues at coordinate 12,232,553 of NW_024519206.1, read as the reverse complement.
GGAGTGGTGCTGGGGGAATGGCGGGGGGGGGGGGAGTGGGAGGGTTGTACTGGGGTGACATTTATTTTTTACAATCCCAAATTTAAACGTTTACTTCAAGTGTTTGCTAATGACTCGCCTTTTCTCCCATCCTCCCGAGTTTATGTTTGCTGCAGGGTAGGTCTCACTCCTTTTTTTGAAAATTAAACTTTTAGCAAGACCATTCCGATGCTGCTTTGCATTCAAGAGCAATAAATTCTGGAGCAAATGGCAAAACGCTCTTCTATGATCTTTAGCTGATGTCTATAATTATACTTAGAGACCTTCTGCAGTCCCAGCCATGGCAATGGCTGTGTGTTTGTGTCAACACAGCCGCATGTGCGTGCACACACACACGCACAGAACATGCGTGGGGCTTCCCGGGTAGCACACGTGTGCCTGTGCCTGTGTGTGCGCACAGGCTCCCAGCGCGCACAGAGCAGCCTCTGCTCAGCCACTCGCCCCGTGCTACCTCCTGCACCTTCCCTAGGTCCACCTTAAAGCCTCTCTGTATCCCACTTACCCCGCCACCGTAAGCACACAGCACATCTGCATTTACAGCTCGTCAGGCAGGAGAAAAGGAAAAGAGAGAATTTAAAAAAAAAAAAAAATTAAAAAAAAAAAAAAAAAAAAAAAAAAGAGCCTCCAGGAAACCAGGGCAGCTTCCCCCACTCCCCGTGATTGTGCCTGCAAAAGGAGGCAGAATATACTAATCGCTCTTTCTGGTCTGAAATCACTGGGCCCTGTCCAATGCGATCGTTTTGTCTTTACTTCTACAGGTACAGTATATGGAACACATGGGAGACGAGGGAGGCAAACTTACACCAGATACCAAACGCTAGAGTTAGAGAAGGAATTTCATTTTAACAGATACTTAACCCGAAGACGACGTATTGAGATTGCAAACGCTCTCTGCCTTACTGAACGCCAGATTAAAATATGGTTTCAAAACAGGCGGATGAAATGGAAAAAGGAAAACAAATTCATAAATTCCACACAGCCCAGCAGCGAAGAAACAGAGGAAAAGTCAGGGGAGTAGAACCACGTTTAATAAACGCTACCAGGCCTTTCCTTAGCGCTTACTACTACTATTATTATTATTATTTACCTTGTGTTCCTTCTGCTACTGAAATCCTATAGGTTTGTCACAGTCTATTAATCCCCAAAAGGCTTGGTTAAAAGATGTATATTTGCAATCATCTGTGACTTACTCTAATATATGTGGAAGCCCCAGCTTTCGAGCTACAGGCATGTATGTATGTAACCATCTTCCTAAAGCGTATATGGCGTCGGTTAAAGCATTAGAGAATTGGCCCAGAATTTTAAATGTTTGAGATTAGCATCTCAAATGGGTGAGTGGGTGGGTGTCCCTGGTGTGCTTGTGTGAGAAAAGATAAGCAAATTATTTTTTATCTTTTTTTTTTTTAATTAGAAATGCTTTTATTGTAGAAAGACAAGAGATTTTAGAAAATATTTGGTTTATGTTTTTGCTAGCTCCCGTTACGGCGGGCCATCTCGTTATTCTATGTTTAGGAGTTTATGATCCGCAGGGGAAAAAAAAGTTTTAGCTATGTATAAGATATTTAAAGAGCAAATGGAAGAAAATTTCTTTTAAAAAACGTTGTATAAATCCCTGTGTATAAACTTTCAGTTAAAGCGAAGATGAATTGCAGGGATATTTTTTTTTTAAATGTCGCTAAACTGCTTAGTCTGCACTATAGTATTAAAGTAAAAACTCGGTGTTAAACTTCAGGGGAAGCGAGGGAAGAGGTTTTGAAGCGGGCAATTTTCTGTGGTTCCCGTTGAGCTTACGCTAAGGTTTTGGTGAGCTCAGCTCTGCACTGAAGGGGCTTTGAATTATGGACTACATTTCTTGGGGCTTCGTGAGCTTAGATCGATCTTTTCCCCTTTAATCTCTCTTTCTTTCTCTCTTTCTTTCTTTCTTTCTTTCTTTCTTTCTTTCTTCCTTCCTTCCTTCCTTGCTTCCTTCCTCTCTTTCTTATTTGAAGAAAAGGTCTTATTAACTTGGGGATTTTCTTTCCTGCTTCTGCGGTATCTTAATTCACATTCGCATTACTTAGCACTGGAAAAAAATAAATTGATACTTTGAAGAAAAATAGCTGCCATAAAATGCTTCCACTTCGAGATTTGTAAAAGTAAAATAAGGGCAGAAAAAATATTGATTAATATATACATTACATCTCTATATTATATTGCATGTGCATGTGAAGCTGTGTAGAAATGCACTTGTATACGCATCGAGGCTCTTTTGTTTGGAAGGCAGCACAATTTGGGCTACCACTCTAAATGTTTTAAAAGCCAAATCTGGAGAATATAATGCAAAATGGCTACCACCGCATTTAGAGGATTTTTTCCTCTCCGAGAGGCGATGAAATAACGGCAGCCGTAAAGTCGCCTGGAATCTGAACCCCTAGTTGGAAAAAACGCTGCACGATTTTCATCTTTAATAGATATCTGCCATTTCACATCGGCAGGACCCGGCTGCTTCTCGAAAGCTCCGGCACGGGAATAAGTGTGGGGGAAATTATATATCTATGTATATATATGTAGAAGGGACATAAACCTCGCCAGCATCCGAGAACGGATCGTGTAGGATTTGAGCACCGGCGTAAAAAACCCTCGCACGGAGGCGAAGGCAGGCACAAAGCGGAGCGCTCTCTGCACGCCCATCTCCCCGGCGGCCGGCTCGCAGGAGCAATGCCGCCAGCCCCGCAGCCTCGCCGCCGGTGCGGGTGCCGGTGCCGGTGGCGGCGAGCCCCGCTCCGCTCCGCGCCTCTCCGCGCCGCTCCGCGCCGCCGTCGGGGGCCGTCACCCCGGGCCGACCCCGCGGAGTTTTATGCGGACGGGCGGGCGGCGGCGGCGGCGGCGCGCACGGGAGGCGCGCCCCGGGCCGCCCGCGCCCTCCCAGCTCCCCCACCAGTGCACGAGTTTACCTCTAGAGGTCATCAGGCAGGATTTACGACTGGACAACAAAAGCACGTGATGTGAAGCCGTACCCCATATTTGGGTGCCTACGTAGGAGGGAACCAAGTACATGTCCCAGTCATTTCCATAATTCATCATAAATTGTGCAAGGGTGCTATAGACGCACAAAACGACCAAGAGCCACAAATCAAGCACACATATCAAAAAACAAATGAGCTCTTATTTTGTAAACTCATTTTGCGGTCGCTATCCAAATGGCCCGGACTACCAGTTACATAATTATGGAGATCACAGCTCGGTGAGCGAGCAATACAGGGACTCCGCCAGCATGCACTCCGGCAGGTACGGATACGGCTACAATGGCATGGACCTCAGCGTCGGGCGCTCTGCTTCCACTCACTTTGGTGCCAATGAGAGACCCCGCAGTTACCCGGCCAACACCACCTCTGCCTCGACAGAGCCCAGGTACAACCAGCCCGCGACGTCTTCCCACTCGCCTCCCCCTGACCCTCTGCCCTGCACCGCCGTGGCCGGTTCGCCTGTCAGCGAGAGTCACCACGGGGTGAAAAACTCCCTCGCCAACTCCACCAGCACTTCGTCCAATTCCAGCAGCAACACACACATCAGCAGAGACGGGGTTGGCACCTCGTCTGGGACTGAGGAAGACACTCCAGCAAGCAGCGAGCAGGCAAGTGCCCCGACCGACCAAAGCACAGCCCAGCCTTCACAGCCCCAGATCTACCCCTGGATGCGAAAACTGCACATAAGTCATGGTAAAGCAAATACCCTGTTCTTTCTTTATTTCTCTGGAGGAAAAGGAGGATTTAATGTAAACCGGGTGGCTGCTCCGAGCAAGGTCGGGGAGAGGGGGAGAGGAGGGCGTGAGAGCGGGCAGTCTCCGCTCACACCACAACTCTGCTCGCAGGGAAGCACGCTCCCTTCTTTGGGCGAGTCCCCCCCGAAAGGAAAAAAAAAACCTCTCGGCCCCGAAAACACCGCCCGCCTGGCTCCCAGCGCCGGCGGGGGGAGTAGAAGGCGCCTTGCCGAAGGGAGATCGGGAGCAGAGGCTGCTCCCGGCTCTCCTCTGAATGGGGGATCTTCCAGTGGGAACGGCGCGGCTGACCCCATTTATTTTGCTTAGACATATTAAAAAGAGAATAGGAAAGGGCGAGAAGGGCAGTTTTCACTGCTGGGAAGCCGTGGGGGAGGGGGCAGGGCGAGTCGCCCCAAACTCGGGGTAGAGGGCTCGAGGGGCGCGGGGGAGCAAAGCAACTTTCAGCCCCGGGTACCTGCCCTGCCCTCGCTGCTGGGAGAGCGGCCGGAGGCTCGCTGCCTCCCAGAGCCTTCCCCAGCTCAGCCGTGGGAAAGGGCTGCACGCTTCAGCTTTGCTCTCTCAGCTCTGAAAACCCAGCTATCAGCAGAGACATCCTCCAAATCAGCTTATCTGGGGGAGGCATGGGGGACAACTAACCTTATTAAAAAGAAAAAAAAAAAAAAAAAGAAACTGAAAAAAATTAAATTAGAAAAAATGGAATCGCAAATCCAAGCGAAAACTTACCGAGACTACCAAATCCCCCTCCCCCAAGCCTTTGCTAAGAGGGGCTGGAGGGGGAAACTTGTTGAGCGTTTATCCAAACCAGAAACAAAACCAAGCAGGACCGAGAATAACGGTCCTGGTTGCTGGTAGCTGCAATGAGACACGAAGGCTCCGAGAGGCTGCTGAGAATCTAAATCATGTACTTTTCTCTTCCAGACAACATAGGGGGACCAGAAGGGAAAAGGGCTCGGACTGCTTACACCCGCTATCAGACCTTGGAGCTCGAAAAGGAATTTCACTTCAATAGATACCTGACCCGCAGAAGAAGGATTGAAATAGCACATGCTCTTTGCCTCTCAGAGAGACAAATAAAGATCTGGTTCCAAAACAGGAGAATGAAATGGAAAAAGGATAATAAGCTGAAAAGTATGAGCATGGCAGCTGCAGGAGGGGCATTCCGTCCCTAAGCGTTTGATCAATTAAAAGTACTGAGCAGTATTAGCTGACCCTGCGTCGTCTCATGTCAGTACTAAGTTGACTTTCTAAAACTTCCTTGTGTTACTTCTGTGAAGAAACCCTGTTCTTGTCGCCCTTATTCATCTTTTAATCATGAGCCTGTTTATTACCATTCTCTCGCGTGTATAAGTAGATCTGCTTTTATCGTACATTTCTTTGTCTTGAATGGCTTTGTCTTGAAAAAAATAATAGATGTTTTAACTTATTTATAAGAAGCGAGCTGTGTTACTTGAAGTAACTGTTAAAACAAAACAAAACTAAACAAAAAAGGACAAAAAGGAAAAAAAGAAGTTAAAAAAAAAAAGGAGAGAGAGAAAGGAAACCCTCCCCCGGTTTAGTACAAATGTTATGTGTTGCACTCAACCTGCTTAACTGTGCATGTGTGGTCAAGTGTTAATGTCTGTATAGCTCCAAGCTGTTAAAAATATTTTTATTCAAACTACCTATATAATTCCTGTGTAATTAATGCTGTTGTAGAGGTGAAATGATGAAATCAACTGAACTTGTCCTACGTGTAGTGAATAGTGAATCTGTGACGAAAACTGTGATTCCAAGCAGTATGTCCTTGCTGTGCCTTTGTATATGACTCTTTGCACGAACTCTTAGAAGTGGCTCTTATTAAGCGCAGCTTCTGTGATGTATGTTTTTTGTGAACAAAGTTACAAATATAGTCAAAGTCTGGCTGTTTGAGCAAACTGTGATCAGCTTTTTTTTTTTAATTATTATTATTATTATTATTTGTTTTTAAAAAAAAACTGACTGGAAATCAACAAAAAAATAAACTTTCTATTGTAAAGTTTTTGTGATCTGATTTGTGCAAAGCAAGAAGTTGTGCTTCCTGATTTGCCTCTGAAAAAGAAAAAAAAAAATTAGCCCGTGCAGAGTTTCTTATAATATTTCACCTGGCTCCTGCTGCACGTTGCATATGGTGGATGCTGCAATTGTCCGCTACCAGTATTTTTAATTGAAAGTTTGACCATAAGTTCTTCCTTACTTGTTTCTCGCTAGGTGGAAAGCTGCATCGCAGGACCACAATCAACACCCTTTGTGGCTGAATCAACTGTTAACTGTTTGCTGATGGTTAATATTAAAAAAAAAAAAAAAAAAAAAAAAAAAAAACAAACCCCCCCCAAAAAAAAAAAAAAAAAAAAAAAAAACCCACCAAAAACCAAACCACAACCCAAACCCCAAAACATGTGCTTTGTTAAAATACGCTGTGAACTCCAGGGTGTGTTTGCATCGCTCTAGAATTTCTCCTGTGGTTTCATTAAGTATGTTTTAGGACAGCCATGTCCAAGCTCTCTGCGCCTATTAGTAACTCTCTCTAGCCACATTCCCACTCTTCACCCTTTAAAGATTTTTGGTTTTCTTTGCTAGAATTATTTTGCTATAAACGTAATGTTACTTACCCCATCAGAGCTTGAATGGTTAACTCTTCTGAGCTTCTAAGAGCAACTAAAGATTTGCACATTTACTGACTGGTTACATTGATGCCTTCCCTTAAAAGTTATAAAACAGTAAACTTTATAAGCCCCAGTTCCGGCTATATGACATTTGGGTGCCAAATGAATAGGGTTTTGTCTATGAATTAGATCGTAAAATCATCCATAGCACAGACAGATAGGCTCACTGGCTATAAAAAGTCACGTGGTGCCATTAAAGTAAGTTTTATGGTTTTGGGGAGTTGACATCCAACATTATATACCACATAACATATAATCTCACTGACGCTGGACTTCATTTGACTCTTTTGCAGGCTACGTGTGCCTCCTGGCCATTCAAATTGTCAGGTTTAGGGACAGAAGTATCCAAACCACAAGTTCTCAGTACTATGTGAAAAATGGCTCCTTGCAAGTCAAAGGTAAGTTTTGTGCACAAGTTCCTTAAAGTTTATTTGTACAGTGGGGAAGCCGAGGCTCCTGCTCGCTCTCGCTGCCTCTCGCCTCTCTCTTTCTTTCTCTTTCTCTTTCCCTTCCTCTCCGCCTGGAGGTTTTCAGGACGGTCCCACCGAGCCCGAGAGGCAGGATCAAGCACTAATGATCCAGGTTGCGCTGTAAATACCTCCCCCCATCCCTTCACTCGCAGCAGCTAGCTCTCTATTTTAACGATCAAATCAAAGTAAACCACAATAAGCGACTTTGGCAGAGATGGATTTTGGGGCCTAGCTTTAATCACTTTGACTACCGCAGAAGATAATTACTTCCTTTGCTCCAATAGACTCTCCAAGTTTGGAGAGGTTTTGTTTAGCAAAGAGTAGTTACTGCAGGCGATTAAAAAAAGGGGGAAACAAAATAGATTGGGCTTGATATTATCTGGGCAGTATCTTATGTAGGCATGATAGAGTTGGAGGCGTGATGATATGGTAATAATCTTTGGATTGGTGAAATATGTTGCACATCAGAGCCAGTATTAAAATGGCACAGACTGTACTGGAGTGCTTAGATACTTATTTTCTGCTTTGGGTTGTGCAGAAAGCTTTAGCTGTGTGTATATGTGCATCTGTGAGTGTGTAGTGTGTTTTGGGGACATGCATTTATAACGCTGCTATAACTTTTTCCCGGTTCTATACATAACTGCATAAATAGAAATGTATTTAAATTATATGCATGCGTGCCTGCTTGTACAAATCAGTTTGTACTTCTGTGTAAAGCCGTGCAGATGCATATATGTGTCTAATATTGGTGTATTTACATACACAAAGGGTGTGTATGTGTGTACACATATATATGTTCCTGTGACTTCCTTTTTTTTTTTTTTTTAAGCGAACCAATTGACTGTAACTTGTAGCATTAATACAAGAGACTACAGGTCATTAGAGTGCTGCAAATTATGAAATACGGGCTTGGTTTATTGAAGATTGTAAATATCCTCCTAGCTCTGCTCTCTCCCTTTCTGCCTTATATTGCTGGCTGCCATTGTGGGGTAGGCCCCAGCTGCGTGTTTACTTCAACATTCTTTTTATTTAAGTGGACTGTTCTCACTAGAGTGTGATTACTCAGCAATAAACTTTATGGCCGGATTTAACTTCAGTCTTTGAATTTCCAGGACTTGAATGAAAGGGTGAAAGGAACTCTATCTTTCTCTGGGTAACATTAAGGCCTGATCCTTATCCTCAGAGCTGTTACTTTGGCGAGTGATCTCGGGGGGTATAAACAGACTAGTCAGGGGCTATGGTAGAATTCTGAGAATTGCCTATTATCTATCTATCTATCTATCTATCTATCTATCTATCTATCTCTCCAAACCAGCTGTGGGCATCTCTTTCCCTGCACAGATTTGGAGTAACATTGTTTCAGCAGATTCCATTGTTTTCTTTTACGTGTCATAAAGTTTGGTTTGCAAAAGAATGGAGTGGTTTGATGTGAGAGATGGGCTTTGTTTTATATCGCTAGTGCTATGCCATTTGAATGTTGTGGTTTAGGCTGGTTTGGCTACTGTGAGCGAAAATGGAAGAAAGGCACAGGGTTTTAGGAGGGTAACGTTGTTGTGTATCTCTTCAAGGTCTGCATATTGCTGACTGATTCTTATTTTTAATTTATTTGTCTTTAGCTTTAAAGAAATGGTAGTATCTAATGTAGGTTCACCCCAAAGAGCTCAGTCTTAAAAACATTTAATATTTAAAGACAACCCTTGCGGAAGATAAATAGAGTCTGATGCCTTTGTGTCTGTCGATCCTTCCTGTCAGCACTAAACAAACACATCTGCATATATTTCATATTAAAAAAATGAGAAAGGCTTTAAAAGAGCATATCCAAATGCACATTCGAAAATCATTTCCTTTTAAACAGCTGGAGATTTTATAGTACTCTAGTTGACACATTTTCGTCAATAGGAATATCAGAAAGTTGTATATGACAGGCGTGTATTATATTATACTATATGCCATAAAATTTTATAGTTTGAGGCAAGGCATGAAAAACCCTTAAAAGTTTGGTCTTCATTTATATATAGGTCCCTTTCCAAGGAAAACCCTTTGCTTGTAGATGGAAATTTTACTAGACACAAGCAGCTCGTGATTACTCAGTACTTAACAACACTGTGCTATTTGAATTAACTGACTAATATACAAGCACGCAAGGACGCCCGTTGGACTAATATTTTAGGATCCTGGATATCATCCTGGATTGTAATTTTTCATTGCCTAGAGTGAAAAGATTTGCTACTGTGTATTTTCCACATTTTTTAATGTGGCTTCTGGACCATATCCCACACAAAGCAATGTACAGTCGTTCAAGAACTATGAAAAAGAAAAATATCCCTAGGTCCAGAAGCATATGAACCCGCCTGTACTGCAAAAAAACACTAGCAACAAAAGAAAGTTAGCTAGAAATGACAACTTCACCCTGTTTCTGGTCCTGCCCCGTATTAAGCATCACAGTTGAAACCATTCAAACACAAAAATGCGTTAAGATTTCCTAATACTCTTTGAAATTTGAAATTCAAACAAGCCCAGACTGCCGAACTCTGCGAAAATAGTCCCAGGTCCGAATTGTTTTCCGAGGGAAAATGTAATGGGAAATTATACCTGGGAATCAGGAGAGAGGTTTTATCTGCACACGTTATTTTTCTGATGAGTTTGGGGGATTAATAAGTGCAAGATTTTTTTCTATTTTAGGAATGGCAAGTTGCGTTCTGCGATTTGAAATACAGTTTACTTAATCCTTTGAAAGAAATACTTGCGTGTAGTGTCTCATGTCTAAGTGTAAAACCAATTAAAGATTAGGCAGCTCTCTTAATGTGTGGAACTGGTGACTTTGCAGGACATAACTTTCTCCAAACCAGGAGTGTAACAATCCAATGGAAAGTCATCCGTAAATTACAGCTCTGCAGCCTTGTCTAAACCATGCAAACGCCCTATTTTCAGAACACGGAAATTATTATTCTGCCATTTCCTTAAATGTAATAAGTGTGTATCTGTGGAAAGGTGACAATAGAGGAGTTTGCAATTTGCTCCATGGTAAATCGAATGGAACTGATCATGAGGGGGGGGATGAGGAGGTTTCGATTTCTAACGCTGAATACGGGAGCAATGCGTTTTCCCTCCCCGTAAATACAGATTTGACGCATTTAATGCAGACACAAGTAAACCTCCTGACCAAGTTAAGATGTCGTTGACTTTCTTAGTCCTTTCTCTTTTTGCCCTAAAATCTTCCCGATTTGAGGCTAGGATTACTAGCCAGAGCGGAAAACCACAGTTCCCACACTCTTCTGGTCATCTTTGAAAATATTATCCCTTTCAAATTAAAGCATCTTCTCTAATGTCTCTCTGTAAGGCAAACACTCATGGACCACCCCGATCACATGTTCCTGTAGCTATGCGCACAAACAATTTCAAATCTGACACAGAGACCGTGTAAAATTTGCATGGATTTTTCCTTATAACATGCAAAAGGAATCTTTTCTATATCCCCTCCCCCCAAAAAATGTCTTTTCAATAATAATATTTGCTATGAAGGTTATTGGGTAATTATTGCAATTTTGTGGAACAGTCCTTGCTTGAGGTGAAGTCTGTCTCCGGATAATAAATGGCAGCCCGTGCAGTTCACTGCCAGGTTAAGTAAATGCAGAAAAGATAAATCTGCACACCCTAGGAATCACCAGCAGAGCTCGCTTTAGACCAAGTTCACAGTCAACTCGTTTGCCTAGACAAGGCTTCGCAAACAATTAGACTTGTTTCTTTATGTTTAAATCAAGGAGAAATGACTAAAACCCTTCAGCAGAGAGCTGCAGCTTTTCCCGCAACGCTCTTCGCTCCATTCCTTCCAACCTCACGCCCGGAACTTACCCGGCATTTCACCTGCAATTGTAACCATATAGCGCCTTTGAGTAACAGGCTTCCCTCCAACGCTGCCGAAAGGCTGTGCAAACTGATCTAACAGCATTTTACAAAGCTGAGAGATTAAGGAAAAGAAAAAAAACAATAAAAAAAGCGCAAAAGTATCCGATTTCTCAGCAGCAAGAAGAAGGAAAAAAAAAAGGCAACAACAAAAAAGAGCGCCCTTAGAAAGCTGGGGGAAACAAGCAGAAGTATTGAAACAAACAGTGCGAGTCTCTTACTCCTAAAAGAAGCTGCATAGCTTTTGTATATCTTTGTGGTTAAGGGCGTTACAACTGCAGGTCAAAAAGTTGAGGGTCAAAAGTTTACGTTTTGCACCACTCTTAGTCATTCGCCCAGACAGAGTTTGATGTCAATGTTATAGCCGAGATCTTGACTATCAGCACAAAAGATAAAATAGCTTTGAGTTACGTGTGTATCACAGTATGGACTCCAGGTGAACCCTACTGGCTGAATGACCTCAATTACCAAGGAAAGGATAGAAAATTCCTCTTTTCAAGAGTAATACACGTTGTATTTCATCTTGAATTATCAGCCACATTTGTGTCTGAATATCTCGGGTTCAGCCGCGGCAGGTAAACACGCGTGTTACCCCCACAGAAGCCACTGATGTTGCCTCCTCCAAAAGTCAAGTAGCAAAATGCCTCACCCTTGTTTATTATATAATAACCTGCTCTAAGAGGTTTAATGTTAAGCTTCTCACTTTGCAAAATGGCAGGAAGATAAGATAGGAGCGAAGCTATTAACGCGTGTATCGATCCTAGCCGCGTCTTTGTTTTTGCTCTCATTTCTGTAGCGACCGCTAAACTGTGCTTAAACAGGACATGCCGGAGATAATACGGGCTATATGTTTGGTCCGGAGGAGCTCGTTTCAAATGCGGAGAGGTGAAGCCGTGTTGCGATACCCATGGAAAATATTACGGAGAAGCTGGCGCCCTGGCGCTCTCCGTGATTTGGAGGGTTCTCACAGGCTTCTGGAATTACCCGAGGCGGCAGTTCCCAGCGAAATTTGGAGTAGGACGAGTTGTTTTTCCTCCAGCCACCCACCCCTCTTCACCCTTCCAAGAAAAAGTTTAGTGGAATTTCTTAGCGCAGAGAGATTCCCACATTGCTGGGATTTTTTTGTTCCCAGTGCCGCCTCTGAGTGAAAGCTTTAGCTCCTTGGTTAGACGTGTCTGCAGGGAGAACTAGCCAATATTGCTCAAGCAACTTCATTTTGGAAGACATCATCTCAGACGGGATTCAGCTTGAAATTTTAAGGCTGAGGGGTGGGTGGAAAAGGGAAAGGATATTCGAATATAGCCATAATCAGACCTGAAAGGTGTGGAGGAGGGGACAGTGCGACAAGGAAATCCGAGAAAGAGAGCACCTCACCCCCAGCCACGCATTGCTGCCTTTCCACCCCCAAGGCAGCAGCCTACACCGGCCTCTGTATAACTGGTACGCGAGAATTATTTGCCAGAGACACAGCTGGATCGTGGCAGGCGAGGGCTGTATCTTGGGAACAAGTACGCGAGAGGTTAGATATCAGATTAGCCAAAGTGATTATCGGAGATTGTGCCTAAAGTACCTGCTGAAGCCTGGAAAGTGTGTAATGCAAGTGTTTGCTCGGCGTGTAGACGCTGTTCACAAGTTGTTGCTGCTGCTCACTTGTAGCGAGCCCTGGCACTGCACCTTTAGGGAGCCTGCCCGCTCTGGAGATAGTATATAACCTTTCACATCCAGACTATTTGTTTGGTGTAAGAGCGAAGCCTGATAACAAGCTAAAAACCGTAGCCAAATATCTATTTTGTTAGAGAATAGCAGGCGGATTGTTTCCAAGAATAACAATGCGTCTTTGATATACCCAGAATGAAAGCTGTTACTATAACCGGCTTACTCAAGAGTAGGTGACAGAAATCCATTTACTTCCTCACTAAAACAATTAGTGGTCCGAATTCCATAGTTTAAACCTGGTTTAGAATAAAATTATCAATGAGAATAATTTCAAAGAAGTTGAAACCGCGACTTACATAAATATTGACTCTTTCCAATTATTGTTTAAATTGTTTCCCCCTCCCAAAAAAAAAAAAAAAAAAAAAAAAAAAAAAAAAAAAAGCCAACAGGCTAGAACAGTACAGTTAATAATTTGAGACGAACTCTCTCTGTCCTTTCACTCTCTGCATTCAGCACGCTGCTCTCTGGCGTGGAAGGTCTGCTCAAAAGACCATTCATTTAAAATCCGGGCACAAATCACATTTTACGTGTGTTTATTTAAGCGCACCAGGACAGAGTGAGCAAACCCCGCCAACCATCCCGTTGTTAAGAGGAGCCCCAGTGCCAGGGAAACCACCGCTTTTGTCAAATGCTGAACTTGGGGCAAAAATGCCAACATTGCCCCGGCAGCGCCCATCGGGAAGGACGCTCTCATCCGCGGAGGCAGGAGCAGCCTCGGGGCTGTATCATTCCCAGGAACAAAGAAAGGAATACAGTCGATACATTCCATAACGTTTACATTTTCCCTCGATTTTTTTCTTATTTTTCCCTTAGAAGAAGTGACCTGGGCAAAGCACCCTGCTATCTAAAAGACACTGTTATAGACCTTTTAGAAAAACTAAGTCCAAGGCCGAGGTGAACTTCAGGTCACCGCGTCTAACAAATATGAAAATGTCGCCTGGTGAAGGGCACGCCTTGTTATTTAACAAAGACTGTCAATGTGTAAGATTAATAAGAAACAAAATGCACACGGTGTCACTTTTCGGTCACTTTGAAACTTGGGACAGCCTCGCATTCAAGAGGGGAAAGCTGGGACTAAATATATTCAAAATGGTTCAAATCAAAGTCAAACCAGGCTGCTAGTGCGATTCTTCCTCCTCCTACCGCTCTCGGTGGAGGATGCCCGGCACGGCAAGAGGTTGACTTGAATTACTATTATTATTATTGTTATTATTGCTGTTGTTATTATTATTTTCTCTTTCGTGGTAATTACGTTTTAGCTGCATATGTGGAGGGTAACAGGAATGCTTGCCTGTTTCACAAGAAACAGAGGGATCCCCTTTTCCCCCCTCTTTCGGTATGTATTGAGTTGCTTCTTCTTGGTGCATGAAAATTTACTCTCTCCCTCTCAGCTTAATTCCAGTGCTGTCCCCATCCCATTCTCGGCCAGCCTCGGCCAGGAAACTCTCGCTTCTTTATTAATTGATTGAAGTCTCCTTCTCCAGTGAAATCGAGCCTTTAGTCCTTCTGGAAAAATAAGGGAACTGGCCTATTTTATCCCATCCTTTTCTTTCTTTGAGAACTTAGGGTGATGGTACAAGTTTGTTAAAGGGAAGTACTGGGGGAAAAAAGGGTTTGAGATTGTTTATTACAGCCATAAATCTTGCAGTAAAACGTCGAAATGGCCGTGTGCAAGATAACACTTGGTGGTCTTGGCTGGGTTCTTGTTTATGATAACAAAACCAGAAAGACACGGAACAGGCCTTTTGGAGGTCCTGCCTCAGCACATCTTCACAGACTAAGAGAACCACACGAAAAAGCCAGACTTGAGCTGGGCAGCTCAGGTCACCTTGCAGATTTACACTCGTATACAAAACTGAGTCCTTCGCTCTGTAACCAAGCGCCAGAGCCCTACTGTAGCAAAGGGCACGGTGAAACTTTGAGATCTAATCACAGTAAATAATATGAAGCAGAGCCCGGTCAACTCTCCCAATATAGCGCTGATCTTACAAACCGAGACAACACTTCTCGTTGTGTTTTACTGTGGCGTGGGAACACGGCCGCCCGCTGTAGTGCTCCGGCCACAGAGCCTCAGGACTTATGCCGAGGATAATATTTACGATACCCCAGTGTAATTCATCTGGTGCTAGCCGGCAGGTATTTGTATGTATGCGTCTCTGTGTGTGCATGTATCTCTTTATACCGGGAAAATGCTTTCGTGGTGGATTTCGGTGATCTTTTATTTTTAACAGTCATGCAGATAGGAGCTTTTTTTTCTTTTAGGAAAAGGGTTTGCTGTTGTTTTGTTGTTTGGAATATAAATAAAACAATGTCCCCTTTTCTATCAAATGTGTGCTGTTGAGCAGTTGCGGCTGTCTCTGTGTGTAACCGCGTGTGTGTAACCGCATTTCCTCTCCACGCAGAGTAAATAGAGAAACTTATCTATTACGCTAGTTAGAGTTCCATAGATGTGCTGTTGGAAATGAGTAAGTAAATGTGTTTTAACTCTCTTTACAAATTAGACATTCGATAGTAGGAGGAAATGAGTGATTGTTTAGATAAGTACCCCAGTATACCCAAGTGCTGGAGATGTTCTAACATATTACAAGCCGCATGCAACGTGCGTGCCTATGTGTCTGTGGATAAAATATAAATCGATACGCTGTGTGTCTTGTTAGATAGAATATATATTCAAATAGAATTTTATTGCATGTATCCATTATCTATTAAACTGCAAAAGACAATAATCTGAATTTAAACCAGGGTAACTGTTAGTGTAATATCTTTAGGAAGGCAAGATCTAAACTGTATCATATTTTCGCTTGATATATTAGAAGTATTTTCCCATACCAGTAGATGAGATTTAGCCACTCAGCAATTATATTCTCTAAGGGTGTGGTAAATATTTCTATCTGTTTATATTCTTTCCTGTACAGATGAAAAAAATAATCTGAAAAAGTTCGCGCCTACTCCAAATGTGGCAGACTAGCTGACGTTCAATAAGTATTTTTTTCCCCCTTAGAATAAGAGCGTAATTAGTTTAACCATCAAATTTCAATTACCTAAGGTCAGGGCGGTTGCCTCGTTTCCCCCTGAGCTGCAAATACCGTTAACAGTCTCAGTTTTAGCTACGTAGAAGTGCCCGAGTGCCCTCTCCCTCCTACACCAGGGTTTGCGAGCTACTGCTGCGAAGGCGCTAGTGATTTCTTATGCAAGTGAAAATTAAAAAATAAAACCCCGACGAGGCACACCAAACCAACGGACTTAAATTCGTAATTCAGAAAGCTCTGCTCCGTGGGGAGGGATGCTCACAGTGAGCCCTGTAATCGCCGGTAGGAAGTGTTTGATATCGTCGTGTCCATCCTCCCCTCTCCCTTCCCCCTCTGTTCCCCGTTATTTTCAGGCTCGCTCTATGCCTCACACCCCGCTAGCCCCTCAAGGACTCTCCTCGGCCTCCCCGCGACCTTCGTTCTAACTTCTTCATTTAGCCCAGCTTCAAAGGGGCAAAAAGCTGTCCCTGGAGTTCGCGGCCGCCCGCGGTCCGCAGCGGCGGGACGCTGGGGACAGACCCTGGAGGGCGGCCGGTGGCCTGTGCCCGACAGCGGCTGCCGCCCTCTGCCTGCGCGCAGCCCCGGCGTTTGGAGATGGGCTTGTTCGAAAGGATTGTGCAACGCCTTGTGCAATGCCTGCCTCCCTCTGGATCACGCAGCTGGGCTGCGCTCCGCTTCCTCGCCCTGCTTCCTACACTCTCCCACGGGAGAACGAAGACACAAAAAGTGCTGGGGCGGGCGGGGTGGGTGGGAGACTGTCAAAGCCGGATTAGTTTTATCTCGCTTGACACCGCGACTGCTGGACGCGGCCCGGGTCGGCGGGCGGGAGGAGCCCGGGATGCTGGTGAGGAGCGGACGCGGGGCGCTCCCTCTCCAGCCAGCCGTCGCCCGTGGGGGAGGCGCGGTCCCCGCGAAGGGTCCGCGGGCGCGGAGCTGCCCTGCGGCCGCTCGTCGCTCTTCCATTTCCTGATCCGGGGTCCGCGGCCCCGCGCGGTAATTGGCGCTGGCGGTCAGGTGGTGGCGGGGCGGCGGGGGGTGCGGGTGTGTGTGTGCGCGGGTGTGTGTTTGTGTGTGTTGTAGGCGCTCCAGGGGTGGGAAGAGAGGAAGG
>NW_024519206.1:12210415-12215837 GCF_017590135.1 Pyrgilauda ruficollis | reverse complement strand
GAAAGGAGGGAAGGGGGGGGGGAAGGGGAGGGGCCTCGCCGAGCCCAGAAAAACGACAACGCGAGAAAAATTAGTATTTTTGCACTTCACAAATTAATGACCATGAGTTCGTTTTTGATAAACTCCAACTACATCGAACCCAAATTCCCTCCCTGCGAGGAATACACGCAGCACAGCGGCAGCGCCGGCAGCTCCGCCAGCTACCACCCGCACCACTCGCACCCGCACGCCCCGCCGCCGCCGCCGCCGCCGCCGCACCTGCACGCCGCGCACCCGGGCCCGGCGCTGCCCGAGTACTTCCCGCGGCCGCGCCGGGAACCGGGCTACCAGGCTCCCGCCGCGCCGCCGGGGCCGCCGGGGCCGCCTCCCGAGGCGCTCTACCCCGCGCAGGCACCCTCCTACCCCCAGGCGCCCTACAGCTACAACAGCGCCGGCAGCGCCGCCCCGGGCCCCGAGCAGCCGCCCCCGGGCGCCTCGCCGCCGCCGCCCGCCAAGGGCCACCCCGGCCCGCCCCAGCCCCTGCTCCCAGGCCATGCCCTGCAGCGCCGCTGCGAAGCAGCCCCCGCCGCCGGGGCCGGCACCGGGCCCGCCTGTGCGCTGCTGCCCGACAAGAGCCTGCCCGGGTTGAAGGGGAAGGAGCCGGTGGTCTACCCCTGGATGAAGAAGATCCATGTGAGCACGGGTGAGTTGCCCTTGCCAGGGGGAGGTGGGGATGCGCCTGCAGAGGAGGGAAGGGGGGAGGGTGCTCCCGGGACCGGGATGGGTCGTTGAGTGCGTGGCTTTTTTTTTCCCCCTCCTTCTCCCTCCGCGTTTCCTAATAGTAAAGAAAAGGGAAAAAAAATCAAGGAAAAAAAAAAAAAAAAAAAAAAAAAAAAGAAAAAAAAAAAAAAAAAAAAAAAAAAAAAAAAGAAAAAAAAAAAAAAGAAAAAAGTGAGAAACCTTTTGTATCCGGGGTCCTTTATCAAAAGATTTACGAGACGCCAAACTGTTAGGGCAGTAATTATAGCCCCCATAAATTTAATTGCCCTGCAGTGGCTCTGGGCCATGTGTCTTTGAAGCTTTTCTTCTAACCCAAATGCCCATCACCATTTTTTATTGCTCCTCGATTGTCCCCACTGTCGATAGGCTGGGAAACAATTTTTCTTGCCGTTTATGTATCTTATGTGAACCCGGTGTCAAGTTATTATATAATGATTATGTTCCATCCCTTCCCCTCTCCTTCTTTCCTCTCCGCGTGTGTATGTGTGTGCCTGTGTGCGCACGTTTCAGTCAACCCCAATTACAACGGAGGGGAGCCCAAGAGGTCTCGCACAGCCTACACCAGACAGCAGGTCCTGGAGCTGGAGAAGGAGTTTCACTTCAACCGCTACCTGACCAGAAGGCGACGCATCGAGATCGCGCACACCCTCTGCCTCTCCGAGCGCCAGGTCAAAATCTGGTTCCAGAACAGGCGCATGAAGTGGAAGAAAGACCATAAACTGCCTAACACAAAGATGCGCTCCTCAAACCAGTCCACACTGAGCCAGCAGTCCAAAGCACAGACACAGGGCCACCCCCATCCTCTCGATGGGGCTACACCCAACGCAGCTGCGCTATAAATACGGTTTTTGGTTTGAGTCTTTTTGGTCTTTTTTTGTTTGGTTGGCTTTTTTTTTTTTTTTTTGGTCGTTGTTGTTGTTGTTTTTTTTTTTTAATATATATATATATATACCTATCTATTGGGGTTTTCAAGCTGCCTCGAGGTGGAGGCTGGCCTTTTGGACCAAACTGTGTAAAACAAAACAGGAGCAGAAAAGGAAGACGAGACGTGTCCAAGAACGGGCACATGTTTAAACCAAAACCCGGACGATTGTCTACATTGTATATAGATAATGGTTCCATGCCCATCATTTTTTTCTATTTATGGAAACACTCTCTTGCCCTCGGTGTAAGAGAGGGATGGATGCTGTCATGGACGAATTCTCTGTACCTAAGACGGACTCTTTTTTTTTTCTTTTTCTTTTTTTTTTTTTTAGGGAACACGTTAAAAATAAAAAACGTTTAAAACAAAGCAAAGAGCTCGTGAGACACTTGTGTAAGGCATTGACTTGAATAGCGCTGTTCTGTGGTGTGTTCATGGATTTCTCTGTGTGTGCTTGTGTGTGATGGTGCACAGGCACGTATACACACACAGACCAACATGGGAGAACGAACATGTCCACAAGAGGTTAAAGACTTATGAAAAAGTCCCCTTACGCTGTCTAAAGGAAAATGTTTTATGTATCAAAGGTAACTTAACTGGTTTTAAGTGTAGCCCCCTCAGTAGCTGTGATCTATTAGTTTTTCTCCACATTCCCTATTGCATTTATTTAAAGAAATATTGCTATAAAGACTGTTGCTGTCTTCATATTTGGCACCGTCTAAATGGTTTGGGTCCATGTACAATTTGTGGATTTTTGGTGTAATGTATAACAGTGCCAAATGCTAGTAATAAAGATTATTCTGTACAAAAGAATTAAACGCTTGAAACACAAGTCCACTACGTGCTGTTTCGTCCACCTTGTGCTTGGCCGGTGTTGGCATCAGGAATGGAAAACAAGAGTTTAATGCATTGTTTTGACTTGGATTCATTTTGTCAATAAGGTAATGGTTATTTTAAATGTGGTGAAAAACCTCTGACTCCTACTTGCCTGGCTGGGAAAAATTGAGCTGCAGGACGGGAAGAAAGGTCTTGCTTCATTGTATAGGTGAGTGGTGCTCTCTTTAGCTGACTTAGACAGAATGAGTCTCACTCCACCGCTGGCCGTGCGACTGTTTTCAGCTGCCTGACAAGAGAAACTGTGCTTCTTCTGGGAGCCAATAAGCTCACATGCCGTGATAACACTTTAAATCTTTAGCCTGTCGTGGTTTATTCCTTCATTTTCGCCTGATTATGATTTCTTAGCTGGCTAGCACTTTTAAGGGGAATACATGAACGGTAACCTAAAATTTCTTTTTAAGCTGCCTTTTCTGTGTCCATTTCCTTTTTTTTTTTTTTTAAATTTTGTTTTTGTTTTAAGATTATTACAAAATGTGTTGAGAAAACCTTGTTAGACACATGAATTTGCATACAACTCATGAAGACTTTGACCGAAATTGTCACAACTACTGTGGAAAAATGGGATTCATCTGGTTCCAGCTTAGGCTGCTTCCAGGCAGCTAAGGAGTTCAGGCAAAGTAGAGCTGCTAACAGAGAGCCCTGCTTGGGGCTTTCACAACACGGTGTAGAACTGAGCTGTGTAGGAAAAGTCTTGGAAACGAACTCAAGTGCTACTAAATCCTCCAGGGAAGACCTGAAGGCCAATAGTTATTTATTTACTCACCCAAATACATACAAGATGGATTATTGGAATCAGTGCTTGTCTTCACCTAAGTGGGACCACCAGGACCAGGGGGCATCATCATCCCTGGCCAAGGTAGCACCAGGCCCCAATGGTTGTGCCAGCATCCCTGCCTAGCCATGGAATATGTACCATCCCAGAGAAAAAATGTAGCATTCCACTGGCAGAACACATTCAGCATCAGGGAGGTGGCAGCTGTAAACACCCTCAGCAAACATGGCTGTCCCCATACCTGGCCAAGGAGCAGGCCTGAAAAGCACACTTCTACTCACATATTACTGTTTATTAAATTCTGAGTCGCCAGTTGTCTCCTTATAAAGGGGGAAAAAATATAGCTGTATGTCAGGTAACTACTATCAGCAAATGTGTAACTCTTCATTTGGTTTATTGCTTGAGAATCCCTTAATGTATTTAGAGCCAAAATTAGCACAACTGAGCAAAATTCCAGCTGAAACGTATTAACTGGCCGTGCAGGATTTCTTTAGTGTGCAGCCTATGTGTATAAACCTGGTTTGCTCCCATTGTAAAGAGAAATGAAATCACGCTGCAAATAGCAATTTTAGCGAGAATCATTAATCACCTCCTACAATAAATACTTCTTTGTAATTCAACAGCGGTTCTGAAAGGCATTCTCTTGGAAAAGTCTGTGAAGACGCAAAGGATTTTCCTGGGGGAAAAAAAAAAAGTGGTCATGTGTAAAGACACAGCATCTTGGCTGTCTCCTAAAAAAATGTACATTCTCTTGCTGGAGATTGAACTGCGGACTGCAAAATACCCCATGGCCGATTATCATCGTTTAAGGTAAATTCTCCTTCCTTCTCTTCCCCTTGTGCCTGTGTTGGGAGCAGAATGCTGCTCCCGGGCTGGGAGCCCTCTGCTCCTCGTCCAATACCTCCCATCTTTACAATAACCTCAAAAATTACATCGTCCTGTTTAAATTCTCGCATTGTGCTCCCTTTGCTAAGGCAACCAGGAGTTCACCGAGAGGACAAATTTTCTATCCCATTAATTGTTTTTTTTAGAGGAGCAGACTGACCCTTCAAACCCTTGACCTTTAAAGACAGTATTCTTTTTAATCCGGCACTTGGACCTAAATGTCTCTCCCCCCTCCCTCTCTCTCTCTCTCCCGGTGTCTCTCACACACGGATTTATCTGCTCTGGCCACAAAGGCGAGCACAGCTCAAAACGCTGGAAGTGGAAGTGTGTCAATATTTCAAAGAAAGACCAAATCACCTCGGAGTCAATTTGCTGTCAGCAGGGAACGCCACTCGGTTAACCCTGGCACCCACCTCCCCTCCACCCACCAAGAAAAATACTCCTCTTCTGAGATCCCCATCCTCCTTTCTCCTGCAAGATCTTGCTATACCTGGTGTTTCATTACAGGAGGAGCTGAACTGTGACAAGCGCCTTGTGGTATTTAATAACCAGGGCCATCCCGCATCGGGGGTTTGCGCAATGCTAGGAAATTTTTTTTTGTTTTTCCCTTTTTATTTTTCTTGCCCCCCCCCCCCCCCCCCCCCAAGGTGCTTGCAGTCCCAGGTCTTCTTGTCCTGCGTTTGTAAACGAGGAAGGGGTGGGGGGAGCCCTCACACAGGCGGAGATCCGGACAGGCTTGCGGTGAAACCCCAGCCCTCCCGGCCCCCGCCTGGGCTCGGGGCCGCGCTCGGGCAGCCCGGGCTGGCCCGCCGTTCCCGCACCCCCGCCCGAGACGGGCGAGCGCGGCCGCGGCGCCCCGCCCGTCACGTCCCGCGGAGGCGGAGGCTCCGGCCGTGTCCGCAGCCTCACGGCCTGGCCGGGCCGCGGCGGGGTGGGACCCCGGGCTGTCGCTCCAGGGCTGTCCCCTCCTGCGCGGGGCTGCGCGGGCGCCCAAGCCCGGCCCACGCGGGTCCCGGCGGGGCCGGGGCTCCCCGCGTGGGCAGGGGAAGCTCCGCGGCCGCCTCCCTGCGGCCCCGGGCAGCCCTGCTGGCTCCGCCCGGGCCCGCGGACAGGCAGCACTCACCCGTGGAAGACGGCCCGGGCGATGCCGCCCTGATGCTCTCCCGTCCCCCTGCCAGCAGCGCAGA
>NW_024519206.1:12201881-12210407 GCF_017590135.1 Pyrgilauda ruficollis | reverse complement strand
GGGTGCGGCGGAGGGTGTAAAGTTGCCCCGGCTCGCTGTGCAGAACGGGACAAACCCTTGTTAATAATGCCCCAGAGCTCTCCCTGGAAACTGAGGAGCTGTCAAAGGCAGGAGAGATTAGGGGACCCAAGTACGAGCATCCCTGCGCTCGCAGATAAAGGTGTTGCGTCTGTTCTGAGGGAGATATTGAAATTTTAATCTTTAGGGTCACGTGACTCATTAAATAATTAATGCAGATAGTCAGGAATGGATCTGTGGCCGTCAGTCCTCACTAGGAGTGATTCTCTCAGAAGTGAAACTCAACTCCTTGTTACTGGAGTTTGTTTTTCTTTCTTTCTTTCCTTTTTTCTTTTTTTTTTTTTTTTTCCCTTTAAAAAAAAACCCACCTGATTTATCTTGAAAGATTCTAAACTTCTTAAGCAAGCAGTAGGGTCTGTGTTGGTAAGTAGGTAGTGTGTATTTCTAGCTTGATGACTTTAATTGTTTGTGCTTGCTTTGTCTGCTGAGCATTTGCTTAACAAGTTTAATATTTAGAAATGTTAAATCTTTGTTTTAGCTGCCTTGTGGTCACATTATGGCTTTTGGTGATTAAGTGTTACGGAGGCAAACACACTTGATAATGTTCTAATTCACACTGTGGAAGGCTGGGTGCCACAGTGCAGGAGGACCTGCTTTGTTCAATTTTCCTGGCGTTAATAAATCACCGTCTCTTAATACATGGCCAAAAAAGCAATGGAAAGGCAGTGAGCATTGCAAAGGAAAAGTCATGGGCGAATTTCTCTATGACTCATTAGTCTGAACGATTTATGTACGAACTTTGAGTGCCGCAATGAATATTAGAGCTTGGGATAACAACAAATTAAAAAAAAAAAAAAGAAAAAAAAAGAAAAAAAAAGAAAAAAAAGTCATAGTTTTTGTAAAGTGCTTTATTGCTACTTAGCAACTCTTTCAAGAAACAGCATACTTTAAAGTACCGTGGCAGTGTAAAATATGGTAGCGTGACCTAATAGCTCCAAAATAAATAACAGAAAGTCGCTGGCACCATTTTCAGATACACGCTCCATATTTAACACGAGTGGGACAACCCAGTCCCGACACGCTTGATCGATGATTATTGCTGTTTGTAACATGATTATTGATTAGGGATCAAAACGGCTAAGGTACGACTTTGAGCCTAAAATGCCGGGGGGTTCCCCCTGTGCTGAAGCCGAGTGGAAGGAAAGGTAGAGCTAAGGATAACCCCAGGAAGCAGCGCCCGGGCTCTGTGATTGCAGTTCGAACTTTCTATTTTCTTTTGTGTTTGCCAGTAGATTTTAACAGTCAGCGCTCGCAAATTTATGAGACAGCAATAAACAGTTTAGTAGGCTATTATTGCATGATTTTATGTAGACTGGAGTTCAACACCAAATTTAAAATTATTAGCGTAATTATGGAACTACTAAATTACCAAAGCAAAGTATCTGCTCGAAAAGTTGTCCCAAGACAGACTTAATATATCCAGGGCTCAGATAACACCCTTCAGCAAGAACGGTGTTATTTAATTATTAGCATTTACATTTACTGACGATTGTAAGATGCGTTAGATGGGTTTTATTAGCAAGACTGAATACAGATGTAAAATATTAATTCATATGTAAGAGTGATTCAGTAAGTGGCATGCAAATAACCTGACCATTGTCCTTTTGGACCAGCAATACTGTTTATTTTAGGGGAAAAGAAGCAACCCAGTTTTTTCCCCTCTGTCAATGGCTTTCATGGATGTCGACTTTTTCGTATCTGTTTTTGGTGTGTGTGTGTGTTGTGTTGGTAGATTTTTTTTTTTTAAGCATTTGGGCCCGATCCCGCTTCTCTGAGGTCAATTGTTAGTCTCTTAGTGAGCTTGTGGTGGCAGGATTGGGCCCCGGCTAACCGTCTGAATAAAAGCCCAACCACAATACGCCCCGCATTTAAACTGGAATCCTTTCCGAGTTTTATTCAGCAGAGATGAACACCACGACTTGTGTTTAATGTCTGTTCTTGATTAAATGATCCTAAACAAAGGTTTCCCAGAGGAAAATAAAGCAGACATTCATGTAACAAGAGTTAGGAATGACAATATTTCCAAACACTTGGAGACAGAAGGCATAGCTGTCTACAGGGAAAAAAAAAATAACGAAAAAAAACCAACCAAAACAACCGCACGCTTTTATTTCTCAGCTCCCCATGCTCTTCACCCGGGTGGGAATCCACGCTCCTCGCGGGAGCCCGAGCCCGCTCCATCCCCTCCCGCCCCTCTCCGTGCTCTCCCAGCGCACGAGGCAAACCATGTACTGCCAATGAAGGAGCAAAATACCTCCCCCTGCACTCCCCGGTAAGGCACTGTTTGTTGCTTGTTTACAGGGAGCCCCGAAACGAAGCCGCTCGGCCGGGGCGGTGGAAGAAGCTGGGAGCGCCTCAGCCCAACCCTGCGCAGCTGGAGGAGGTAAGAGCCGGGCAGCGGCCGCTGCTTTTGCGCCGGTTGCAGCTGTAAGAATGCGATTTGCCTGGTACCTGCATGAAGAACAAAACTGCTGGAATGAGATTTTGTTGTTGTTGCGATAAATATTTAACCTAGCTGGAATTTTTTTTTTTTTTTTCTGGATTGGCTCTATTCATCTTCCGTGGGTGGTGAATGCGCGTGTCTGGGCAGACAAAGAAGTGTACGGGACCTGAGTGATCGCCATCCTTATAAAGGCATTGGGGACAGGAAGGATGCAAAGTCATCTGAAGAGCGAAAGAGTTAGAGAATTTCTTTGTCCGTTCTTAGCTCCTTCCGAAATCAAAGGCACCAGGCGAGGGAGAGAGGGTTGGAGCCAGTTCGGTATTGAATGGCTGCTTATCGCGGCTTGTCTGTTCGCCTCCTCCTCGAGGGGTTCCGCAGCCAGTCCTGGAAACGAGAAGTGCATGTGGGGATGTTAGAAAACCTGATTTTTGTCTGCGTGCATACAACAGAATGGTTCGCGAATAAATTTCGGGTATTTGTCCGTCCTGGCCTGCTTTGCACTGAGTGGAGGTCGGTGTCTGGTGGTTCGGAGTTGCTGAAGTCCTTGATGTGCTTGGTCCTCTTGCAGGAGAAAAGAAATGCTTTCCATAGTGACAAATTTTTTTTAATGCCGGCCGAAGAGAGGGGAGGATTACATAGAATTAGCTCAAATTCCTGCTAGATTTACCTGCTCCTTTTTGGATGTTGATGTACAATTAGTGTATTTTACTACCTTTTAAAAGCGGCCATAAATTACAGGATTACAAGGGCTCTTTGTGTTGGCTTAATGAGCTGCTTAAATCTTAACTACAAAAAGGCGCTGCAAATGTCTATTCACGCTTGCGTTCGGAAATTGAAAGCGAAAACACGGTACGAAGGAACCTTCCTCCGGTGGCATGTACCCACAGCAAGGCGGGCAGAGATATTTGGGATTCCTTAACGGACCCAACGCCGGCAGTCTCAGCTGACTCTGAGCAGAACTTCTCTCACAAGGGCACAGTCGATAACGCTGCTCTTTTTATCTGCTTGGGAATGATCAAAGACCAACTTTATCAGGCGCACGGATGTAGGTAAACAGTTCTGCACCCCAGCAGATTGCAAATCTTTCGAGGTAGCGAGGAAATAAGTACTTGTATCGTACGGGTGATGGTGATTCCCATTTCATCTCCACATGGGAATGATAGGCACACCTCTTACCGACTGGCATAAAAGTAAACTTGAAGCACAGTAAAAATTCTAACTCTAATTACAGTGAAGGTATCTTCAAATATCATTAATGCTAAGACTGGCTATTAATGCCAGACCGGGCACAAAGGGTCTCCCTTAATGAAGGCACGTTATGAACTCAGATCTGTTTGTTGTTACTGGGGCTGGAATTCAAACTCAGCTCCAAGGCATGTGTATAAAGCACAGAAAAGTCAGTAGTACATCTGCTGATAAACTCCACATTTTTTCTACTAGAAACAGTCTTTCAGGTCTCCAAATCATCAAGGTAAACAACGTTGAGTGTCCAGGAACAGGAACAAAGCAAGAAACGGTGTGGCTAGGGAAGTCTAGCGCCTGCGACTCGCAGCATCATTTGAATTTGCATCTGAAATCTCGTAATCACGCTACTAGAGCAAAGAAAACTTTCTACAAATTTGGCGGAAGAGAATAATTTTCAGCTGCAATTCAGGACAGCACAAAGTTAGGCAGACTCCCCCTTCTGCCTTCCCACAGCACACTCTGTGAAAGGTATTCACACGTCAAGAAGTTACTTTTCTTAAGAATTAATTAGTTTCCCCACTATATACACCAAGTTAATTGTTAAACAGTAGTTTTAGGATTAACTTGACCATTAATACCAATAAAGATGTTCACAGAAACAAGGTTTTGAAGCCAATAGCCACAGCTAGCGTTAAGGCATTTCAGATGACTTATGATTGTGATTTATTGCTTTTGTAGTTTCTATTTGCTCAGGACTGTAACTTCTAAAGCCATCTTTCTACTTTTGATGCAAAGCAGTCGATAACTTTTTACAACAGCCCCAAGAAAGACTTGCTTAGCTTTTTTCAACATCTGCTCCATCCCCCATTAATTTCAGTTTCATTGTTGCATTTCAGTTGTGTGCTTCCTCTATGGGATGCAAATGCACCAAATTTAAAAGAGCGGTGAATCCATCTTAAGTAAATATCAGCCTTGGTTTACGATAAGTGTGAGAGCTGTGGAGTTACCAGGCAAGCTGATAGTTACAGACTCGGGCATGTCAAGTGTGCCTAATGCTCCGTCTTTTTTAGAATATTTGTAGTTTTTATTCCAGTTCCTAGTGAGGGATAATACATGTATACCCTGGATACTAACTTGGTCACTTCCTTAAGAAAAATTGCAAAGTTTTCTCCTGCTGTACCGCCACGCTGACTTTGCTGCAATGCCACTACTGTACACTGTTACGAATGGGTTTACATTCCAGTGGCCCACTTTTACAATTCAGGCGAGAGTATACTAAGGCTTGTCACTAACAAACCTTACACTAACACTAAAAGTCATCTTTAAAAAGAAACCTCCTTCCATTCTGTTCAATGAAGTGTAGGTGAAACAGTAAGAGGGGATATGTAGTTATCTTCTTTGAGCTTATGGGAGATGGTGGAAAGATTTGGGCAAAGGTGCATATATGATGGTGCACAACGCTGGAGCCACAGAACTGAACCAGGAGCACGGCAAAAGAGTGAACTGTCTGATTTACTTTGACTCCTTCCAGAAAAGTTGTGTGAGTGGAGGGTTTCTTTTGTTTGTTTAGCTTATTGTGTCAATAGCACAAGTTAAACAATCTTACAGGGAAGATGTGATGAGTTCACACACAGTCGAAGCTGCCTGGCTCAGGGGCCACATACAACTTTGTTTTTTTTCTTTTTTTCTTAATTTTTTCCCCTTAGGCAAAGAACTCCCCCTCCCCAATTTTTTTTTCTTTTCCAACGCTAGAAACCTATAATTTTGTGCATCACTCAAACTAGCTGTATAGGAAATGCGTAAGCACAGGTTTAACAGCAAGGTCCCAAAAGATTTTGCAAAATTCAGAGGCACGCCTGTGTCCTCCAGTGAAGGAAGGTGTATTCTTCATAGTGTGTTACGAGGACAAAAATCAACTAGCCTCTTAGAAGAGACTCTTTTTTGCCTTTGTCAGGTAATTATAGGTCTTTTTAGTTTCTACAGGAGCCCTGATGTAGCGTGTGGGAGTTGAGCAAGCCCTGTACAATGGCAGTGTAGAGGGAGCTGGGGGTGGGGGGAAGGCTGGTAATCGTCCCGTTTTGAAGGGGGCTGGAAATAATAGCATTAAGATTTGGGCTTTCTTCGGGGCTTGCAGAGGACATGCGACGTGGAGCAGAGTGGCGGGCCTCGGGAGCAAACGCCGGCTAATTAGGCTAAGTATCGAAGTGCAGCGTTATAAGAATTCCTCTTACCTTCCAATGGGTTTTGTGTAAAGAAATATTGGTGTGGGAGGAAAGAAAATCAGACCAATCTTCCCCCACAGTCATCTGCATCTCTTAGATTTTTTTTTCCCCTCCCTTAAAACTCTTCTTTAACATATTGGGTTAAGGCTTTAAAAAGCGAAGGCTCGCGCTAAGAAACCCTGTTCCTTCAATGATTCCCTATTTCAAATAAAAGGATTTAAGTTGACGTATGACCACGTGAGCACATAATACAGCGCATTATTGTGGCATTTGGAGTGGAGACCCGGTCTGGCTCCGTCTGCGATTACGCTTTTCCAGTTTCTGTTCAGAGCAAGCACTGCTTTCTATTATTTTTTTTTTCCTCCTGCCCCCATCACCGTCCCCACAAGAGCTGGCCATTTCGCTGACAGCTTTCGTTCCTTATGGAAAGCTTATTGTCGAGCCGAGAGGACGAAATGCTTCGTTAGAAAGGATGGATTTTATTTTAAGGTATTTCCGTTGATTGTTCATTTATGTGGTGAGTTATTGCTGTTCGAGGCAAAGGTCAGTAGCAGAGGCTGGAGTGAGTGCGTGTGTGTGCGTGCGGGTGTGTGTGCACCCGGAGCCAGGCTGCTTCCCCCTTTGTTTCAATTTGCTGTGGTAAATATTCAACTCTACCCTTGCAGCGAGCAGAGCAGGCAGAGTTTGCTTCTTTATTTATTTTTCTCCATAGAGATCCCACACTGCTGTTGATGGCCAGCTGCCTCCGCTACAGCCCCTCGATTGCCATTTTACCATTATTTATGACCGGCTGGAGATAGGAAGCCTCTTTTATTGTCGTGTTTGAATATTTCCCCCCTTAATTTTATTCTATTATTTTATTTGTGTGTTTGTGTGTTTATTTATTTATGTATTTGGGCAAGTCGGAGAAAACGATGTGGGGGGTGTGTGATGCTCCTCTGTCGGGGTCGTGCTCGAGTGTGCGGCGGCGGTTGTTGTTTTATGGGTGTTTGTTCGGCCGCTGCCGCTCCGTAAATCGATGACTGTGCGATCGTGCTGCCATTTTATTTATGATGCTTTAGTGGTACTTTGTTTATTGTGCGAGGAGCGCTGCATGAGTGCTCAGCTCTATGGCAAAGCTTCCCCTTCCCAAATGAGCCAAGGCGCTCCTCTTTATTTCTCCGCGGTGAGAAGGAGCTGAACCAAGAGCCAGCCACGGCTTCTAACAATAAATCAGCCTTGAAAATGTGGGAGTTTATTCTGCCTCTCTGACTGGGGATCTGGAAAGAGAGAATTAAAAGGAGAGGAGTGGAAAGTATGTTCTAGAAAAACATATACTAGCTCTAAATTAATATCCATGCCGTCGTATACATAAATATAGATATATCCATATATATAAATATGTAAGTATTTGTGTATACTTATCAATGTGAATGCACAGATATAAATGCACTTTAAATGGCAAAAATGAAAGATTACTTGGCTATCCAAAGAGGGCAAAACGCTAAATGAAACCGTTTCTGCGGTCTGCCCCGGCTTTGGGAAAGGTTGGAGCCCTGGGACTCTCTTTCCTCCAGTTCGTTCCATGCCTCTCGCTTATTCTTGTTGAGCCATTTTGTGTCCAGTTACGCGCTGTTTGTAATTGTTCGTCTTCTAAGGGGTCAGAAAGAGAGGGAGAGAGGGAGAAAAGTGAACGATGATAAAAACTCCTCTGAGAGCACCAGAAAAAAAAAGGTTATTTCCACTCGGAGCTATTCACGGCCATTCTGCAGAGACCTTCAGGGTGATGTTTGGGATGGTCTCACGTTTCCCTGCTCTTTAAAGCTGCTCTCGAAGCAGAACTGACCCAAATAAATTTTATTTCCCCTTCTCGCCACACTGAAGCACGATGTCTCTCTCTTCAGCAAGGGAAGGAGAGCTCCTTTGCTCCCATCTGTGTGTTTAAAAGCCAACATTGGCGTTGCCGTATTTTGAAATGGGCCAAAATGTGCCTCAAAAATAAAATCCAAGCTTTAATTGCAGTTAAATTACTTGGCAGTCTTTCCTCTGATTTATGACCCAGTTTGGATGCATATTGACCCAGTTAAAACACTCATAAATAATACAGTCCTGCTCTAGAGTAAAAGAAAGCAAGAAGAGTTCTGGAGGAAAGGGGGATTTCGGCGAGTTGTGTAAATAACTTCAGTCTGTTGAGCAAATAGCAAAGAGTGCGTTGCCTCTCTAGTGTTAGAAAATATAAACAACAATTTAGATTGACCACGGCTTGCTTCGATTGTCCAGTCCTTCTCTAATTCAGCTGATATCCCCTTCTAACTCTCTAACGACTTGGACAAGCACCACTTCCAGGAGTGGCCCACTTCTCCCTCAGCTCCCTGCCTTGCTATTTCATCTCTAAGAGATCCCCCAGAAACAGCCCTGAATTATGGTGCTGCCTGCTTCCATTTCGGGGCATCCAAGGACAAGGTGCTTTACAGGCATTATTTTATTCGGAAAATAGTAATTCGGGGGAGGTGGAGGGGAGGGAGGGGAGGGAATGCCACAGAGTGGGACTCTTCGGGGAGAAAAGGCAGGTCATTTCTGACTCAGAAATCAGCCCAAAACACTGCCGGTCCTTTCCCC
>NW_024519206.1:12199845-12201783 GCF_017590135.1 Pyrgilauda ruficollis | reverse complement strand
CCCACCCCCCCCCACCCCCAAGCTCAGCTCTATCTCTCTCCGTGGAATGGAGGAGAAAGAAAATATTCGGCCTCTGGGAGGGAAAGACAGATAAAAGCAGCGGGGTTCTGTGCGTTGGGACACTTATCCCGACATCATAGGAGACATAAAAAAAAATAATCATCTTCTCATGTTTAAAATTACCTCTTTGGGGAGAGGGGGGTCGTGGGGAAATGGGACTAATTGGAGAAATCTCGTAAAATACACTTTCCAGGCAGCAAGATGAATGGAAGAAACGCTTCCATATTCCTACGAACCACTTCGGTTCTCACGATTAAAGTCCTTACATACCCTTCCATTTCTAAAAAAAAACGCCCTCCGCTTCCCGTTCCCCGTTCTTAAATACAGACATTTGGTCAGAAAATCCCGCTGAAGATGGCTCCCAAGTTGAAACGCGCTCTTAGGAAAAAGTCGCCCGGTTTTCGGCGGGGCCCCCCAAACAGGCAGGCTCCCCGGTGTCCGCAGGTTTCGGCAGTCCCCATCTTTTCTTTCCCTGTCCAAATCCTCCTCGCCAGTCCGGGGGGCTCCGCCGGGGCGCAGCGCTGCCTCTCAGTATTTGGCCGGGCAAGTGGGCGAATGGCAGATCAGCAGTTTCAGAAGAAAGTGTGGGGTTGATTATTGACTAAAAAGACTTTTTTTTTTTTTTTTTTTTTTTTTTTTTTTTTTCTTCCAAAGCAACATTCACAGGATTGTTTGAAGCAAAACGCATACGAAGGATTTTTGCCTCTTCTCTCCTCCTACGCTGGCCGCTTCCCCTTTCATGTGGTGCCTTCTCACTTATGCCATAAGGAGCAAGTGTTTTCTGTTTTAGTGCTCTGTTTACAGCTTTGGTGCACGAAGTCATAAATCTTGCATAGCCATAAATGACAAAAACCATTGGTATGCGTAAGAGGCCACCCCAGCCTTATAGTGCTTTTTATTTCTCGCTTCCCCCTCGCTTTGTTTGTGTTTAAAGATGACGCTGGGTTCCCTCGTGCTTTAAACGGACTAGTTATATTTATAATGCCTCAATTAACGAAGTAGCGTCAAGTTTACACCTAGATTTTATTCTCAGGCTCCTCTTAACGCTCGGAGCCCAGAGCCCCGTTACCGTCTGCCAGACGGGAAGGATCCCCAACTTTGTTTAAGTTCTCGTTTGCACGGTCGCTGCGGTGTTTCTGGTGCAGGAAACTGGGGGGACACCACCACCCCCAAACCCCGTGGGGCTGAGGAAAGAGGCCAGCGCCTTCCTCAGCTGTGCCGCGGAAAGAAGGCAAAGGCGAGCTGCGAGGAGCCGGGCCAGCGTCCACGCGAGGCTCCCACCCACGCATCCCCACGGGGTGCTGCGGGCACCCCGACCCGTCTGTGCAGCACATGTGCGTGCGTGAGCGCCTCTGTGCCCGTCCCGGGCGCTGGGGATATTTGAGGGGGGCAGGGGGTGTCTGTGTGTGCATCTGTGTGTGTGTGCGCTCACGCATGCATGAGTTAATAATTAGTAACTCTAATGATTTCCAGCGTGGCTCTGAAAGCATTGCCCAGAGCGGGGATCCTGGTGGGCTTCTGTTGGCTCTCCGGACCCAGCCCCGGCTCTCCGGGCTTTGCTCCCCTCCCCGGGACTCAGCCGGGGCTGTGCGGGGCTCCCGGCCGTGGGGAGCGGCAGAGGGGCTATTCTGCAGCTGCCCCCCAAGCCCACCGGTAAGAGGGACAAGCTCAAACCCCCACAGCAGCACCCTGGAGGCTGGTGAGAGCGACCCTTTGTGAGCGCCGTTTGTCTTCATTAGCATAATTTTCCTGGACTTCGGTGACGCCCGGGTGCGGGGGGGCCGCACTCCTTCACTGCCGTGCTCCTGCGCTCCCTCCCCAGCCCCCACCCTGCCCCATGCTTCCCCAGGCGGCCGCCTTTCTTTCTTCCTTCCTTTT
>NW_024519206.1:12197635-12199726 GCF_017590135.1 Pyrgilauda ruficollis | reverse complement strand
TTTAATATTTTCCTATTTTCCCCGCTCCAACTCCCCCCCACACCCCCACCCCCCTCCTTCCCTCTTTCTCCTTCCCTTCCCAGAGCAGCCCTGGGAAACATCCCCGTCCTCCGTGCCCCGCACAGGGGGAGCACGGTACGCCGAGGACCGGCTCGGGGTAGGGTGCGCAGCTGGAAGCGTCAGGGGAGCGGGGTAGGCGGGTGTGCGGAGCAATCGACCCCATCCCGTGCGGGGCAGGACTCGCCCCTCTCGGCCGGGGGGTGCCGGGTGCCGATGAGCTGAGCCGGTGTCCACCCCGCGGCCGCAGGGTTCGAGTTGGGGCAGACAGCCCCTGCTCTCTGGGTTGTGTTTTCGCTAAAAAAAAAAAAAAAAAAAAAAAAAAAGAGAGAGAGAGAGAGAGAGGGAGAGAGAGAGAGCATGCTGGCTTCCGCCTCAGTCGTCAGAAGTTAAGGTAAGCAGGCCACAAATACGCTGCTATCAGTCGTGAATGGCGGAGTTTATGTCCCAGTGATTTATGACCGTAGACTTAAATGTCGGTTCAAGAAGAGTTCACAAGCTGGGGCTTCCTTCCAGGCAGTGACTGATACCCTTACACTTCGTGTTCAGGCAGCTCTCTCTCCTCTCTTCCCCCCAACCCCCACCTTCCCTCAACTTTGTCTTTATCTTTCAGGAAATCTTTCAGGGGGGCTGCCTGGTTTTTCGTCCTAGAGTCAGAGTTTGGGGCTCGGTTGGGAGTTACGGGGTAAAGATCTGGTGTGCTTGGGAAGTGGGGGGGAAGCGCAACGAAGGAGAGGGTAGGAGAGAGCTGAAGTAGGGAGTGGGGAAAACCAAGCGGACTTGCCTTCCCAAGCAATTTTCATCTGCTGTTTCTGGGCTGTCTGGGTGGAGGGAGAGAAGTTGGTAAAGTGCAGAGCCGTGTATTGCACAAACCGAGACGGAGCCGATAAAACAGGCATTGGAAAGCTTGGGGACCCATTTGTGTTTGTAAAACCTGCCTTTTTGTCTTCGAAGGGGAGAGGAGAGCTCTGCCCATCCCAGGCACCGGCTGGGGTGGTAAATCCACCTCCTCTCCCCTTTCCCGTTAGGACGCTGTCGAGATCGTTGTCTCTCTTAATCCCGCTATTCCCACTTTCTCCTGGAATGACCGGGCGCTCCTCAGGTTACCCCCGCTTCTCTATAACTTTGTAGGAAGTGATTAACTTGGCGAACCCAAACTCGGGATCTGATTTTTTTTTTTTTTTTTAACTTGCTGGCAGACACGGCCGAAGCTCCAATAATATTTTGCCTTCCAAGTAAAGTTGCCTATTGTCTGCAGACCGGCAGCTACGGGAGCAGCGCACCCCGCATCCTCGCTCCGCGCTGCCCGTCCTGCCAGCGCCACAAAACTTCGCAGCGGCCGAAGGAAGGTGAAATATTTGATGTCGCGGTCATGAAAGGCGGGTGCCTTTGTGAAATCACCGCTGGCTGATTGTTTCCTCCTTCTCCTCTGGTAGTGGTGTCTATAGTCTCTCTTTCAAAGGAATTGAGAAAAATCACACCAGGCCTCGATAGCAGAGGCAAGGAGAGGCAAGGAGCTGGAAATTGTGTATGCGCCTCAGATCTCCACTGGCTTATTAGCTTAATAGCATCCAAAGAGCTTGATTAGTGCAATAACAGGGTAACCGCCCTGCTGTAGGTGTGTTACCTTCATTTTGTTACGATCTAACAAAGGGAATACTGTTTTCTAAGAACTTGTATAACTTGAAAGGCATAGAATGAGCTCGTTTGGTGCTTGTGTTGTGTAAGGCTTTTCACCCCTAAGCATTTGTCCTCGTTAGATGTTTTTTGGGGAAAATATCCAGCTGCTTAAGTACAGGGAAAGTGGTAAAAGGAAAGAGGCCCTTCTGATCTGAAAAGACGTGGTTATTTGCCAGCAAGGGGTTAGGAGGACGGTGAGAAACACACTTCAGTTTCTGAGAACAATGTAAGTGCGTGTGGAAACACCTCCTAGATCGGAGGTTATGCACAGGTCTCCTCTCTCATTAATACGGGCGATTCTTTAATTGGTTATTTTCAGGCAGGTGACGAGTAGACTTTAGTTTGGGGGGGGGG
>NW_024519206.1:12062790-12197608 GCF_017590135.1 Pyrgilauda ruficollis | reverse complement strand
GGGGGAATGGATTCGCCCGGGCAGGAGAAGCATTCTCTGAGTTTGTGTCCACCCTCTCCCCAGCCAAGTGACCCTCATACATCAAATTACATAGCAGTTTCCAAGACAGAACCTATTATCGCTAAGTTGGAAGGAAAGTTCAAGCCGTGGTCATGGAGATGAACGCTGGTTTTTCAGGTTTCTGGTGTGTTTTTTTCCCCCAATCCATCATGTTTTAACAGGTAGGATCTGGCTGATTCCACGAAAAGTTAGTGTCTTGAAAATAACTGCTGAAAAAAACAAACCAACGACCGCCCCTGCTGGCCTCTCTGGAGGGGCTCTGAGCGGCGCCGGGCGCAGTTGAGGCCGGACCCACTCGCGAGTGGGAGGCAGGCTCGGGGCTCGGCGGAACGGCCCAAGCCGCGCTCCAGGACCGAGAGGGAGCCGCTGCGGGCGGCGGGCGGGGCTCGCCCGGGCAGAAACCACTGCTGCCAGGGTGCGTGACCTGGGCGGCTCGGGGTGGTGTGCGGGCACGGAGGGGAGAAGCTGCTGGCTTCGTTTATTTTCCTATCGAGCATTTCATAGACAAGCCTAAATCCATCACTTGGGGTCGGGGTGTTTAAATATCCCTGCCTAGGAAACCTTTCCACCCTGCTCCTGCCCCCTGCCACACGTAGACGGGAACCATCTCTTATATTTCTTTGAAGTTGTATGAAGAGCCGTAACCAGGAGGGAAAGGCTAAAAATAAAGCGACGCTGGTTAAAGGAGAGGGTTTGATACTAGAGTTGGACTGAAGTAATAGCCCAGCCCCTTTGCATTACCGATTCCTCGATCACCCTTATCTCAGAGACCGGTATTAAAACAGCCTCTTGGTGATAAACCATCAACCCGCTTGCTCTGTTCCTTAAGAAGAAAGAAATAATAATAATAAAAAAACAAACCTAGAAAGCCTCTATCCCGGTGCAGCAAAGCACATATTTGTAGCTGCCAGTAAATCCAGGCAGCTTTTATATCGAAATGCTCCACGCCTGAGGCCAAGTCATGCTGCTAAATATTGCTGACCACTTTTTCTTTTATGGCTTTCATGTCACTTAGCTATTGAAAGTAAGATGGATTTGTACCATTTCTTCACCCTGCTCTGCTCTCCCCACACCCCAGGTCTGCCCGGAGAGGCCATTGGAGGAAGAGCGCCACGTGACAGAGGGGTGCCAATGTTATTCTCCAAGGGTGTCAAGACCCTGTCAGTTTGCGAAATAAATATTGGGAAACAACGAAATGCAAAAAGCGACCTACTACGACAGCTCTGCAATCTATGGTGCCTACCCCTACCAAGGAGCAAATGGTTTCACTTATAATGCGAGTCAGCAGCAATATCCTCCATCTTCATCACTTGTGGAAACTGAGTACCACCGCCCCGCGTGCTCCCTCCAGTCCCCTGGCAGCTCTGTGTCCCACCACAAGGCCAATGACATCAGTGAGAGTTGCATGAGGACCCTCCCCAGCCAGACTCTCCAGCCCCCCAGCCTCGCTGACCCACAGGCTCCACCGCAGCCACCTCCAGCCCAGCAGTCACAACCTCCACCTCCGACCTCCACCTCACCACCTCAAAATGCCAGCAGCAACCCTGCCCCGGCCAACCCCACCAAGAGCCCAGCTCTTAACTCACCCACCGTGTCCAAACAGATATTCCCATGGATGAAAGAGTCTCGGCAAAACACAAAGCAGAAAAACAGCAGTTCCAGTTCAGGTATGAAACATGCTCCCCCTCTCCCTGGGTATTCCTGGGCTGACTATGCATCCGGTGGGGAGGAGGGCTGTCTTACCCACCTTCACTTCAGGGAGGGGAGGGTGGGGGCTTTTTCACCCTCTGAGTTGACCCCATGAAACTTTTGGAAAGGGCTTGCCATCACTCAGCTTATTCACTGAGGGGAGCTCGGTGAAAAAAACACCCCATACAAAACTTTCCCAGCCTTGCAGAATGGATCTGAACTGACTTTGCTTCCTAGTGCCAGAACCACTTGTGCCCTCCAGCATCTATCACATTTCTTAGGTAATCCCCTCTTCAGTAAATCATGTCAGTGTGGAGCAGCCCAGGCCTTAAGCCAGAGGCTTGTCCCAAGTACTTTGTTGGCATGGTGCTGTTAGATTAATAAGACAGTGACCTATCTCTGCTGAAGTGTAACGGGAATAAAATAGCTCATAATCATGTGCAGGCAGGATCAATGCCCTGCATGCAGTCAGAACCTCTTCCTATTTTAATAAGCTGATTGGCAAAGTTACAAGCCTGGTAAACAAAAATCATTCAGGAGTGCTATAAACTTCAGCCCATAAAACATTATTTGAGGGATGGAAGTGTATATCAAGGCTTTTATTACTCAAGGAAACCCAAACTGATAACACCAGTGCTAGCTCCAAAGCCCAGAAGTCAGGCTTATTCTGATTTCTTCCTCTTCTTTGCTTAAATGTGCCTTAGAAATAGAGTTCAAAACTTTAACAAACGTTTTGCTGGTCTGCTTTTTAAAGCTGTGGTAACACTGCTGTTTTCAACCTTCCATATCATGTATTTATTTGATTAAAAAGCAGCAAAACTTAGATATATCTCTATGCTTATATGCAAGCCTAGCTACCGTGTGTTCTTCTTTATACATATTATACTTCCCAATCACTACCATATGTTCATGCTATATACCAGACATGATTAAAAAATCCACTACACTGATAATTCTATATTTATGTTAAAATTTTGTATTGTAGATATCTAGCTTTCAGGCATTTGTAGCTGATATATATATATATATATATATATATATATATATATATACATATATATATATGGAGAACAGCTATTTCTCGAAGACTCTGATCCCACTATGTCAGTAGAGCCACAGGTTCAGTTTCAGCACTTCTAAACCTCACTGTGTTTCCCTGAACCTTCCTTGCTCCTCTTTACCAAGCTCAAGATATGTTGGATGCTGTCATTCTTAGGGGAAGCAAGTGTAGTCATACAGTGACACTAATGAGGTCAAGGAACTCTTTCAAGGCTTGGAGCTTGGCACAACTGAGCTCATGCCTTGAGGGAGCACTGGCTGCACGCATGGGCATCCATCTTGCCTTTGGGAGCTGAAGTCTCCAGGTGCTGGTGTTGTTGGCCGTTTTCTCATGTTGCCGTGTGTAGGTTTGCCATGCTGACTGTGTTCTTTGTGTGATTTACATAGGTGAGAGTTGTGCTGGTGATAAAAGCCCTCCAGGGCAAGCCTCCTCTAAGCGAGCCCGTACAGCTTACACAAGTGCCCAGCTGGTAGAACTGGAAAAGGAGTTCCACTTCAATAGGTACCTTTGCAGGCCACGAAGGGTAGAAATGGCTAATTTGCTCAATCTCACAGAAAGACAGATCAAAATCTGGTTTCAAAACCGCAGAATGAAATACAAAAAGGATCAAAAGGGAAAGGGTATGATGACCTCTTCAGGAGGACAGTCCCCAAGCAGAAGCCCCGTCCCTCCAGCTGCTGGGGGATATCTAAACTCTATGCATTCTTTAGTAAACAGTGTCCCCTACGAACCCCAGTCGCCTCCACCATTTAACAAGCCTCATCAAAACACCTATGGCATCCCTGCATCGTATACTG
Source organism: Pyrgilauda ruficollis (assembly GCF_017590135.1). Classification (NCBI taxonomy): domain Eukaryota; kingdom Metazoa; phylum Chordata; class Aves; order Passeriformes; family Passeridae; genus Pyrgilauda; species Pyrgilauda ruficollis. The sequence continues at coordinate 12,194,002 of NW_024519206.1, read as the reverse complement.
CTCCTCTTAATAATTGCCCACCTCCTCAAAAGAGATACACGGGGACAGCAGCTGTGACACCTGAATATGATACTCATCCTCTTCAAGGCAACGGTTATGGGAATCCACACATACAGGGAAGCCCCGTCTATGTAGGGGGCAACTACGTGGAGACCATGACCAATTCTGGGCCTTCCATCTTTGGTCTAACTCATCTCCCTCATCCTCCCTCTGCCAACATGGACTACAGCGGGGCTGGGCCAATGGCCAACAATCACCACCATGGACCTTGTGATCCACATCCAACATACACAGACCTTACCGCTCACCATCCTTCTCAGGGAAGAATTCAGGAAGCGCCCAAACTCACTCATCTGTAAGAGACAGGAGTCACTAAGAGGAACAGCAAGCCCCCAAGTTTTGGAAAGTACTCATCCCTTCCCTTCTCTCTCCTCCCCCCAACATGTGCCCTCCCCTTCCCTTCTCGTTTCTTTTGTTCGTTTCGGTTTGTTTTGTTTCCTTTCGTAAAAGCGTTTTCTAGTTTATGTGACGTAGCAATATTTGTTGCTTGAATTGCTCTATAGTTTCACTAGTGGATATTTATCTTCTTGAACTGTAGCCTTGTGTCTCACTTTGGGAGTATGCAGAGGCTTTATACTTTACCTTCTACACTTTTATCAAAACAGGGTATATGAACAAATTTTCTATAAAAGGAATTCTTAAATGTGAATTTGTTCGTACATGATTGATCCCACGGGGAAGCAATTTTTTTTATTGCACTTCTTTTAAATAGCAAGAAAGACATCAAAAGCGCTTGGACAGGGACTTCCTGGACAATTATTGATACGTGTAAGTCTTTCAATGTGTGTATGCTGGTGAACATTCAGATTTATTTATATTTTTTTTTCGCAAACATTGAATAATCTAAGTGTTTAAAATTTTATTTATCCCCATTTGTTCATATTTATATATATATAAAAAAATCTGTACCCTGAATATTCAGGAGGCCATATATTAGATGGCATATCGGCACGTGTTAGAAATATCATTTGAAAGGAAACTATTAACTCCTTTTATTAAAAATAGTGATAATAATGATGATGACGATGCAATAAAATCTGGGAAAAAAGATCGCGGTTTGAATACTTTATGCTTGTAACATCCAGCCAGGCAAAAAGTGTGTGAAGCTGAAAAGGCTAGATTTGTTTTGAAAGTTATACATTCCTTGCTGCTCACGCTCTGGAAAAAAAAAAAAAATAAAGTTTTTATTCTGAATAATAAAGAGTTAAGGACATGTTCTTCGCAGCTCAGGGGAATGGAGAGCCCTTCATGACGTGGGGAGCTAGGAAACTCGTCTGTAAACTTACACGAGGGTCTGCTCACCCCAAGGGCCCCGCGATGCCTTTTCAGCATTTCATAGGCAGGGAGAGAGATTTTTCTTTTCCCTTCTCTCTCTCTCTCGCTTTTTTTTTTTTTTTTTTTTTTTTTTTTTTCATCCTTTCTTCCAGCAGGGTTTCAGGGCCCGCGGCCGCCGCCTCCTCCCGCACCCGCTGCGCGGTGCCCGGCGGGCGCGGATCGCCCCCTCCCCGCGGGGTCCGGGGGGGATCGGCCGCGGAGCAGCTCCGGGAGGACAGCCGGGGCTGTGGCTGTGGGTGTACGAGCGTGTGTGGGAAGCACAGGCGCCGGTGCTCAGGACACAGCCCCGCGTGGGTGCGGAGGGGCCTCCTGGTCGCCGGGCTGAGCCGGGCGGTGGCGGCTGCGGAGCCCGGCCAGCGCGGGGAGCGGGCTGGGACAGCAGCGTCCGGCCCAGCCGCGAACGCGCTGCGGGTGAATGCGCGCACTGCTGCTCCTTCCACTCGCTAACCCCGCCGTTTTCCCCTTTTCCTTGAAGAAGTGGATTTTACCTTTTCCTTTCCCTATTTTCCCCCCGAATTATTTTTTAAAAATATTTTACTGGGACTGATTTAATTTTTGCTGAGCCGCCTTTCCTCTCACGGCAGCCTGAAGGTGTGGGGGAGGGGAGCGTTGTGTTCCGTTTCTTCCCGCGGGGGGGTGTGGATGTGTGTGCGGGTGTGTGTTTGTGTCGGAGAGCGGCGGGGGGACACGGTACTGTAGAAGGGTGACGGTCCCTGCCCCCAGTGGGCACCCGTAGGCGTCCCCGGTCCGAATCGGCTCGAGGTGGAATGGAGAAACCCGCAAGCTTGTGCTTAAATCCGATTTTTTTTTTCCTTTCAGGCAAAATGTCCGTAATTTTTAGATTGAAACTTGAAAGATAAATCAAAACGGACCTTAATAGACTAGGTAAAATATACCCCTGCACGTTTATAAAGACATATTCCTATGCTGTGTAGATAATAACGCACGCTGTTCACCATCTGTATCTTTTAGAGCACAGAAAAAAAATGTCGCCATTTTGGTCTCATGCTGAAATATTATTAATCTTTGGGCTTTACCTTGTTCCCAGAACCATCCTTGCCTGATGCTGAAACATTGTCATGCATCCGTGAATCAATATAGAGCTTTTCTGCATAAATAGATAAAGCATGCCCAGTCAAAGAAAAGGATAGCAAATAGATTTATACCGTGCTGTTTATTGTATATATAGACATGTAACCGTGGAAGGAAAGGCTATGTAGGCTAATATTTTTCACTGAAATCTGATTATTACACAATACAGACCAGCGACTGATTATTACTTTTGTAGGCGAAGGAAGCATTTTTGCAACATTGCAAGACAATGCTCGTTTCAAAGGAGCGCCCTTATAAAATTCCAGCCGCCCCCCCCCCTCCAGCTCTCCGATCAGTTAGGTTAGATACAACAAAAGGTAACGGTACAGTCGCGATACTTACTTTATACTTACTTTAGCACCACGAATTGCATTTAGGAAAATGTTCAAATAGAAGGAAGTTGGCGTCTCACTCCCCTCCCACCCCGAAGAAAGAAAAATACAGGCGATTTCCCCCCCCTTCTTTCCATAAACCGTATTCAATCCTCTCTTCAGAGCCTGTGGGTTGCAAATAAGAATTTGTAATTTTGCATTTAAGATTCGTCCGATTAAAAGATGCCCCTGGAGGCAGAAGTAATTGATTCTCCCAAGAATTTCGCCTCCTCTCTGCAAAGGTTTTGTTCCAGGTGGTTTTTGTATTAGACTGACCACAAGAAACAAATGTGCAGAATAGAGACACCCACACAGGTTTTACTCACAAAGCCTGGTTAAAGTCCAAACCTCTCTCTTTATTATTTGTCATCCTGCTCTTAATCCCAATATTTTCCAGAGGGGGGAAAAAAAAATCAGAGAAAAGAAAAAAAACGTAGGCATCAAGAAGCAAAATAAAACCGGACTTTTCCCACAAGCAGCCCAGTCCTCTGCCAGCATATTTTAAAAGCAGCTTTTTTCCTTGTTTACTTGCGTTTCTTGCTCTGCCTCTTTTCACGGCCACATTTGATCTTGGAAAGAGCAAGAAGCTTTAAATGTGTTCTTAAGGGCCAGTAGCTGTCAAACCTTTTGGCGGCCAAGATTGATCGCGGGCAGACACCACCAGAGCTTTGTTTGGACTAAAAGCAAGAAAATTAAACCCCTTGCATTTTCCAGCAGCATCGATATTTGTAAGGCATCCCTTTTGAGGGATTAAATGACAAGTCTCGTTCTATATTTTATTTAAACAAGCAACCACCAAAAAGCCCATTTAAAGCCTCTCGGCCCCTCCCCTCCCCCTCTCTCCAATGCCTTCGCAGATATGCTATATCTTGTGGGTGCATTAACTTAAAACCGATTTTTAAAATGCACTTCGTGCAGACTGGACGCAGACTGATCCACTGAGTGCTTGGGTCTTGTTTTCTGTTTCCCCTCCCTCCACTCCCCCGTATTTTTTTTTTTTTTTTTTTTTTTAATATAATTACGAAGACAGTTGCCGACCCCTGTTTGGCAACTCCGAAAATAAAGCGAGACGGCACCTCATCGCGCTGGCGATGGTTTCTGGCTCCTGGAGGACGCGGAGAGCGGCTCGGAAGCGCCTTCCCCCGGCCCCCGGCGCACCCCACCCCGCCGTGCACCCCGGGCTCCGCGGGCAAGCAAGCCCCGTCCGGGCTGTCTAGGGCGGCTGTGACCGTAGGATTCATCGGGTTGGTGATTGTGGCCATCATTGTCATCACTCTCCCTGTCGCCTCAGTATGGTTGGAAAATTATGCCAAAAGCATCCAAATTCGGGACTTGCCTCGACCTGGCAGGGGTGACTGGAGGCGGCGGCGGCAAGAGCCAAGCATCGGAGGCGAGTGCCGTCTCTCAAGTCAGAACCCCGCAGCATTTTCGCTCTGTCTGGCCCCCTGAAAACAAACCCGCTACCAGCCCATATATTTCCTGGTAATCGAAAATACTCACCAGACCCAGCCTACTACGGTTATTAAGCAAATTATGCCAGCAGACGGGAGTATCGTTTGCAAGCTAAGGCACGGGATATATACTTTTTTTTTTTTTTTTTTTTTTTTTTTTTTTAAGAGGCAACAGCCAGACGCGTTTGCAGCCTAGAGATTTGGCTCGCCCAGAGAGGTTCTCCTAGAGTTATGTGTTACGGTCCAATCCCGGGAAGCCAACTGGAGAGGGAAGTCATGAAGCGCCAGGGCTGCTGCCTATGTGACTCTTCCCCTCGAAGCAAGGTTGCTGAGGAAGATCCTGATAAACAATGGCTCAGCACCGGCGACCGATTGTTCTCCATACTGTACACCCGATAGCTACCAAAAAAGAAGAAGAAAAAAATCAAACAAGAACACAAAGCCAAGCAAACAAACAAACAAACAAAAAATACAATGGAGCCCATTGAGGCTGGGTCGGGAAGGAGAAACTAGTTTTGGAGGAAGTGCTATTCCTAGGAAAAAATCAAGACCCTCTGCTTCAGACTCCTGCCTGGGTGCCACTTCTTATGCGGGGGCCTGACGGTGTCAAAACTTTGAAGATTAATGGATTACTTTGTTAATGACTCAAGGCGTCAGATTGAGGTGCTTAAATGATTTGTGAGGTGCAAAGCGTTTTCCTGACAGTCCCAAACAATGAGAGAAGAGTGTGCGGGTGGATGCGAGGAAGGCAGCAGGCTGCAGGACAAGCAGCCACACACACACACACACACACAGACACACACACACACACACACACGCACACTCTCGCAGCCTCTCTCAAACATATCCACGCACACGCACCCTCCTCCCCACCCCCGATCATTTCAGATTAGGACGCCAAGGGGATAGATACTCGAGATATCATTTCCCCTTTTAAAAAAAAAAAGTGTAAATAAAGCCTTTCTGGCCCCCAATGAGGCGTTCCTTCCCGACTTTTTTGGATCAATCAAACAGACAGTGGCTTCTTTTGATTAAAGCCCAAATTGTCATTGGGCAGAGGCAATCATGTGACAGCCAATTCGGTCCAATTTCAACCTTGTCTCCATGAATTCAATAGTTTAATAGTAGCACGGTCCCCATACGGCTGTAATCAGTGAATTAGAAAAAAAACACCCCACCAGCGATCTTCTATGCTATATTTTTTTTCTCCTCTCTCTCCTTTTTCCTGGGCCTTCCCCTCCCCCCGAGGCCCCTGAATCCGAGGGAACTTTTTCTCCGCGGGGGCTGCCAGTTGAAGGCCATGAATTTCGCATTTGAGCGAGAGATCGGTTTTATCAATAGCCAGCCATCGCTTGCTGAGTGCCTGACATCTTTTCCCCCTGTCGGTGATACATTTCAAAGTTCATCAATCAAGAACTCGACGCTTTCACACTCGACACTGATTCCTCCTCCTTTCGAGCAGACCATCCCCAGCCTGAACCCCGGCAGCCACCCTCGCCACAGCGGCGGCGGTCGCCCCAAGGCGAGCCCCCGCGGCCGCAGCGGCAGCCCGGGCCCCGCCGGCGCCCCGCCGCCCCCGGAGTACCCCTGGATGAAAGAGAAAAAGGCGTCCAAGCGATCCGCGCTGCCGCCCGCTTCGGCCTCCGCCTCAGCTGCTGGACCTGCCTGCCTCAGCCACAAAGGTCAGTCCAAAGACGTGCCGCCAGCCCCGCCGGGCCGCTATTTTGGCTCCCCGCATCCCCCCGGCTTCGCGGGGGGACGAGGCGGAGGTCGGGCGGGCGGGAAGGACGGAGCTGGAGGGGCTCGATGGAAACCCAAACTTTCCCCAAACTTGCCTAATGCGGGATGATTTATTTGAGTTGGAGCTGACCTCTCTTGTCTCGCCGTCCTAGAGTTAGGATATTTGACAGTAATGAAGAGTGATAGATTGCTCCCGCTCAGCTAAGCAGCTGATGCATTAATTATAAATTGCGGTATGGCTAATATAAAGTTTGCTCTGGTGTGGGGAGGTTGGGGAGCTGGAGGCAGCGATTTGGCGGAGGTGGCCGAGGGGCACGCAGCACCGGGCGCTCAGCAGTGCAACACAATGGGTTTACTGCATCCAAAGGCGGCCATTTTGTTGCAGTTGCTATTTTATGCTATATGGACATATAGATATAGACACATACATGCAGAGAGAGCACTCCCCCCCACCCCCCCGGGATGCGATGAGCTGGGGTGCTGAAATTCAATCCGTGCATTTATCTGTTTTGTATGTGTGTCCGTGTGCCTTTGCTTTGGCTCTTCGGGCGGTGATGCTTTGGGGTGCGTGTGGTGGTGGTGTTTTTCTTTTTTTTTTTTTTCTTTCTTTTTTTTAACAGACCCCCTTGAAATCCCCGATAGCGGTAGCGGTGGATCTAGGCGCCTGAGGACGGCTTACACCAACACCCAGCTTTTGGAGCTAGAGAAAGAATTTCATTTCAACAAGTATCTCTGTAGACCAAGGAGGGTTGAGATTGCAGCCTTGCTGGATCTGACTGAGAGACAAGTCAAAGTCTGGTTCCAGAACAGGAGGATGAAGCACAAGAGACAGACCCAGTGCAAGGAGAATCAAAACAGCGAGGGGAAATTTAAGAACCTAGAGGACCCCGAAAAAGCAGTGGACGAGGAAGAAGAGGAGGAGGAGGAGAAATCCCTCTTCGAGCAAGCCCTCAGCAACGTCTCCGGCGCTCTCCTGGAGCGGGAAGGCTACGCTTTCCAGCAGAATGCCCTCTCCCAGCAGCAGGCTCAGAATGCGCACAATGGCGAATCCCAAACTTTCCCCGTTTCGCCTTTAACGAGCAATGAGAAAAATCTGAAACATTTTCAACATCAGTCACCCACTGTTCAAAACTGCCTCTCAACAATGGCCCAGAACTGTGCAGCTGGCCTGAACAATGACAGTCCTGAGGCCCTAGATGTCCCTTCTTTACAGGACTTTAACGTTTTCTCCACAGATTCCTGCCTACAGCTTTCAGATGCAGTTTCGCCCAGTTTGCCAGGATCTCTGGACAGTCCCGTAGATATCTCTGCTGACAGTTTTGACTTTTTTACAGACACACTCACCACAATTGACTTGCAGCATCTGAATTACTAAGAAATTAAAGAAGTCCTCTCCCAGGGTCCTGCTTTCTCCTCCTTATTCTTCTTAATTTTTTCCCCCAGTGAATTAATTTTATGTTTCCCCTCCCTTTCCCTCTTCACTATTTTCTGTTTGTTACTTCCCTCTGATATGCCATTTTGCCGTTTCTTATGAAGTTTTAGTTGTGTTCAATTTTAACCTAGTCACATTCTAGGTCCTTCTATGAAAGCAATATATGAGGTCTGTAAGAAAGTGATCATATAGGAATGTATCTTCACTTTCTTTTTATTTTTGTATTACATTAGGATGCGTTGTCATAAGTATTTTTGGTAGAATAAATTCTTGTTTGCTACAAGGAGCTTTCTCTTTTTTCTTTTTCTTTCTCCTCTCTTTCTCTTTGCTTTTAAGATGGATAACACGACGGGTATCTCTCCCCATCCCTTCCACTATTATTTTACTAATAATCAAAATCCAACGTTCTGACAACAAGCTCTTCCCTTTTGGCAATTTAGGACACTTTAGAGAGGAAAATTCGTTCATTTTCTTTATTATAAGGATTCTCATAAGGGAAGGAAAAACAAACTAAAGAAATTACAACCGTTCACAGGTTTGATGGAGATTTGTTCCTTTTAATGTATAAATGTGGCATCTTATCTCTGTGAGGATACAAGCTTGGAAATCCTCAGCTGTAACAAAGGCATGAACGAAGACTTTCTCTGTTACAGGCAGAATGTAAGAGAGACACAGTAGGATAAGCGTCTCCTGCAGAAACCAGCCTGTTACATGAACGAAAGGAAAGGTGCTTTTTAAAAAAATAAAAATTAAAATAATCCTGGTTTTCTAGAAAGTAGTGCTTAGCAGCCAGCAAGATATTTCAGAAAACGTATCTTAAAAAATATCAGAGCTCACAAAGAATGTAGTTGGTTACTTCTCACGTGCTGAGTAATCCAAGAAATCAGCCCTAGGAGGAGAGGAAATAGAGAAGTTAGTGCCTGTAAAATCAAAAGGGCTGCAGAAATGCAGGGGGAAGAAAAAAAATATTTAGGGAGGAACTGGCCTCTCCATCCTTCTCGGGGGCGGTGCGGGGGCAGACCCGAACATATTTTTCTGTGTAAGCCTTCTTGAGAGGTGAAAGACAGATAAGGAAAAGGGGAAACTGACTTTAAAGTTACAATTTCCTCGGGCTCCCCGCTCTTCTGCTGGAGGCGGCATAGACGGGCTTTCAGGAATCTCCACCGAATTGCCTGCCACCCGGCGTTGCCGAGCCCCAAAGCGGAGGGTGAGCCCTGTCCTTCGGGCTAAAAGGGAGCAACAGATGCCAGCGGGGCTCTGCGGCTCCGGGACCGGGGCATCCCGGGCGGGGACGTTCGCGGCTCCTGGAGTGAGTGAGTGCGGGTGTCTGCATTACACAAGCGAGTGGGGCTTGGCTGGGGGGCTGAGAACGGGGCTCCGCTGTCCGTCCGTGCGAGCAGTGTCGTCTCCCAGCCCCGTAGCACGCTGTGGAGCTGGGATGCGTGGGTTATAGCTGGAAGGGCTGAACGCAATTCTTCCGAAAGTCATAAATCAAACTCTTTCTATGAATGAGAATGTCATCAAAGAGATCAATTGCAGGAACACATTCACAAATAAAAATCCTCTTACGTATTTGCCGAGGCTGGGGATCCCCGTCTAAAACCATTAAGTGAGAAGGCGTTTAGTCATAATTCACTTTTATTGCTCTTTTAAAACAACAGCTTGGCTGAGCTGCGGGCGCGGTGAAACCTCGGCCTCGGTTCTCCTCCTTCCCTCTGCTCCAGCCATGTCCCTGCGGAAAGCGAGCAGCCTCACCGGCATTTTCACTCCTCTGCCACTGGGTTAAATTGGACCGCAACGCTCATGTAAGGGTCGGGGTTTCTTTTGTGCCCAGATTTCCGGATGCTGACTACACTTAAAGAAAACCAAAGCAAAACGAACTAAAAAAACCCCCCACACAATAAAACAAAACCCCCCAAAAAAACCCCAAACAAAACCCAGAAACATAAAACAAAAAGAAAAGGAAAAGAAAAAGAAAGAGGAAACATTCTACAAGGTTTAAACTTCTCACAAACTCAATTTAAATAAATGGGGGGATTCAGCAAGCAGGAGCCGCCTCCGAGGCTCCGGGTGAACTCTGGGGCCACAGCGGGGGCACACTCCCACGGAAAAGCCTAAACAGCCGGGATCGCCCCCTCAGCCTCAGTTCCGTGGCAGGAAACGCGGGGCGAAGCCGCGGAGGGGCCGGGATGGCCTGAGGGCAGGGGGAAGGGGCAGTAGCTCCCCCTCGCCTGGCCGCGGAGGAGGGAGGGTGTGGTGTGTGTTCCTCCCATGCTCCGACCCTTCTCATGATGTTGCCCCCATGCTTAGTGCGGGCAGCAAAACCCGAGAGCCCCGCCAGAGAGACAATGCAACAAGAGACAATGGCACCAAAAAGGCAGAGAAAAAAGGATTTCAGGATGCTGGAGACTGTAAGAAAAGTGATTCATCGGAATTTACGGGTAAAAGGGATCTACTTGTAGTAATTTTTTTTTCTTGGCTGAAGGAAAAAGCACTGAGAAGATGTCAGCCCTTTTACTAGTAAGTAGTCCTAATCGCTGTCTCTTTTCTCTGCTTTATGCAGTATTTATCACAACTGGTTTACAAGAATGAAATAAATGTGTTTACAGCTATAACCATAACCAAAATTGGCGCAGTATAATATCATAAATGCCTCTGGAGTGTTGTTGCTCTTGTCCTCCACTCCGCCCCCCTGCAGTTTAAGAAACTGAACCTTTCCAGAGGGCCCTTAACCATCGTTGCCTCTGTAGTAAATCAGAACAAATAGACATACTGAGGGCACCGGGGTAGACGCGTGGTGGAGAGAGGTGCCCTTGGGTTTTGGCTGGCAGTAGAGTGGCCGTGCAGATGCCGTGGGATAAGGGCTGACCCAACAGCTGTGGGAAGGAGAGCTTTGCACCTAGAGTTGTTGTGTTGTAGTTCGTGTGGGAGGGAGAGCTTTGCACCTAGAGTTGTTGTGCTGTAGTTCGTGTGGGAGGGAGGAGCTTGAGGGTGTGTATGTGGGTGTGTGAGTGTGTATTCGTGAGCGGGGAGTGGTGGCGGGGTGGAAGAGCCTTTTGGATTTCAAAACAAGCAAGGATCGAGCGTGAGAACAGAGGGACTTAAGAGTCGGCACCTGCAGAAATAGAGGGGGTAGCCCCTCCTGGGGCTAGTGTCAGGGGACATGACGTTCCATCCATCTTTCTCCGAGGCTGACGCTTCGCAGAACTGCTTTTGAAGACTTTTGGTCCCGTCCTTTCTGCCTGCAGACGGCTGGGTGCGCTGGGACAGACGGATGCCCGGCCTTTACCGCCCCTTTCCCTTTCCGCATACGTAAACCGCACATGAGGTCGTAACCCATATCTCACCACCATCCCTCCTTCTCTGGCCACGGACCCATCTCTTGACCCACCTCCCCACGGTGCTGGGGAGGGGTGGGTTGGAGCCGATGCTCAGCGCGGTTCCCGAGGGTCCTGGGGCCGCCTCTGCCACTGGCCGTCTGCCGCCTCTCCCTACTGCCGACCCGGGTGGTGGAGCGCAGGGACAAAGGGGCCGGGCTGTGGGCCCTGCGCCTTCCTCCTCTCCTCTGCCCCTGTCCCGGGTCGCCTCCTCGGGCTGCGACCCGCGACACCCCGGACAGCCGTCCCCCCACCCTGTCCCAAGGCGGACGGGCGGCAGCGGCGATGCGGGAGCACAGCAGATGGGCTGCGGAGCCCCCGGGCCCCCGTCCAATCATTCGTCCTCCTGCCCCCGGCTCCTCCTTCCCTACCCCAACCCTAGGCTGGCGAGGGTGAGCCCGGCGGAGGTGCGGGGGGAGCAGGGATGAGGGCCAGAAGGTGGCCGGTGAGCCTGGGAGAGCACAATGGCCGTCAGTCCCAAAAGCGCCTCATTTCCATGCTAATGTCCGCGGCCGCCTGGTGATGCGGCTGGACAAGCCCCTTTAACTCTTGGCGTGGCGTCGCGCTGGGACTGCGGCGGGGCTGGACCGGCGAGACCCCTCGGCACCGGCACTGTTACGGTCTCCACCTCCACCCGCATCCCATCCACATCCGTATCCTCCGTCCCATGCCTATTCTCTACCTTATCCTCACCCTCATTCCTGTCCTTATCTTAATTCCCAGCCCGGTAGAAGTCCCCAGCCACATCCACGGTTCCATTCTCATTCTCGTCCCAAGGGCTGATGTTCTCAGCACTGTCTCTGCCTCTCTCCGCCCCATCCCTCGCCCCATGCCGTGGATCTAGTCGCGTCCCCTAGCCACCCCCACCCCGCGCCGCTGCCCTTGGTGCGCAGCAGAGGTGCCCGGTGCAAGCTTGACAGCGCCGACAGCAGGGTGACGCTGGGGCGCCCTGGCAGCAGCACTCACCCTGCAGGGGACGGCCGGTGGGCTCCGCGGGCCGGGCGCAGCCTCCAGGTCTCTCCTGCCTTCCTCTCTCAGCTGGCGGACGAGACCCAGGGGGCTGTCGCGGTGGGGGTGTGTGTGTACGGCCCGGCCCGGCCCGCCCCCACCCCCTGGGGGCCACCGCCACCGCCTCCCTGGCCCGCGGTGCCGCGCGGTCGGAGCGCTCGGCGTTTAAATGCCCCCGACGCGGCGCTGCATCAGTGACAGGAGCCGGGGAAGCCCCGCGGGCCCCGCAGCCATTGGCTGCCGCCCCCCACGTGCCTGCCCGCTGCCGGCGCCTTCGTGTCATTTTCCTGCCGGCCCCATGGAGGAAGTGGGAAAGTTGGCGCGGCCCCGCCGGACGCTGAAGACCCGGTGGCGGCGTGACAGAAGGACGCGGCGAGGATGAGCTCCTTCCTCGAGTACCCCGTCCTCGGCGGCGAGGCGGGGGGCTGCGCCGCCCGCGCCTACCACCCCGACCACGGGATTACAACTTTCCAGCCCTGCGCCGTCAGCGCCGGCAGCTGCAGCGGAGAGGACCGCTTCCTGGCGGGCCGCGGGGTGCCCATCAGCCCCCACCGCCACCACCACCACAGCCCGGCCCAGCCCGCCGCCTACCAGCACCACGGCGGGCTGGGGGTGTCCTACGCGCACCCCGGCTGCGGCCCGACCTACAGCGCGCAGGGCTTCGGAGCGGCGTACGGCCCCTACCCCCTGGGGCAGGACGCGGAGCTGGGCGGCGGCTTCCCTCCTTGTGCCCCCGCCGTGTACTCGGGGAGCATCTCCTCCTCCGCCGCTGCGCAGCACCCGCTGCCGCACCAGGGCTACGCGGGGGCCTCCGCTCAGTACGTGCCTCCCCCTTACGGGCAGGAGCAGCAGAGCCTGCCCCTGGGCACCTACAACCATGCCCTGTCTCCCCTCCACGCTGGCCACCGGGAAAACGCCTGCTCCCCCTCCAGCGAGACCTCGCCGCCGGCGCAAACCTTCGACTGGATGAAAGTGAAAAGAAACCCACCCAAAACAGGTCAGTGGCCGGCGGGAGGGCCGGGGCGGGGGCCGCTCCTCTCTCTCTCCGCCGAGGGTACGGGGAAAGAGGCGCGGTATCCCGCGGGGCTCTGGGCAGGTAGGTCGGCCCGCATCTCTGGGAGCAGTCGCGGCTGCCTGCCGGCGGAGCTGAAAACCAGTGCCGCTTATTCCTCACTTGTTCCTGACTCCCCCTTCTCCTCCTCTCCCGTGGTCATATTTCTGGTAATTCATAAACCACTTATCAAGTTTGCTCTGACACTAGAGGCTGACTCCGGTTTAGCACCTCGCACTCCATCACTCACCCTGCCGGGGTTTCCCTCTTATCCTAAGAAGTTCTTGCTCCCTATCGCTTAGCCGGTGTGGACATATTGATTACATCGCCTATAAATCATTTGCGCTCACTTACTTACCGCTGAATGTCCCCTCGCAGGCAAGGCTGGCGAGTACGGCTTCGTGGGGCAGCCCAACACCGTCAGAACTAACTTCACCACCAAGCAGCTCACCGAGCTGGAGAAGGAGTTTCATTTCAACAAATACCTGACCAGGGCCAGGCGGGTGGAGATCGCCGCCTCCCTCCAGCTCAACGAGACGCAGGTGAAGATCTGGTTCCAGAACCGGCGAATGAAGCAAAAGAAACGGGAGAAAGAGGGGCTGCTGCCCATCTCCCCCGCCACCCCCACGGGCTGCGAGGAGAAGGCGGAGGACTCGTCGGAGAAGTCCTGCTCCTCGCCCTGCAGCGCCTCGCCCGCCTCCTCCGCCTCGGACACGCTCGCTGCTTCCAACTGAGACCGGCCGCGCCCCGACGGCCCCGGCGCGACGTCCCCGCCAGAGCGGCACGCGTCCGTCCAGCGCCGTGATGTCGGTCCCTCGGTCGGTCGCTCGGTCGGTATCCCCGGGAGAGGTCTCGGCGAGCTGCCGCTCCCTCCCCCGCTACCTCCGCCGCCGTCCGGCCCCGGGGGTGCCGGCTCCGCCGGGTCCCGGCGCCTTAGTGCCAGGGAAATTTTCTTCCCTGCCCCCCCTCCTTTTTTGTTGGTGGAGCTGTGTTGGCATACGCGTAAGGGTCTCCCTCCTCCACGGCGAGGATGCTCCACGGAGCTTCCCTGAGTGAAAGACAGGTTATTTAGGGTCAATAACCTCACAAAGAGATGCACTATTGCAAGTGTTTACACGACTTATAGGACTTTCATCCCCTTAATTTAATGTATTCTTTGTTCGTGTCAATGAGTTTGTTGCTTGTAAATACTTTGTCCGAGAGATTTATCTTTTTACAGATTTTTCTAGAATGATGTTTCGATTATCAGGTTAAGCAGGGTGAGTGCATTCGCCAAACTGGATCCATTTTTATATTGGTGAAGTAGACGACAGTATCAAGTAAACGTCTTAAGCTCAAGCAGATACCTCAAAAAAGTAGCGCTATTTCTTTAAATGTGACAAACAAGGCTTCAATTGCACTAGGTTTTTTAAACCTTGCCCTGTGTGCTTGCTCCCTCTCCTTTTCCCCCTGCCCCAAAAGCTGTGTTGGATTATGTGCAGCAGAAGGGTACAACCATCCAAATGACCTCGCCTCTTCCTATTTTCATATTAACCTTCCTTTAGACTCGATGTCTGTTCAAACTTCTCGTGAATGTGACAAATGGCCAAATGAATGTATAATTTCTGTGGTTGGTGTCCAGACCTTTGCATGACGCACCGTGCTTTGCTGTACTGCGGGTACACTGAGTTCTATCAGTTGTCGTGTGTGAGCAAAATGTCCTCCTGATTTTTCTGTACAATCATGAAAGGCTCTGTGATTCCACCAGTGGTGGAGTCCAGAGCAGGATTTACGGGTCCTTATAATGTCTGTAATAAATATATTCCACTTTCAGGTAGCCCTCGTCTGCCTACCTCTGCGTGACGTCAGCGCTGAGTCACAGCCTGGGCTCAGCACTTTGGTTTCCCTTCTTTTCTTCTACTGGGGTCTTTCCAAGGGGGAAAGGGAGTAAGAGTCTCACAACCCCTCCTATGTTGTTTTGTCAGAGTCAGAGCTCTGGCTGCCCAATCTGACTTCCTACACGAAATTTCTTCCTCTCCTATGCTCAAATAATATTATTTTTAGACAATATAAGGCTCTTCTCTCCATTTTCTGTAACTGGGAGGAATTTATGATCCCAATCTAATTCTGAAGCACAAACAGGAGAACTTCCTGGGTCAAGTGCTAACCTTTTCACCTCGGGATGGATGCTGACACTTAAATAAACAGAGCACCCTTCAAAAGCAGAAACTCTCTTTAACCAGTATTTCCTCACACTGTAGGCCCCTCTCCAAGGACCGCACATTTAATTAGCCTGGGCACTAAGCTTGTCCTGCTTCCCTCTCCCACCCCAAGCTGTTGTCCCCAGCGCTTGATGGGGTGCCAAAGTGGGAGATCGTTCCCAGTGTGTTTTTGGTGTTCACCCCAGCCCATTCCACCGTCCCTTCCCCTCTTTCTCCGGCCCAGTCCCCGTCCCGTCCCTCCCTCCCCCTCACCCCGGTACAAAATAAAGCTCTTGCAGGTAAATATAATATCTGTTCCAAGAAATGTCAAGTGAACAGCAGGTGGGGAAGGGAGAGGAGCCTCTGTGAGGAGAACCTGGGTGGCAGGACACAGCAGAGGCATGCTCAGCTGGACGGGGGATGTCTCGAGTCACTGATGCCTCTTGAATTACAAGGCAAACACGCCTAACATCTCCTTCACCCGGCCCAGCTGCGGGAAGTGCTACCGGGCTTCTCCTGGGGCAGGTCTGCCCACGCAGGCTTCTCTTTGCGGGATCCGCAGAGAGTCAACGAAATTTTCTTCACTTCGGTGTCAAAAGAGACAAGTCCTGATTTGCAAGGCGCGGCGGCCATATCAAGAGCCGAGCTATCTGCAAGGGAGAAGGGCTGTCTCCAAAGGCTCCCGCCGATGCCTCTATTTCTTTCATTTCCCCGCCTGCCATATACTTTACCTTTTGTTTATTAGTGTAAAGCCACAAAGCAAAACAGATGGCCTTCTTCCAGAGTCTTGGATGTGTTAAAGTGGCATTTACATGCCAATGAGGGCATTTCAATATCGAAATCTGGATCTAAACATTGCTGGAATCCGGATCTACAACTCGATTCCACCGGTGTTGACTCAATGTGTTAGAAAGAGCGGCCATAAATTACAGCCTAAATACGAGAGACAAGACTCTTGCCAGTGCGTCAATCTGAGATTCGCGATTCGCGGGCAAAGAATCCCATCTCCTTCCAACACCAAACCCCATATACATACATACATACATACATACATACATATATATATATATATAATATACACACACGTGTATATATATATATATATATGTATATATATATATATACACCTCCCCCTGCCCCCCCGCAGTAATAGTATATTTCAAGCAAAGACGCTCCCAATCTCCCGATCCTATCTCATTTTGTTAGCGTTAATACTATTTCGATACCATCAACCTTCGGGTTCAGGGGTGCGGTGAAGAAAAATTAAAATCTCTAGTTTATAATTTCTACCACAAAAATAAACCCCCCTACAAAACGCTTTCAATGAAGGCACTAATTTACCTTCAGGTAGTAAGGTTTTATTTTTTTTAACACATTTTAAAATAAAAAAAAATCTCTAGAATCTCAGGGTGAAAAAATGAAGAAAAAAACCCGCATCTCATCAAAATCCGTCAACACAAATCGCATTCAAATGTCAAACGGAGTTTAGTATCTTCCTATCATACTTAAGGCCATTTCTGCTGTTCACCTTTAAAGTTTACTTTTGGAGGCTATTGAGATGCTTTGGTGTTTTCCTCTGGGGCAATCAGATTGAAACCGATCAATATTTACTCAGTCTGAAAGGGCTGTTGAAAAGGCAGCTAACAACAAACTGCTTAGCTGCTCTCCCCTCTTTAATCTCAGGTTCACCGAAAGTTCAAGCAGAAATGAATTCGGTGATGGGTCACTTTAGAATAAATCCCAGTAGTTAATCTCACAGCCTTGATAAAGGCAACAATTACAGAGTCATCCCTCTCCCTCTCTCTCTCCCTCTGTCTCCCCAGCAGAGGCAACTTTCCTCTCACTTTTGCCCAGAATATTTTTACTAAATTTTAACAGCTTTCCGTTGTTTTGCGGAGACAGCAAACACTCGGCATCTTCCCCGCGCTGCATCCGACGCTCAGGCGGGTATCCCCGGCGAGAGGTACCGGAGTGAGGGAAAAAACACCCAACCCGTCTCGTAAAGCACCCGGCATTTTCAAGCGGGGGTCCGGGGACAAAGGGTGGGGTGCCTGGGGCTTTCTCCTCAGCAGTGATGAGGAAAGGCATGGCTGGAGAGGCACCCGGCAGCTGGAGGCGCTGGTGGAGCCGTGCTCCCCTCTCCATCCTGTATGGGAAAAGAGTAGAAATCTGGGCAAAACGCGATGGACGTCGCCGTTAATTGCTGGGACTGTGCAAAGGCCAAAGTTCACATAATCACTGCATAAATGCATGCTTAATAAGGATTTATTAGTAACTCTCTAATGGCAGCTCACGCTTGGGCTATAGATTCGAGCTGCTTTTTACCGGCAAACTGCTTTTCCAGAGCGATGCCCCCTCCCAGCCAGGAATTGTCCGGGGACCCTGGGCACGGATGAGCTCCCGGGCAGGCCCCGGGGATGCTCCGAAAAGGCCGGAGCCGCGGGAGAGCCCGGGCGGCAGCGCCGCGCTGGGGATGGCCCCGGGGGAGACTGCTCCTGCCGCACGGCCGGGCCCTGGACCCTGCGGGAACACCGGCTGGCTTTTTTTTGAAGGGGAAAAGAGTAGTTTAGGAATGTTTTTTGCGTTAGCTTAGGAGCAAGATCTCTTGTTTGTTTTTTTTTTTTTTTAGCAATTAGCTCTGTGAGATCACAGTAAATTTGTAACCACAAAAAAGCATTACATAAATAATGAAATTAATAATATATGAATAAACAGATACGTAATGTATTTTGAGAATCTTTTTCTTTCTTTCTTTCTTTCTTTCTTTCTTTCTTTCTTTCTTTCTTTCTTTCTTTCTTTCTTTCTTTCTTTCTTCCTTCCTTCCTTCCTTCCTTCCTTCCTTCCTTCCTCCCTTTTTTTTTTTTTTTTTCTGTCTGCCTTTCTCACTTTTTCTCTCTTTCTCTCCCTCTTTCTCTTTCCCTTTTGCCTTTCTCCTTTTCCAAGACAAACATTCCTTTTCTCCCTCAGGCACACTCCTTGGCCAACTCTCATTGTTAACATTATTCTTTTATGGTTTATGTGTCATAAAATATTACAGGTCACAGTTTCTCCTGTTTCAAGCTCGGAAAGACCAATTAAATCAATGGGCGCTCTAGGGATAAAAAGTCTTCTCTTGTGCCTAGGCATTTGGTAGCAAACTGTGTTGATTTTAATTATGCAAGGAGTCCTCTTTGCCATGTAACTTCGAAAGGATTACACATTTCACTAAAACGAGCAGGAATGGATCCAGAGAATACTTCTGTGCTACTTTTTACGGGGCAGTGACACAGTGTAAGCCTTTGTTCCACACGGAGAATGTTTCAACTATTACATTTACCGTTATTTTGTCTTTCCAATGTATTTTCGTTGAAAGAATGTATCTCAGAAAGTTAAATCAGAACTACTGGTTCTGATAAAAATGTGGTCGTATAATGATCAGCCTGGACTAAGACAAAACGGGTAGCCTGCTGACGACTTCTCCGAGTGCCCATTTTACAAACACAAACTCAACGTATTTCAAAACTTCTGCCAATCAAGAAAGTAAAAACAGAAAAAAAAAAAATCAAATACTCCCAAATACAAGGGGGACAGCGGGAGATACGAAGCCAATCTCAGTCACAAACTCTGGTGCCTGTGCTCACATCGGTCTCAGATGTGGGCAGCCAGCGGCAGGCGGAGGGATTAGGAATATACAGGGATTCATGAAGCGTTTTGCTTGCCAGAGCTGCAGATAGTGTCCGAGAGGCGGAGAGCCAGGGGACAAGAGCGCCCTGCCCCAGTGCCTGCTCGATGCCCGCCCGGCGTCTCGGCGCTGCGCAGCCGTTCCTGTTTGCCTCCAATAAGTTTGGCTTTGCCAAGGAACTTATGCATGTCCTAATTCTATCCCATGCGGGGTTGTAACCCTCCGTCATGAAAGAGAAAAAAAAAAAAAAAGAAAGAAAATAAGAGAAAAAAAAATAGCAATATGCTATCGACTATTACAAATTCAAGATTAAAAAAGAACAAGGAAATATCTACTTAGACCGAACACTTCACTAACACATTTTGTAGGGATCGATTTCATTCGCAGCTGTCTTTGCCTTTGATCTTCATGAAATTACTAATACGAGGAGAATTCGTTGTGTGGATTGGAATAACAAGGGAGCGGGGCTGCGACCGCCGGGCCGCTCCGCTCCGCTCGGCGCGGGCGCGGTACGCGGCGGCCGCGCTCCTCCGCACCCAGCGCAGCGCGCCTCTCCCTCGGGACCCGCCTGCGGGGACGGCAAAAGTCGGGCTCACCCGAGGGGTGCCCCCGGCGCCCACCCCCTCTCTGCGGGCCGGCTGGCCGCGCCTGAGGTGGCACCGCAGCCCTGAGCCGGGGATATCGCTTCTGGTGTCCTTTGTCTATTAATACAGCCATCACCAAATCCCGGATAACCTCCCTTTCCCTCTGTCAACACCCCTCCGCTCCAGCCCGTGCTGGGGGAAGAGGGATGGGACCTGCCATCGGGGTCCTGTAGCAAGGGGTGCCCCTTTTAGGGGTAACTTGGTGACAGATGTTGACGTTTCTAGGGAGCTCGGTAAACAGAAAGTTGGACTGGACTTTTTCATAGCCCATGTGTTTTTCATCATTCCCCGTCAGGCTCAGACCAAAGGCAGAAGCTTCCCTCTTCACACTCCTCATCCCCTCTCATCTTCAGCAGTCACTCAGCCCCGGTGACAAGCAATAAAGAGCAGAGAAAACACAGGAGACCAGCTTCGTTAAGTAATGAAAAGAGATGGGGGTGAGGATGAGGCTGGTGCTGGAAATAGGGGGCCTCCTCCACGGCACACCAGTGAACCTTCAGGTGCAAAGCACACCTGTATAAATCACAGACCCCTTCTGGGAGCAGTGGAGGCATTGGAGAGGTCTTGGAGAAAATCATGTGTCCAAACTTCCCACCTCATAAGAAGGTGAAGGTCATGGAAGGGCTAAGCCACAGAAGTGGGAATCTCGACACAATTTTAATTGAAACTCTTCTGTTCCAATAAAACCAAGCTTTTTCTTTACTTTTGCAATGGGTATATTACCTCAAATAACTCTAGTGCAAAACATCAGTTGCAGTGGAAATGTCATCCAAACCTCAATTTATTTTCTTAGCATAGTTGTAAAATATTCCCACTAGCACCCAGTAAAGGTAGACACTTGGACCAGATTACTCTATTTTGCAAGAAATAAAATCCCTGCAGCACATCTCTGCACTATCAGCGGATTTAACATCCTTGCATAGTTCTGTGGACAGATGGGTCATAAAACAAAAGGCATTGGTGGGATAGTGTTGTGTTCTTCAAGCTGTGATGGGGAAAAAAAAAAGGTAAAAAAACCCCACTGTCTAGAAACTGAAAGGTGATCCCATCTGAGCTGAGCCATCTGAGAGCCATGCATATTTCACTGCACAAAAATGTTATCTTGGAGGAACACTCCTACCAGCAAACAGTATTAACATGAACAATATGCTTAGACATAGAAGTGGGTATTGCAGACAGGCAGGACCCCGTGGGGCTTTGCAGTTCATTACATTCCCCTGTATATTTTATTTTCTCTGTTTCTGACAGTGCTATGAGGCAAGGCAGTGATCACGGAAATAGAAGGTGTGGCAAAAAGGGCCTGAGAAGACCGATCTTCAGTGACAGAGCTCAGATCCCACTGCACAGGGAACATGCAGTGTTTTTCTATATCCATAGGAACATGTGTGTCCCCAAAAACTTTTTAGATTCATGTAAAAAGGCATCACCCAAACTTCTTTCAAGACAGCTCACAAACTGAAAGGTTTGAAAGATTTTGAGGCTTGTACCTGATACATATCTTGGCTTTGAGTGGGATCTACCATGGCTCATTGCTCAGGGAGACTCAGCTCACCTGAGACCCACAAGTCTGCCAATCCAAAAATTAGCCTCACAGCCTGGTAATCCACCAGTAAAGAGAAATTTTCTCTCTTCAGATCACACCTTTCTCACCCCAGGGGTTGAACAGCATTTATACAGTAAGGTATACAAGGAATGCAGCCAAACCCACAGAAAATTATGCTGAGGACCCTCTAACAAGACAGTTTGATTGCAAATCACATGAGAGATGCTAGAAATCCAGATAATCTCTATGTAATCCCCTTTTTAAAACATCATGGTGTGTTTTGAGACTGGTCAGCCATACAGGGTGACTCCCAGTTTTGCTGGAGCTGAAAGAGAAGAAGACATAGCTATTACCTTGGGCTTTGGATCAGGCCCTAACTGAAAACTCCATATTCAGCAACAGGCAAAAATGTCCCCTCTGCTTTTCACTGAAAAGACAGCAGGGCAGACTGTGCACTAAAAACAGTGAAAATCTAACAAGAAATCTTCTGATCATAGTTTTTTTTTTTTTTAATTTTTTTCTTTGTATCCAATATGTAATCAATCATAGATTAATTCTGATTGTGGAAGGGGAAGGTGATGCATTTCAAGTATTTGTTGCTATCAGAAAGAACACTTTTCCTCACTCTGTCCTGTAGGTGGGAATCAAAATAAATGCAAATCTTTGAAGTTTAAATACAAGTCTTAGCTGCAACCTGAACTATGATATTACTCAAAATATGGGAATGGAGGAAGTCCTTTAGTAACCAGTCTTAACCAGGTTAAAATACAGAACACATAATGGGACCTTCTTCTACAGATCTTATCCATTAAAATCAGTGGAGTTTTGCCTTAAAAAAATTCTCCAGACAGGATTTTTTTAGCCAGTACACATTTTTTAGTGTGGCATTTTATAAATTAAAAAAATAAATGAAAGTTAGTTACCACAAATGCAGCATTTAAAGCAACGGTGAGCCCATGTTAACATTGATTTCTCTCTCTGTGTCTCCTTCTCTCTTTCTTTATAAAACTTATGTACTCTGTCGATAAAATACCATCCTCTTTGATAATAAATCTGTTGTTTCAAGCTAGGATGCTACCGTTTCCTTTCCCATGTAATTTATAGTTGTATTGATTCTGCAGCTGTGGTTCTCTATTTCCCGCCTGTTGTATTAAAAATGAGTTCTAATTGCGAGGCAGATAATCTTTGGTTGGAGGACCTCACAGAGTATTTTAACTGTAGCTAAGGAGATTTAATTTGATCAATAGAGAAATGAAAGCCTTGAATATCTAAAATTATAATTTTCAGTTTAGGAAAAAAAGAGAGACAGACAAAGAAAGGAGGTTAATGGATCCAGGAAAAACATTCATAGACCAGCATGAGCAGATGTTCTTTTACTTTTCTGTCAAGGTTTCTGGTTTGTTGTGAACATAGAAAAACAAGCTTTTCAACTCTCACCACGATTTCAGCCTGTTGGCAGCTTTGCTTGCCTGCAGGATATCTGCTTATCTAGCATGGGAGCAGAATCAGGCCTCCTCCCCTTTGGTCTAGAAGCAAAGCAACCTTTCACATGGGGTGCAAGGTTTGTCACACTCCCCGCCCCCTGCTCCTTTGCACGCACATTTTCAGCCCTTAGATCTTTATTTCATAAAATTCCTTTCCTCTTAGAGACCAAAATACTGGCCAGGAGATGAATGGAAGAGCTGAACAATATTAACTGCATTCAGGTGTGTGTTGGCTAAGACAAGCCTGGCCCCTTTCCTTGAGGGCAGGATGCATGTTCAGCCAGGTGGGACAGCGATCCCCATGCAGCTGTACAGGGTCCCCTGCAGCCCTGGTGTGTGCACTCAGCGTGGAACCTCAGAGTGAGAAGGATGTTGTTACTATATATAGGAAATTCCAATAGCCATTTTCCTAGGTGATGCACCTTTGAGAGCTGCCCCATGTGCTGACATGTCTAAAGTGTCCATGTTGAAGGAAAACACTGATCTAAGGGTGCATGTGTGTGTCCTTTAGGATTCATGAGAATGAGGCACGTTATTTCATGGTTTTAATCCTTAAAGCAGGTATTTTGTTTAGTGCAATTCCTTATTAGTTTGGAGCAGCAACACTAAAAATGATGGAGTCCAGCCTGAGCCTTAAAATTAGGTTTGTCTCTAAATATTCTCCAGGGCAAGGAATATACATCAGACTTTGGAAAAAACCAATCTGCATTTAAGTGAAGATTAAATAATCTAAGATATATTGTTCGCATCTCAGAGGGTAGGACTTTTTTTTTTTATTATTATTGTAGTAAAATATTTAGAGTAAAAAAATGCCAGCAGGCATCAAATAGATTTTCTTTCATCACAAAAGGTTAACTCCTGCTGTATTTGTGCTATATAAAAAGGCCTAGTATTTTCAGTGGGGAGTTTCTCAGAAAAAGGAGTGTGGAAGTAGCCCCAAAAGTCACACTATTCATGAGGTAACCATTATATGAGCTCGAAAAGAAGAGGGAGAAAGGAATGAAATCTGTCAGCAGCACTGTCTTGAGACATACCTGCTTAATGTGAGTTTGTCCGAAGGCAGGCACAGTGCTCTGCTCCAGAGATCCTGCCAGCTGGATCTGAAGGACACCCCTTGGGCAGTCATGCGACAACATTCCTTTAATTGTGAGCAGGAGTATGGGGGCTTAGCCAGAATGCCACTACTGAAAATATGGCTTTTTCTTGACCAGCAAAATGAATTCTGGATGTACTCAAAAGCTGAAGAGCTGCAACAATCTTTTTAGGAAAATGGAGGAAATGAATTCTTCCTTGCATCCATTGTACTCTCCTACTTAAAAGAGTATTAAAAATAAAGCTTTATCTAGATGTTTTCCAGATGCTTATCCACAGCTATGAGACAAGCTCTTCAGCATTTGTTCACTGGTGACCCAAGCCTTTTCCAGACTTCAGAGATTACGTTCTCCAGGCTTCGTGCAGTTCTTCCATTGCTGACATCTAGCTTAGAATGAAGGTGGTCAAAAGGGCAAGGCTTGTGTGGAGACGGAAGAAGGACAGATGTGCAGGACACAGCTGCCACTGTCCCCAAGAATACTGGCTATAAAGCAGTGGGGGAGCTGTAAGGAGAGGCTGCTGCCCAGGAGCAGGGGTAGCAGGGGGTGCACAGCACAGAGAGGAGAGTCCTCAGTGGTGATAACTTGTCCTTCCCCAAGCACACTGTGAAATTCTATATTACACAGAGTTGCAATTCAAGTTATGCTTCACGCTACTGTCCAACAGGACTGCTGTTATTTAATGCATTTTTAATTCCTCAAGGCTTTTTTCTTCCAGGTTTTTGCGCTCTTTAGCTTGCCTACCATCACCATGGGTTTATGCTTTTGATAGACCTTAAAAGCTTGCTTTTCTTTAAAAGGCATGTGGATCACAGGATACAAAATGAATGACCTGAAGATTTTAAAATACCTTTTCTACAAAAGCAGATCCTTCCTTCCTTCCTCTGGAGTGTTTGGGAAAGAAAGGAGTATGTGCAGGTTCCTTCTCAGTGTGAGGTTTGAAAATGAGGCTTTGATCTGAGTGTGGCTAACTCTTCTGAGGGTAAGGGTGATGTTTTATTGTCATTGGATGCTTGTTTGTTGTTTGCTGTTGATTTAATGTCTTCCCTCAATTTCTTCAGTCTGGAATTCACAGACTTCTGCTGCAGGGAAAACACAGAAATTGTTTTTTCCCCAGTCACAATGTGTTCTCTAATAGTTGCCTCCTTTTCTGCTGTCTTTTCTTCTGCTTTAATATCTTTAATAAGTGTTACCATCTGCTTGGGTGCTGGGTTCTACACATTGCGAGCAAGGCCAAGAGTTTCTGAGGGCTGGAACACTGTTCTTTACTATTAGGCATAATGGAGATTACTGTCTTTGCCTGGGGCAGGTGTGCTGTGGCTGGAGCAGACATAGAAATGCAGCACATGTGCTGGGCTTCAGCTGTCTACAGTTTTCTTAAAAGGAGGTTTGGCTGCTGATCTGTTGGTGTTCACTTGATATGCAAGGACTCCTTTCTCCTGCTCTTCTCTGCCCCCTAACACGCCTAACCTTTGAGAGAAAGACACAACACATTGTGATGCTACTGACTGGTCAAAAGGCGCTATCAATTTTAGATGAGATAGGTACATGTCAGAATCAGCATAATTAACTGGAATGACAGTCCTGTTAAATGTGTTCATGCCACTGCACCGGTAATAAAGCATGCGTAAATTTACAATTTAAGACATGTCTTTCTTCTATACCTTGGAGACCAGTGACAAACATTATAAGTTGTATAGCTGCAGAAGCTGAAGAGAAGTATTTATCACAATAAAAACATTAGGTGATGCAATTCCCAGATGCATTATCTCTCCTTCTTATGCAAAAACTCTTTTTGCTGGAAATTTCAGTCTAAGTAATAATTATATTTCTGATCCGAAAGGTGATATTTCACCCTCTGAATTATTGTTTTCATTTGCAAGATGGATGATAACCATATTGTTAACTACCTTGCATAAAGGTATTTGAAATAGTTCCCAATTCACATTATGCATCAAGCTGCACTTTCTTTGTATTGAGTGCACTGCACATTGCAGATCCACAGAGAAATTTTCAGGGATGCTGCAAAACATTTCCCCATATTGTACATAGATGCTACAGCTCCTGCTACAGTGATGGCTGGAAAACATCAGCACAAGTAAGATAAAGGTGATTTAAAGTTCGTCTGTGAGTCAGGCAGAGAACTGACAGCCATCTTTAAGCAGCCTGACCCTGGGATGACCCTGAGCTCAGCTGGTTGTGAGATAGTTGGGTCTATTATGGGACAAAGGATCATATGTCTGACAGGATGCAGAGAACACATTACAGGATCACAGCTGAGTAACAGTGCAAGACATAATGTACATTTATTTGACGAACAACACAAGCAAATCTTGCCAAGAAAATTAAATTTCAACTATTTTGTTTATTTCAAGTCAATCTCTTTCTGTTGCCTATTTCAAGAAATTAATATAGCTTTTTCTCTTCTAGGAATGAAATAAATGATCGTGCTAGTGAAATTTATAAAGCATGCAGAATGTACACTGATAAATTCTTATAATGGGGTTCCACATTTCTACTGTATTTCCCTCCCATGTGGGCTCAATGTGCATCTATTCAACATTAAATTTCAAACGTGTTTGCCTACAACCCCATATAATTTGGTCAAGTGAGCCTGGAAATGTCAGAGCTAGTGCAGCAGTGGCTAGAGAGAGAACCATGGGCTTGAAACTGCATATGGTCTTGTAAGTGAGTAGCTACACTCCTGTGAAAAGTGCCAGAACCCCAATATTTTGGCATGACAGCCTTCTCAAGAAGGGGGAGAAATGCCCAAGTACTTTAATAGGCTGGACTTCCTTCACTTCTAGTTTCAGAGATAATTCTGTGGCAAGGGATTTGATATCTTCAATCTCAGCTCTGGGAGAAGGGCTGACAGAGATATGGAAAACCTGTATAACCTTGGACATCAAAAATTAGATCAGCTCTAGCCTCTCCACTGCAGACTCATCGTATGCTGTGGAAGGGAATGATTGCTGGGCTGAAGATATGGAAGGCAAGGCTGGGGATTGCTGGGGCTTGCCTGGTTGGTTGGTCAGGCATCATCCAACATGTCCTGAGCCTGTGACCACACCAGGTCTCTGTTGTGGGGGAAAGGGAGAGTGGTGTCTCATTGCTAGTGTGTTGAGCAGGAGAGGTGGAATGATGGGGAAGGAGGTCAGTGCGTCTCTTAAATGACAAGTCTCCTGTCCCCCTGTGAGGGAGGCAGGACCACATCTGTCACAACTCCTGGCAGTGCTGTGCCCCGTCCCTCTGCTGCCCCAAAGCTGCCATCCGGTATCACCAGGCAGGAGGCAAAAGCTTCAATCAGCAGAAGGAAAATTGCGAGTTAACCCCCTGCCCTTCCCGCGACCCCCACCCCCGCCGTGGAGGGCGATGAGAGAGGGGGGATGAGGAGCTGCAGCACAGGCAAAGCCGAGAGCAGCGCTTTGCCTCGGCCAGCTTTCATGGGGACAGGGGGTTAATCTGCTTCCCAGGCCCTGTTGTCAGTAGCCACACGTCCTATTGCTCCAGGCAGGCTTGGATCTGGCTCGGAGTCCTATACAAACAGCTCACTCTTTACAGAGCTACTGCGCTGGGTGACCTCTTCTAATGTATTACTGGTTTATATTTGCGCTGATTGCTTCCAAAGGGGAAATGACAAGAAGTGAATCAGTGCGACCTCATTAGCGTGGCTCACACTGGTAAATGGATGACCACCATTAGGAAGGCTCTGTTGTGGCAGTGCTTCCATCGTGTTACCTGTGGATAGTATCATCATCTTGCTATAACCTGCTGCAAAGATTTATGCACTATGCTAACTTGCGTGCTGCAGCTGCTTTCTGTCATATAAATATTGACTTCTGTGCCAAAAACAACAACTTGGTACAACAGGAATTAATCTTCTGCTTGACTGATGCATCTTTACAGACCAGTTTGTCTTTAGAAAATAGAGCTCAAGAGAGTTTTATGATTTAGAAAAATACTTTGTAAGTTGATTTAAAATATAGGCTGTGATAAGCAGAGGCATCATTAAAGTGACATGGGGGCTATATTTTGCCTTCTAGATTTTCCTAACTGTGCCATCTGTTTGTCATCTCGACTTGTGTGAAATTTTAAAGAAATTGCTAGACTCTGGGTCCTGAATATTTTCTGTGTGTTGCAGTTTCTCAGACAATTTATCTATCACACAATTCAAATGGTTTTAATTCACTTGATTTTTTTAAAATTAAAAAAAAAAAAAAAGAAAAATCTTTAGGCAATCTGATTTATCAGAAGACTTGCAGATGTCCTCCACTGACAGAGGACACCTTTTATCCTCAGCAATAGCATTGCAGTGCCAAGGAAGGCAAAGAACATCTCCAGCCTGGTGTTAGACACTAGGATGAGGTCACAATATTGCAGAATTCTGGGGTTGACAGTAAATAACAGCACACAGAGTCGGGATTCTAAAAGATTTAAAGACAGGGCATCAGCTTATCTTAACCAAGATCCTTCTAGGAAGACTTGTGCACCCTAATGCCTTAACAAAGGCACTGTGCAAAGGAACCATTGAGGATATTTGATCTGAAGATGAACTTACAGTATTTTGATAGCTGCCCTCTGCTGAAGTTCAGGTGTTCATGGCTCCAATTACAGGTATTTTTTGTTAGTTTGTCCATACTATGTATGACAGTGAGGGAAAGTGAGTACTCCCTGCTACAATGGAATTTCTGACTTAATTGTGCTCTTATGGATCATGTGAAAATTACAAAGGTGGTGTGGTTTAGAACAGTACTGTCTCAAATACATTACCCTGTATTATGATATTATACTCCATAAGCCAGATCTGATGGACTTGCAACTGAATTTTTTTCAGATGGAGAATTCAGTGCTGTTCTCTAAGGGTTTTCACCAAGCTCATTGCCGTGCATCCCTGAATAAGCAGGCTGGTAGCAGTAACTCAACTCCTGGAGTGAAATTTTCATCTCCAAAATGGAGCCAGTCACTGGATTTTCTCAGAGTCCCCACCCAGGCAGATGTTTAGTTCTTGTAGTGTCACAGTGATGCTTTCAGAGCCACTAGCTTATGTTCTCTATGCGGAAATAATACACTTTTAGGTCAGTAAAATTTGTGGTAAAATACCAATAACCACTGTGGTTTGGAACCATGAATAGAGAGCTGATCTGGCTGAAGCTGTCACTGATAAGAGATTTGAGAAATCCTAGACCACAACCCCTCTGAAGGCTGAAGTAATCTGCATGGTTCATGTTAGTTATTCCACACCAATGGTTATTTTTGCTGTAAATAGGAGGTTTATACATCTCATAAAAAAAGAACAATAAGAAATGTTACAGATGCATAATATACAAAAAGTTAACAGACTTTCAGAAAGCTTATTTGTTATGTAGCGATATTAAGAATTTGGGTTTTACATTTGATAAACCAAAAGCTTTTTTCTTTTATAGCTGACTCCTGTGCTTGCTCAGTGTTTAAGAATTCAAGCAGGAAGATGTGTGCACTGGCTGAGCTGTTTGGCAGTCTCAGAAATGGACTTTAAAAAATTTTCTGATGCCTTATCTGTTGGAGATGGATATGCCCATGCATTTAAAATTATGGTGCTGAGTGCCTTCAAAAGAAGAGTTGTTTTTCCCTTCAGAGGAGACAGCTAGACAAAGTAAACCAACACTGAATTTTAAGCTTCATCCCTCTATGGCTCTTAGTAATGCAAATATTCTCATATGAGAAAAGAGTATTTATTTTGTGGTCAATCCTCTAAAAAAACAACAGAACTGATTAAAATCACTTTCAATCAATAAGAATTGTAATCAGTAGGAATTTTCATCAATAGGACTTTGCAATTGTTAACTGAGAATTCAATTTCTGTTGTGATTATAAGCTCCATATCTATTTAATTACTTCAGGTGCAATGATGTTACTAGGAAAAGATTCATTCATAGTAAAAGACATATATTTGAAGCCTTTTAATATATAGTTCCAAATTGTGGAGGTGATTAGTTTACAAAAAAAAAAAAAAATCTTCTGTAACTGACTGATGAACTGGCATCTAATTATAAATATGCCAAAGCACAGATGGGATCTTCAGTAAATATATGTTCATACTGCACATTAAGGGATTTGTATTAAGCAAATGAACATATTTTGAGCTCTAGGAATGATTAATGTATGGAAAGTAACATGAAGCTGTGGTTTAGATCTGTTGCAGACTTCAGAGTCCAATGTAGGAAACCTTACGATAGCTTAGTCTTAATTCCAAAGTCAAACCTACAAAGCAAAGGGTCTTTAGTTCTTTTTTCAACACCTTCCACAAATGGGATACTGATCAACAGCAGACTAATAATTGTTACTGTTTTTTATTTACAGGAAGCAAACCCAGACACTTGGGCAGCTCTCTGGATGTGTGGTGTGGGCTCATCAGCAGGAGCTGTGACTGGAGGCCCAGAACTGGCCCATATCATGTGAACCCTCATCTCTTCTACAGAAGTTGCCTGCTCTGTCAGTGTAGCTGTCTGTGCTCCTGAGGGCTGGGTTGCCTAGCCACTTTATATTATTTCAGGAAATTCTGAATTTATTACACACTGGACTCAATGATATCTTTGTTTCTGAGAAGGTGAAGGTTTTGTGGAAAGGTTTTCTTCCTTATCCAACTTTAATCTTGAGATCTTAATCAAACAAGCAGATCAGAGTCAGTGATATATGGACAATGTTTCATGCTTTCGTGGCTCTCTTGAGGCATATTCCACTAATATTTCAATCCCTGACAGCCCTGGTAGTTTTTCATATGTGTGCTACTTGTTATTACTTATTTCCTTAGGCTGTGATGTTGCATGCACTTGTGATGCTGTCCCAGAGGTATGAAACCAAGCACAGGCATTTCTCTGGATTTCTGGATCAAAGAAAAGCTGTGAATGGGTATCCTGTTGCTTCAGTCACAGCTGAGCCCAGCTCTGTGCCAGCACAACTGCAAGACTTCAGACAGACACTGTCTATAGAAGGTTTGCAACCCTCAAGTTGCCTGAAAAATCCCCTTGGACTATGAGTTGTCCATCAGAGGGAATGAGGTGAGCATTCCTCTGCTGGAGGTTCAGTACAGTCATTCATTTCTATTTAGGAGAGATCTTTCCTATTCCCACATCTCCCTCCTCACTTTCCTTCTGCTGTATTAAGGTGAACCTGAATGAAACTGCTAGCAGAAAGCCTTGTGGAAAAAAAGTGAATGGAAGACCTAGCTTTGAGCCCTACTCATGTTGCTCTGAAGAAGTTGAAATTTGTTTTAACTGGAGGCCATGGCAGGGGGAGAGGCAAGAGCAGCATTTCTCCAGGTGTCAGGGAAGTCACTCTCGGCATGAATTGTTTTTTTCCCCTTCAATTTCAAATACTTGTAAATTTCTCCGAGGCTTCTCTAGGGCTGATAGACGTGATGCTTGGTTTCAGTTCAAAAAAGACCTTTTTTTTTCCTGCTGAAATTTTGAGAAAAATTCTTAGATCAAACTTTGAAACACAGAAGGGTGGGACAGTGAACCTTCTTACAGACTACAGCTTAAAAGCAAGCAAGAAAACAAACAAGCAAGAAGTACTCCAGAGAAAATGATATCTAATTTTGACATCTCAGTGTTCTTTTGTAAAGGCTGACATCCTACCCCAAATGCACAACATTCAAGAAATTCCATGTACAGAAGAATCATATGTAAAATCTCAGGTTTGTAAAACAGTGTTGAGAAACAATTTCTAAGTGTGCATGGCAAAAGTATTCCTTTGAGAGACACAAACAAAGGAAAACCGTCTAGTGTGACAACCTGGGAACTGGAGAAGCACTGTCTGTTCAGAAGCACTGTCTGCTCCAGCTGGCTGAATGCCATACTGGGACCAGGCGGCTGTGGGGGCTTGGAAATGCCTTCAGATGGTCCCACTTCATCCTAGAGAGGAATTGCCCATCCCATGTAACTGATGGCCTTTTTGGAAACCAGATCAAGCACTGAATTTTAATAACTGCTTTATGCACTCACAATGATCAAGCAACATATTGGCTACTAGTGTTTGTTGCATTTAAGCAGTAAGTTTGCTGCCAATATCCTGCTGTTGCATTTCAGATTTATTTTAAAATACCTTGATAATGGTTTTAAAATCAGTTTAAGTCTTCCAACAATTTAAGTGATAGTGGAATGAGGAGATGGCAGGAGTACGTCTCAATTGCCAATATGGACCCACAGACATGGGTGGATTTGGGCTTGGCACTGGCTTTGCACCTCTCTCCCATCCAGTAGTGAGTGTGAATAACTGCTTTACTGGACTGTGGAATGTCCAAACACACAGAGGTGCTGTTATCCACATTCCCTTGTTTAGTGAGCTTTAACATTTTTCATCTGATAGGTCATCTAGATCTGGGCAGATATTTATATGGATACACAGATTCTATTTGAAATTCAAGTGCTTGTCCTCCATAAAACACCACGTTAATTTTGTTTTTTTTAAGCTGTGAGGTGCTAAGCTTGTTCTGATGGCCTGATTTAATATGATGCAAAAAAAAAGCTGGTGAAAGAGCTGATGCCGTGAAATAATACCAGCAGGAATACGTAATGAAAGCAAAGTAATAGTGTTTACAAAATCAAGGCTTATCATGCTGTGAAAAGCAAGGCTCTTATTTCAGCTGTATTCAAATCTGGGCTCTTCTCACTGGTTTTGTCTTAATAAAAAAACCACATCTCATACTGGCAAATAGAGCAATCCCTATTGAGAATAAAATGCCCATTGTTGTCATAATGGATCTCCATTGACACATTTAACAGCGTGAATGTATACATTTCAGACACTATAACTTACACTAATTAATCTTTATTACATCGTTAGTGCCTTGTAAAAAAAACCCAAACCAACAAGCAGAACCTCTGCAAGAACGTGTCATTGACATTAAAGGATAAGCCTGCCTGATGTTACTAAAGTTAAACTTGATTTTGAAACAGAGATGCTCTAAGAACTTTGTGCAGGGAGTGGATAAACCCAGTGGATAAACCCAGCTAAATGAAATGCTGTCCTCCATCACTTTAGAATATAAACATAACATATTCTTATCTGATGATGAGTTACGGGTTTCTGTGTTTAGAATTCAGAGGATTACTAAAGAGATTATCTGATCTGTCAGTCAAACTGATATCTTGATGACTTGGAATACTGCAACAGATTTAGTGAAGAGTTTTTGCTCTAATGCTCATTCTGGATGTCACGGTTAACCAACATCTTAATTACATACAATGAATAGTCTCTCCAATGGCTTATTAGACAAATACAAGTCTCAGGAGTGACATATAAGCATAATGCATAGCTGTGAGTCACTTAAAATTTCAGGGCCCCACAGAAGGACTGCTATAAAAAAGAATTCAGGAAGCCTTACCCAGACTGAGTCAAATGACTTTGATTACAGCATGCTTTGCAAACTAAGCACCCTTCAGCCAGTCCAGGAAACTCAGATGACCATATAGAAAGTCCAGATACCATGGCCAAATATTTGGCCACAGAAACTAGATAACTGAAGTTGAAATAATCTGCTCGTATCAACTGCTGCTACTATGCTGATGCATGTGGTGAAGAGAAAAAGCCACAGCACAGTCAGCTGAAAGAAATTTTTCTCATTAAGTACTGGCCTGCATCCAGGTATCTAATAGGACCTGGAGGCTTTGCAATAGCCTTTTGGCCTCTGGGCTAATAGGCTAATGAATGGGCAAGATCACCTGTCTTCTTTACCTCACCCTCTCTGCTTTCCTGGATCCACTTTTTGTTCTCATCCCTCCATCTGCTATATCATAAGAGATAGGGACATAAGAGGAGGGACATTTTAATGAGGAGAAGAGGATTTCCCAGGTAGTGATGGACACATATCTGCATGTTACCTGAGCATTGATGGTGTGGAATAAATGGTATTTTGCACTCACAGCTGTGGTGTAAGATTGTTTGAGAAAAGGCCTGGAGGAGCAGGGGCACAGGCACAAAACAATGCCATGCACAGGAAGAGGGGTATACAGATGCTCCTCAAAATCCAGTGGAAAAAAAAAAACAAACCCAAATGAGTGGAAACAGTTTCAGCACAGCACTTCTTCATTTACCTGCCGTAGACTTGTCAGGCATGTTATCGGTGCTATTTAGGCAGCCCTGGGTATAACTGCTGAATGATCTAACATGATTTAAACATAAAAGCTTATCCTGGCTGCAGCTGACAGGGCTGACTGCTCTCCATCACAGCCTAATATGGAATTGCAGCAGAATAGTGACAGTGGGCTATCCCTGTTCCCTCCACAGAGGAAGGGAATGCTGCTAACATAGCTGGATCCCTCAAAACAGGGCATCGCTGAAGGAAGTTGGTTTCACTGAAAGTTATTACAGAAAAGAGCTACACCTATAAGCTTTTGTCATTACAGAAGGCCAGGAATTATTTTCAAAGAGATGCTCTAAAATGGATGAGTGCTTATTCTCACAATCGTGCAAAATTATCTGTCCTGTGCAGCGTACCCTCATCTAAAATGCAGATTCCTAAAAATCAATGCAATTAATTCTCTGTCTGGGTAGTGAAAACAAACACAACAGTTACGGTGGTTAATATATATGACACATTTCTCTGATTTGTATTGGAGGTGTTTTCTGGAATGTTCTGCCATAGCTAAACATAGACAGTACAAAAAGAACTAGATTCTCAAGTGTGCAACCCGATATAGTACCCCAAAATCATAGCTAGGCTGGCTGATGGGAGATCAAACATTTTTGTCAAGAAGATCAAGGAAAAAAGCTCAAAGGATGAACAAATATGAATTCCTATAACTTTCTTTATCTGGCTTTATTTATAGCCATTTTCTGTGGAAGTTCTTGTGTTCTTGTTTCTAGATAAAACTACCCACATGAAGTACATTTGAGTATTTGCTTCAGGATTGCTCACATGCTTATACCAGTAGGAAATGGAAACCATCTTAAGTGACCAGCTACAACATAGCTGCATGGCCTAATGTGAGAATAGTCATAGCCAGGCAATGGAAAAGTTGGTCAGCAATTAACTGATTAAGATTTAGAAGGAAATATGGTCAAAATGAATAAAATTATTCACACTTAGCATTAAATTAAAGTTTTGGTGTACTGTTATAGGGTATCTTAATGTTTGTCTAATTGAACTGTAGCCAGCTGTGCCTGGTATGTGTAACAGGTCCTCTAACTAAGAAATCAATGATATGCAAATTTTAACTGTGCCCTATAGCAGTTATGACTTAAATGTGAGGAATAGATGAGAGAGAGAAAAAGTTTCTTTTACCTCGTTGATGCACCCCTGGCACAGGACACTGACTTCTAAAAGCTGCATGATCCTTCTGGTGGGGTGGGCCTCTTTGATTTACCATTTGCATGTCAAGACAGATCTTTTGCTACCATAGGGTCATTGATTTCTGCATGGCAATAGACACTGTGCAAATGGAAAGGAAAAGAATCCCCTATGTTTCTTACTTTGGGCTCAATAACATCAAATGAACAAATTGACCTTGCATAGACATTACCCAAAATGATGTGCATGCCGTGTTGTTCCCAGCTCAAAGAAACAGCACACTGCTTTAAAAATAAAACGGTAGAAATTGGTAATTTAACTGCATGTAGCAAGCAGTTTTCAGCTTTCCCTGCTGTGAATCAAGTCCATGCCTTTCTGTCTTAATCAGAATTTTATTTAAATAAGTTTCATTGTGCCACAAGAAACAAAATTGTCAACTCATTCTCTTGCAGTGAGCCGTGTTGTCTGCAGGGCCAGCTCAAAGCTTTCAGCAGTGTTAGCAGGATTGTATTTTGCAGTCCGAAGCTTGGACGACTGGCCTTGTCCTGCTGCTGGATGGGGAAGGACGAAAGAAGGGCTGGAATGGAGGCGAGTCCTGGAGAGCAAGGCTTGCTACTCCTGTGCCACTGGGGTGGGACATCTGCCACATCCCCTTACTTGACTTTCCAGGGCTCTGCTGGTAGGTAATGCAAAAGCCATCTTGCCCGTTTCTATCAGTCATCTGCTCGAGGTAACTGCTGACTTTGCCAGCGGCAGTGCCAGCTGTGGTTATTAGCTTGTCACATTGAATGCTCCGTGGAAGGCAGAGCAAATACTGGGGCCACTGAGCCACAGTGGGAGAGAGGTTTCGATTGGCAATGCGCCTGTAAAACTGCCTTTCCCCCAGCGGAAGTCTGGCTGTTCTTGTTTACTACTTCATGCAGGTATTATTTCCATCTCTCACAGAACTGCTATGAAATGTGAGTCTTCCCTTTGAACTCAAAGGTCAGGATGAATTCTCCCCTTCACCGGAGCTTGACTTTGGTTGGGCAGGGTGAAAGGGAGAGAGGCAACATTAATTTGATCCTGGATGTAATTTAGATTTACTGAGAAATGTCAAACCCTGGGTCTGTCCTGCCTTCTCCTCAACAATCAGCATTCCTACTGCCAGCCCTGCCTCCATCTCTGCTCACCTGTAGGATTCTTTCTTGGAGGGAACTCTCCATTGTGGACTATAAATGGTGCCACCTCAAGCTCGCAAAGAATTCGAATTCAGAGAGTTACCTAATTTACTTCCATTTGAGGAACATGGGGTCATGTAATCTTTTACTGGTTGTAACTCCTGCAAGTTGCTGTTTTCAGGCATCAGGAACAAAAACTTTTCTTGGTCCTGAACTGGTTGAAGAGGTTTTATTAGGATAGGACTACATTGGCTTAACAAACAAGATGGCCTAATCTTAAATCTAATTATAAATTCCTAACAAATACAGAAACTGCAGTAACTTTGAAGCCAGATGTACCTGTGTTACCAGAGAGGGGCAACATGATGTCCTTGTGGCCAACCCAGCCTGCATGTACAGGTGCTTCTGGGGCGTTCCCTCTGGGAGATGTTTTGAGTGCTTCAGGTTAGTCTCTGGGCTCCAGCTGTCCTATCAGCCCTGCCTCGAGTGATTAGGGCAAGAAAGATGACTCAAGGATGGTCTTGCACAGGGGTCCTTCTTATCTCTGATACCACCTGCAACCAGCACAGGCTGCCTACCCTTTGTCTTGAGAGTGTCTGGCTGTGTCTTAGGAGCAAACTGGGGCTCCCAGCATTTTTTGGAGCACTGTCTCTGGGATTGCTGCTGCTGTGGAGACACTCCATGAACACTTCTTGTGCTCATAAGGTATTCTGTGATGAATATTTGAAACAGTTATGGCCTCAAATACCTGGGTTAAAGCAGTAATTGTAGCTAATCACTGAAGGGAATAATGAGACACTTCTAGATATCAGATGACCTTACCACAGTAATACCTGTCTTGTCAGGTTTTATTGTCTAGTGACATGATGAAGGTTTGGAAGATAATTGAATAGCAGGCATTCATGAGTGCAGCAGTGATTAAAGGAGCAAATAGCCTAACAAGCATGGTCAGGTACTGCATGTGTTTCAGCTGTTCATTTTGCTGAAGGCAAACAATTTATCCTATGCCCAGTGGCTACTGACTCTCCTGGCCAGGTACATGCAATAAAAGTGGAATGTTAATTGGGGCAGAATGCAAGGCCTTAAAGGGACGGTGTTCTAGCAGGTACTGGTGATAGTTTATTCCAGGTTGTTTTGCTCTTAAATTTTAATTTAAACTGTGGTCATTGAAATGCATATGGGAAGGAATTAATAAAAGAGACAGCATGTTTTGACACATATTGGGCATCCTCATTTCAAAGTGAAATCCAGGGCTAACATCTTTCCTGCAGATGAGAAGACATAGCAAATGTTTTCAAGTAATGCTAGTGGTATATGAGACAGGCACTGTACTAAGAAAGGTGGAAAAATGCCAGTGTTGGGGAATTATTGACAGGTCTGACATAAAATTCAGTTTCTGCAACACCATTCCATCCACACAGAATTAATGGGATATTAGGCTCCCAGGGTCTGTGGCTGCAGGTATATCACTCACTAAACAGTTTCCCAGCTATGCAGTTAAGGGGGAAAGGCCAATGCTATGCTTAAAGGTATAAGCCTGTCAATACTTTTTGCACAGAAGGTATACTTTTTTACAGGAAGTCTTGCTGCTTGCAGGATTACTGACTCACTGTGGAAATAGCTAAAATCTGTTCCTCACACAGTCCGAGCATTATAGCAGATGTAGGGATTCTTGAAACTCGGGAACAGCTTGAGAAAATACTCCTCAGGAGATAGTTTAAATGTTACGTGTCCCGGCTCAGTTTCACAAAGGTGTTTAAGATTTAACCCTCCAGAGATTAAATTCTCACTAAGACCAAAGGGAAGTACCCCTGTAGGTTTTAATTTTTCAGATATCATTGTGAATTTGACCTCTAGCATCTATAAAGCCTCCTGTTGAGTGGCATAAAATGTTTCCACTCTCCAGAGATTAAGCATATTGGTTAGCCACACTAATCCCCATCTGTCATGGAAAAAAAAAAAAAAACACAAAGAAAGAAAGAAAGAAAAAAAAAGGAGCTGAGATCCATAGCTGGGAAGCAACTGTCTCTCCCGTGCTATACTAACTTGCTGCCTTGCTGGTCCATCAAACCAAGCTATGCTTGGAGGTTTGCCACACCTTCTGTTTTCTCATGAATGGGACACTGACAGCAGTTGAGATCCTCATATTGCCCAAGCTCTCCTGACATGAGAACTGTGCAGTGATTACAGATGAAGGGTGTTGGTTACATCTGTTTCAGGGCTGCTCCACTCTCTCTGCTAACAAGCTGAACTGCCTCAGGCCAGTTCCCTGTTGTTTGTGGCACTCCTACCTTTTCTCACACTTGCTCATGAGGCAATGCACTGATATTTGTTCTGTGTGGAGCTTGGCTGCCAAGCATGTCCTTAACAGCTCATGTCACCAGCTGGATCAGCTGGACAGCAGGCTAGAAGGGACAGATATGGTTGTGGTGCACTTCGAATGCTATTAAATGCACAAAGGCTTAGAGGGTTTTAGCTTTGCAGTTTTAAAAAACACATATCTTGTTAAAGTATAATGATTCCCTCTTAAGGAATTTCTCACATATTTTCTCTTTGAAGAACTGGTTATATTCTATCCTGTGGAAGTGCTATACCTTGTTTTAATAGTTTTTGCTTAGCTTTTAAGACTGTCTTGAATGTGATAGATTTATATTTTCACTCAAATGCCACAGATTTCTTGTACATGACACCCTTTTAAAATTCAAATTGATAAAGAGTAATCAAAAGCCTACATTCCCCGTCTTATTGAATAAGGCCATGGACCACAACCAGAACAATAAGTGAATGCCATTCAGAAAAAAATGAGAGCAGAAATAACACGTGAAAGTATGGAGCAAAACTCATAGTCATAAGCATCTTGACTTATTTAATCCACTTTATCTCTTTAGATGCTTTAAAAAAAAAAACAAAACAGGGAAGACAAAGTTTCATCTTGTGGCGCAGTGCAAATGATGGATGCTGAGCTTTGCTTCTCGTAAATGGCCAACTTTGGGGCTCCAGTGAGGTTTTGCTGTTGTCTCAGCTCCTTTCTGCCTCCTCTTGCTGTGTTTGGATAGCATCTCATGCAGAGAAGGGGAAGCATGCTAGTCTAGGAGGTGGTCACATGCCTCATGTGGCCTCAGCTTCTCAGAGTGCATTGTCCTTGTGGGACATTTGTCACCTAGCCTCACATTTGGGATGAAAGAAATGAGCCTTTCAAGTGAGTGTTTTCATCTTTTCAAGTCTCACTTTATTGTCAGCCATCACAGTCAGGCAATATTTTGTTCTACAGTCCAGAATGCATCTTCAGCAATCTCTGGTTTGATGGCATGGGATACCAGGATACCTCAGTTGGGTCTTAATTTTAAGTTTTTGGACCTCACTAGGTCCCAGCTTATTTTATTCTTGTTTTCTTCTGCGTGGGATTACAGTGCCTCTGCTGTCAAAATTACTAATAGACCCCTGAGGCAGAAAATGTTTCTTCTCTAATGATACGTACTGTGCTACTTCACATCTGGAGTGCTGCAGGGCCACTATTTTGGCTACCTCTCACTTTGCTGGGGAGTGAGATGGAAAAATGACTGTCTTTCCTGGTATACCTTTAACATACTTTAGTTTAGTTTACATTAAATACCCAGGAGTGAGGACAGAATGACAGCTACTGTAGTGTGTGAGCTGCCCAAAGGTAGACTCTGTTAATACAGAAGTTAGACAGTGTGACAGATAGATGGGAGATAAGCAAAAGGCTATTATCCCAAGGTAAAGTTATTTCAACATACTGCCAATAACCCCTACTTATAATTTGGATGAGAGGTGGGAGAGGCATGACTTCAGCTGAGATCCTTTGACTGCCATCTACACCTTTCAGTGAGGCTCTGACACTTTATCAAAGAAAGGGGGAAAAAAAAAGAAAGATCAGTCTTTATATTCTGGGCAGATGTCCAATAAGAAACTCCAGCAGAAGATTAAAGTCTTTAACATGAAAGGGAGATCTAGTGCAATGTGTAATATCCAGCAGTTCTAAAAATAAGCATGTTTGTCAAGTCTGCAACAATCAGGCTGATTGCTAGCCTTGACAGCATGACATACAG
This sequence comes from Pyrgilauda ruficollis, assembly GCF_017590135.1. Lineage (NCBI taxonomy): Eukaryota > Metazoa > Chordata > Aves > Passeriformes > Passeridae > Pyrgilauda > Pyrgilauda ruficollis. Next base: position 12,153,983 of record NW_024519206.1, on the reverse strand, counting down.
CTCACAATCTGGCACAGGGGAAAAATGTGATTCAAATATCTTCACAGACAAGCTGCCCTTTGCATTTACAAGAGAAGGACTGCACAACAGCTCTGGCCCAGCATGCCTGGAGTCTCTCCCCAGCTGTGACACCCCATTCCTGAGGACCTTGGGAGGAGGTGGAAGACAGATTCTGAGGGGGATTCAACAGGAACAGCCGCCTGACATTGCAGGTCTAACCAGACACTTCTAGGCGTCGTTAGAGAGGGGGTCCTTGGTCTGTCTGCTGGAGTGCCAGATGTTGATGGGTAGGTTGTTCAGACTGCCATCAGGAGAAGGGGAAAGGTAAGCCAAGAGAGGTGATGACTTCAGCAACCAGTGGCTGAGCAGGGGGTAGGACCATTCTCCACCCCAAAGCACAGAACAGGTAACTGACCAGGAAAAGGGCTGTACACAGCAAATGACTGCTGTGTGCTGATTGATTTCACAGTGTACTTCCTTTAGAAGGCCAAGTTCTCCCCTGGGAGCAAGAAAGGAGCACTACACAGATTCAACAATGGGGGTGCATTTTGGGAGTAGAAAAGACATGTAACTTGACCATAGCTATAAAGGAGGCTGAAGTTCAGAGCAGGATTCACATATGGAATTGCTATCTTCCCACTTCTAAGCATGCTGAAGGACGATTAAATATATGTTCAGGATATGGATGAACTTCTAGTCCATGCTCAGAAAGCTCCCATTATTTATGGCCAGAAATCTAAAAAGTGGCACACAGAGGAATTCAGTTTGCTTCCTGGGAAGGAGCTGCTATCTTTGGGCTCTAAGTGGCACCTCTGTAGCAATGCTCTGCTCCTGGGCCAGCCCCTGCTCCTCTGGGGGAGGCATCAATGCACAGGCAGTTCACTTGCAGGGACTGAGCTCCAGGCAGAACTGAACTGGGACCAAAAGCAAACCATATGCCCTAATAAAGAAGTCCCCAGACAGTAAGCATTTGTTCTTTCTAAGAAGCACGATCAACCTGGCTTTCTCTTGAAGGGAAAAAGGTTTTAAAATTAATTTCAGCTTTCAGCTCTTCCTAACTAGGAATGTAACAGGACACTTAGTGCTTTCTGTGAGCCTGAGACCTGCAGTGAAGTCTCTGGGTATGAAACTCTAACACCAGGCTCCTTGTCTTTCCTGCCTAGCCTTACTCATCACTCCTTGAGTTCTACATTTGCAAATCACTCCTTTAATTTCCAAGTGTTCTTCTGATCCCCTTTGAGGCATAGGATTTCTTTTACTTATTTTTACTTTCCAGTAAGCCAAACACTAAAATCTGAATGTGAACATTACGTTAACCTTGCTATGCCCTATTACTGGTCAAAAGAGCAGCCACATGAATTACATAGCTCATGTTCTTCAGAACCTCATTAAAATCCAGGACAGCTGAATGCAGATGCTCACATGACCAGAACTGCAGGCATTTGCAGCCCTTCACATTAACAAAATTCCAGAGTAATTTATTAAAACATTGCAACTCCACTCACTCCCCAACACACCTCTGGGGTCTGTGAGCCTGAGGAAAGAAAGCATCAGGCAACAGAACTATTTCTGGTCCTGGCAGGCATCCTCTGCTCTCAGATGAATCTTTGATTCCTGTAGCTTTTTTTCTTATTTGAAATGCAGAACTTATGACTTCATACTTTCTTCCTGGGGCTGTCATGCTGGCTCATACCCGTTACTGCACATCACATTCTAGAGAAAATAACTCCTCATGTGCTATTCCTGCGAAAATAAAAGATAAGCTACTGTCTCCTGTCATTTGGGACAGGCCCTGTTTTTATGGCAATTCACTATTTTTGGAAAAATACAAACATTTTAGGGAAATACAGCCACAAATAGCTGGCTTAGTGTCTCCCAGTTCATCCCCAGGGCTGGACTGGACTGGATGAAGAACACCCAGTTTCTCTTACTAGAGGTCAAGCCAGAGTTCATTGCTTCTTAACTGCTCCTGTGCCAGTCCACAAGGCTGTTATGTTTTAGCTGTTTCACATGCTGTTGAAAGCCTACTGCATCTCTGAGGGATCCTAAGGGAATTGTTCTATCCTTGCTGTAGAAACATTGGATATATTAGGTCCATTAAATGATTTGAAATAGTTCAGAAAGTTTAAGTAATGAGAAATGACCTTCTGGCAGTGTTTTGAGTGAGGACTGGGAAAGTGTCCCCATATACAAACATGTCCAAACTGTTGCTGTTTTCTGGGAAAGCCTTGTCCAATTTATCTTTGTAAGGTAAGCAATTAGTTAAATACTATAATTTATGTGCTTACTCACCCATAAGTGTGAATTACAATTCCTTGCCTCCTTGACCCTAAAAAGATATGTCTGGGTTTAATGACTCTAATTCAGCTGGTATTTTACCCACAGACACATCAGCATTTCTTGCATGACAGGGTAAGGGTTCATTACCCCTGGAAAGCAGATCCAAACCCATACCTAGGAACAAATCCAACACTGCTCTAGCCATGCTCCAGGAACCCCTGTCTGAGCATCCAACAATCACTGCTGACCAAATCCACCATCAGCAATGTGTTTTTTGAGATCCCAGCTGTTATCCTGGGCTCATTAGGAGGACTGGCATGCAAAGCTTTCAGGAGGGAAAGAAAGATCCTGTTTTCTTCTGGTTTCAACACTACTGCGTGATGTGTAGGAGGCAGCAAAGCATATCCACAAACCAGCTAAGCTGGAAGAACAGCCAAATCTTTCATGAGCAAGGTTCCTACTTTCAGCTGAGCAAAGGCACTAATGTTTCCTGAATGCATTATTTCTGACATTTAAAAATGCCTGGCTTTAAAAAATTCAGTAAAACTTGGCTCTATAACTGTTGGTATGAACTTTATTATTGATTTCAGCACACCTAGAATTTTATATAGACCCACAAATCATCTACAAAAATCCACCTATTTAAGCTCAGTCCAAAATGTTTTTACATTCAGGTTTATGATATAGGATGGAAGACCACACTGCTCGTTTAAGTTGAGTCAAATGCTGAAAGCTCTTTTACATTTAAGACATGATACTTGGGAATAGGCTGACAGCCCGTACCATTTCACTCTTTAGCAGCACATAATAGAGCAAGTGCCACCTGTTAGGAAAGCTGTCAGCGCTCTCTTCGGTGGAAGGGCGATCGAACCATGAAAAATGCTTCTCTGATCCAGTCAGGATTTATGATTACATGCTGCTGAGCACATTTTAGGGTTTAACAGTAGGAAAACATACAAACATGAATGCATCTGTCTACATCACTGACCTTGGCCCCTCAGCTGGCAAATTTATTTATTCCTTCTTTTCCCTGTGACATATTTTGATTGTAAATATTTTATTCCCTATCTCCTAACAAAGTTTCTTCTTCCTCAAAATTTCTTTTGATCACCTCTTTCATACACCCCATTACTGACTTACTCCAAATCTACATGAAACAAAATGTGCCCAAACTCACCAGGATGAAGTCAGGTTTTTTCCCCAGTTATTCCTCTCCTCCCCTGTTGCTAAAGATTAGAACCAAGATTAGAACCAAGCGTAGAACCAGTTTCTAACTAAGCTGTGTAGGCAGGAGACCTGGTAGGGACTGGAGGCCATTTCTTTTTGCAGAAGTGTCTGGGAGGATCATGCTCTGTTTAAACAAGCCTTCCTGCTTCACAAAAAGGATGCATATGGCTGGCTTCTGTTATTCTACACTGCCTTAGCTTAAGGAGAATATTTTTTCTCTCCTACTGGTAAATAAATTTTGCAAGTCCCCTGAAGGCTTTGGGTGAGTTGTGCCAGATGAACCTTGTTTGTTAGGATACTTAGCACAATTACCATAGAACACCTGTTTTGTTATGACAACATTTTGCATACGAACAAGCAGTTCACTGTAGTCATCCAGAGCCTGAGGACTTCACTCTGTGCTTGAGGTTTGTTTCTGTTTGTTTAAATAAGCATTTAAGGCAAAGCAAAATGGAAAATCCAGCGTCTGATCAGGTTCTGGCAAGTAGATTAGGGAGTTGTGTGGCAAACCAAGGAGGAGATTGCAGAGGTGCATTTCTACCCCATCACTGTCATGCCTGGAGAAGTGAGGAGGGTTAAAATGAAGGTGACAGAAGAAACTACTGCTCAAGGACTTGGAAACAGGTGAGCCCTTACACTTATTTTGGCTCTCCCCAATGTCCTTAGTTATCCCTATGATTGCAGGAATTGAGAGAAAAAGGTCTTTTTGTATGCTGAAGATGGAGGTCACGCTGGACTGTCTGTGTCTCTCTTGTATTTGGTGATCCAGCGTGGAATGTCATATGCCTGGGATGAAGACAGAAAACCGTCAGAAACAATAATATCACCTGCATTGGGTTTTATTTTGTGCCTAATCTCAGGCACAGGGAAGTTTACCTCACTTTCACCTTTGTGAAAATGTCACAGAATAAAATTTTAAAGCCAATTTTATTTGTTACTAACTTTTGGATTTTAGGAATACTAGATTTCATGCAGAATTAGGAAGTACATATATGTAGTATCAAAGTACCTAAACCAGACAGAGCACTGCTGCTACTTTGTAACATTTTCTTTTATATTAATTGGGTTTGCAATTTATAGGTCTACAAAATCTATCTTTTTAAATTAATTCAGAATACAAAAGCTTCAAAGTAATTTTCAAGATTTATTTAAAAGACATGTATCACTATGGAAAACTCTATCAAAATGCCAGATTTAATCACACACTTATTTTTCCATTATAAAAAAACTGTTTACATTAGAAGATGAGTCAGTTAAAAAGTTTAGGAAGCTGAAGCAGTTATTATATTAATGTTGAATTTTCTAAGGGGTGAACTCTTATTTGATAGAAACTGGCATGCCAACATGCCACCAGCTGCAGCTGACAGTCTCATTCTGAATGCAGTCTCCTAACTCAAAAGAGTATAAAGGTATTAAAAAAACAGAAAAAAAAATTCATAAAAGACCATCAAGAACAATTCCATAAAAAAGATGTAAGTTCTTAGGCTGTCCTTATAGCATGGGTTTCTAGGTACTAAGAGGTTTTGCTGAATAAAAATATGCTTGTCCTGTTCTGATAATATTCTCTAATCATTAAGTGCCAGACACTGAGCAAGCCTGGACTGAGCTATGTGGATCCTTGGTCTGGCACAGTTCTGTCACTCTGATTTTATTTTATTTCTTCAAAACTAACAACATGCTAGCTGTCATCAGTCACACAGTTCTTTATATAGTAGAGACTACTGTACTTCTCAGATTTTCAAATGAAGACATGTTTAACTTTATCTGCATATATTTTGTGAAATATGCGTGGTGCAAAATATTGCTGTGCCTAATTTCTGTAAAATATCCATTTAAGACACCCCAACTGACTTCAGTCATGGAGAAAAATGCATTTAAAATGTCTATGCTCTGACTTGCTTTTGCACAAGGAATCACATGCCACAGATGCACATTTTATTTTCAACTACAAATTTCAGACTATTTTTTTCCCCCTGCGAGGCACACTGAGCCACCACTGCTGAGTGGTGCAGAGGATTTAGCAGGCACAGTTAGAAAAGAACCCCCTGGAAATCCCATCAGTGTGTCAAGACTGATGTTATTGATGTATATGGGGAGACTTCTCATTCCAACCCCTGCTGCTCCTTTAGAAACCCAGAGGATTGTTAACATGGTTAGAGAGAGTTCATGAACTCTGCTCTGTATGAATGCAAAGTATCTGGAACATTGATATGGAAGTGAAGACTCTCCTGCCTTTGTTTCTATTCATGTTCCTTTACATAATATTTTAATGATTAAGAACCACATTTAGCCCTCTGATATGCCTCCTGATTCCTCTGAAGTCTCCTGATTGTTACCAAACAGGAAATTTAGTCCCGAATTTTGTAAAAATAAAGCGATAAAATTCCTACCTCTTCCAGCTTCATAGAACTTTCAAACAAAACCATCTCCTTTGGCTACCGCCACCTATTGTTGATTCTACTAGAAAGAAGAAGAGAAAAGGAAGCTTAGACGACACAGCACAGCCCTGTGGATGTGGCATTTGTGCTGGAGGCATAAATAGAGGGCAAGTTCCTTGCAGGGCTTGTTTAGCAGTGTTGCAGAGTCCAGCAGGCAGGTGAAAGGCGTGATCCCCTCTAGCATGCCCCGAGTGCAGTGTGCACCACCGAGGTGGTCATGAGCACAGGATTAATTACAGCAGCTATTTGTTAATCTATACACCTAAGCCTCACTCAGGAGAGCTTAAGGTTAATGCTGGACGAGGTTGAGCTCCTTCCTGGATGCCAGTCTGCCACCAGCTGCCTCCACTGCCTTCCCTCCCTCTCCTGCAGAGGGTTGGAAGATCTTGTCAGACTGGGTCCCATTCTTCATGTGACATGCTCTCACATCATGAACCGGCACCAAGTACTGCCTGAGAGCTTCTGGAAGGGAGGAAGTTCTCTGCTAGAACCTCACAGACTCTTCTTGAACTACCTGTTTATCTATTTGCAAGCATAGCTGAGACGCCTCCCCACCATAATTTTTTTTTTTTTTTAATATAGCTTTCTCTTTTTGACAGCTTGGACTCTTTTATATTCGGTGGGTCAAATTCTAAGGAGTATAAAATTGATTTAGCTTGCACACAAAAGGTCATCTTACACTGTGCTCTGGATTCCAGTTTCTTGGTACTTCAAAGTTACAGGATGAGTTATGAACTGTACAATAGCTACTAAATAATTTTAAACACCTTTTAGCTATAACTAATACAATGTCTACAGCTAGTGTACAATTAAGAAAACTGGTTGACACAGTTCTAGGCTGGTAGGTCACTTTGGGAGAGTAGATGTACGCTGCCTCAGAAGCCTATTTTTTACCAGGGGTTTGTTCAGAGTAATAGCTAGGGCAGTAATTTAATTTTCACAGCTATCATCCTGATTAACTTCTGAAAGATGATGAGATGGAGCTCACACATGTAGAAAAGAGGCATTCTTGACTGTCCTCTCTACTATACCTTCTCATTTTGCTGGCTTGCTTCATGTGTTTAGGTATGGGGAATTTTAAATAAAAGGTTTTAGTCTGAGACTGTAACAAAATACAGTGATTTAAGATTTGATGGCTGGTAAACATGGTATTTAACGTAACCTGATACCACATTTTCTCTGTAGTAAAGAAAATAAGTAAGAGCTTTACTGACAGTGGCTTATGGACAGAGTAGTTTGTTCAAAACAAATTCTAAACCAACAAGAAGCCTTCTGCTGCTGCCACCACTGAAGCCACAAGCAAACAGTTCTTATCTTGGAATTCTAACTAAACACACTGCCTCTGTGCATCTAGAGTGTGTGTGGCCAGAAGAATGTGGAGCAATATTGCCATTTCTGGTTGCCTTTGCCTAATGATAGCCGCAACAATTTTATGTTTTTGTTCTTTTTTCACTAGACATATCCAATGGCACACTCTTGAAGCGTATACTTCAACAGAAATAAAACACATTTCAGCCAGCTACATTTTGCCACTAAACATAACATTTCTCTGCTTCAGCTGTCAATGATCCTGTCATTTTTTTCCAGAGTGTTGTATGATATTATGCTTCTGGGTCCTGCTACAACAAGTGAAGTTAGGAATTCCCTTCTCAGAGTGAAGCCTTCATTGCTGATGGCTGTATTGACATGGAGATGATGGCTGAAGGTAATATGTATTGAAGGCACATCAGTCTGTTGAGATTGGTGATAGTCATTCCTGAAATGCTAAAAATAATCCTACATTTTTCAACATATTTTCATGTTAGGACAGGCTTCATTGGAAGATATCATAATTTAAAGAGTTCAGGTCTGAATCTAGCTTTGTTTTGTATGTCTTTTAGACATGGGAGCACATGTGCAGATTCCTGGATTTTTTCCAGGATTTGTATCCAGGTCTTTTTACTTGGTGAAGTGAGTGGAAAAGGCATCAGAGTCAGATGTGGTTGTAGGCTGTGTGGGATTTCTGTTCTTAGCAGAGCCAGCACATTCCCATGTGAGCTCCTGGTATGCAAGTCTGCAGCAAAGCCCAAGCTCAGCTTTCCTAGTATTTAAAAGGCTTCATTAGTCTCCAAGAAGGAAGAACCTACTGCTTCTGGCTGCCCAGGTGGACAGCTAAAAAGGACAGATAAGGTATCGTAAGAAGGATGCAGGTTCATTGAGGATGTGGTTTCATTACATCTTTGCCTGCAGGAACATGAAACAGAAACCTCAATTGTGCAGAAGGCTGTGAGTGCACAGAGACACTGGAAGGGACCTTGGCCTCTGTTTTTCCTTCATCTGAAGGTGAAAGTACCACTGAGATCAGTGGCTTATGATTGAATATTGTTACTATCCCTTGTCATTGAAAATGTGAGGTTGTAATTTATATACTACAGCATTCCTGGCTGTGGTGCAATTTTGGGGACTGTATGCAAAGAAATAGTCCTTTGAGAGGAAACGGTTGGTCCCTGTGCGTTCTTTCCACATCTCAGGGAGCAAACCTAGCATTTTCTCATCAAGCAGAAATATAAATGATCATTTCTGCTGCTGATGTGCAAATCAGAACAGATCCCAGGTTGTTCTTCAATTGTTCTAGAGCAATTCTTATACGTAGCAACATGTGTTCACCCACATGCTCTTGCTTGCTGCCTGGAGAGGAATCACCCCTTCAATATACTTGAGGCTGAATGTCCCAGATATTTATTTGTTTTACCAGCTTCTGGCTATTTGGTGGTGAGCAAATCAAGGGTTAAAAAAAAAGGGTTTAGCTGTTTTATTGATGAATATATGATTGTTAACTTACAAAATTAAATAACATTGTGAAAGGTTCAGTGGTTCAGAACTTTGAAATATAACTTTTATGCAAGTCTTTATTTCAATTTCTGATCAATAATTCTCAGAAGATGGCTTCATTTTTATTGCCAAGAGCTGTGTTTTTATGAAGAGTGTTTTTTCCAAAATAACCAATGGTTCAGATGATTTATATCTATTTTTAAACACAACATCTTAGTATGCATTTTACCTTATTATGGATGTCTGTCACTCATGCTTCAGTCCAGTGGAATTACTGGTGAAACTATGACTAATAAAATTGGTTGTGAACAAAAATTCAATAACAGCAAAGTTAATTACATGTTTACAAGAGTATAAACTTACAGTTTGATCAATATGTAAATTCTGACCTTCAATGGTCTTTTCAGCCTTCTTTTAAGCTTTTAGTCTTGCAAAGATTAACTTAACTGCCTAGAAGTTCATTTTATGAAGTTACCAGAATATGAGAATGAAGCACTTAAGATGGTGACTTTATATTTTTCAAAAACTTAAAAAAATACAAACTGTTGATGTTGTGAGTACTTATTAAATAGCAGCATTAAACTGATATATATTTACTAATAAGAATAGCTACTTAACATTTTTATATTTATTTTCAAACAAATGATGTGATTAGCTGTATTAACATAGCATTCTTGAAACACACTGTTTGAGACTCCTGTCAAAAGTGAAGAGCTCTGTATAAGGGATGGTTGTTGCGTCAAAGCACTTTTGAAGTTATTTGTTTCGCAGTGTCTGCCAAATTAGTCTTTATAAATTGATGGTCATCTTTCCCTGACCAAATTACTAAATTGCATCTAAAGAGCATCTGAAGGCACAAATGCACTTGATTTTATACTGCTTCTTCTAGGGAACCCACTGCTCTTGCAGATTAAACAGGCATATAATTCCCTATTTAACATTGCTATGGATAGTAATAAGCTTGATGCATAGAAGCTTTATTCAGGCCAGTCAAGAAAATATGTTTTTGGACAGATAACTTTCTGGTTAAACTCTAATCTGACTTTGGAATGACACATTGTTGGAATGAACAATTTGCAGAATATTGCCAGCTGCACCACAAAAACTTTTCTGAGAAGGACATTGTTTCTATCTTGACATTCATCATTTGTATGTTTGCTTGTCTGGTTTTGTGTGTTACATTTCTGTCCTCAGAGCCAGCAGGGAATTGCAATGGGACAGAAACTGAAGGAAGTTCTAGCTCAGACATGAATATATCCTATTGTGTAATACGAAGCTGTTATTTTTCTGAAGGATTTGTGGTTACAAATCAAACCACAAGACTGAAGCAATTAGATGCTTTCTAGCATTTTCAGACTAAATGGCTTCTACAGCAGAATATGTTCTGGTTCAGCATTTAGGCAGCTCTTAGACAATGAAGGCTCCTTGGTGGACACAGAAAGGATTGACTTACTTTAAAATAACCTGCAGAATTTCATTCAATGTTTTAAAATGTTTATTCTCTCAGGAAGATTATATCTCTGATTTGTAGTAAGAGAGAACTTTGTTTGGGAGGTGTGAAATCTTATGGCTTACCCAGCTATAACTTTTGCTTCTGCAGCTTTCCTCCATGCCCTACCATCCACCATATTTAGACCTACCAAAAGTCCTAAATGTTCCTTCTCTCCTTTTTGGCAGGCTTTGTTGGAGCAGAAGTCCTGGCCCAGGAAGGTTTACTACTTCATTTTAAATAGCTACGAGAAACTACTTTTTCTGCTGCTTTAAACTGATATCCTCAAATAGTCAGTGTTACCTCTGATACTGTTACTTACCTCAATGCCTCATGAAGTTAAGTTCCTGATTTCCTTCTTATTAAGGTAACTGAATTACAGAAGAGAATAAACCACCCAAACATTGTAATTTGCTTTAGTATCTGCAATCATTTCAGTCCTGACTAAAGGGGAAATGATGTTGCATGGGAATGGCATTTTAAATGTAAAAATTCAGAACATCATACACATCAAAGGATCATAGGTGGTCATGGAAAGCTTACTCTAGTATCCAAACCAAGAGATGCTCTTTAAGTGTAGTTTTCATGATCTGGAGCACACCTCTTCCTCAGCACTGGGGACATAACTGGGAACCAGAGAACCCAAGCAGCTCTCATGAGGTATGTGATACCTTGCAGAACTGGCTGCAGCATTTCTGTTGATGAAAAAGCCAGAGCTGTATTGTGACTCACTGCTGGAGTATAAAGTTTTTGCATTTTGCATGGTGTTCGGAATTTGGATTTTTCACGGTGTTTGTGAGATAAAGCTAAAAAATGTTTGGTAACATAGAATGAATGTATATTTTGTCCTTGCTACTGTGATCTAATTATGATGCTGAAACAAAAAAGGGAGTGCAAAGTATCAGGCAACACACAAGAAGTGAACCTAGTGAGAATTACTTGGTCATTGAAATCTAAAAGTCAGGAAGGTTTCGATCTTTGGGCTCACCTATAATTTGTGCACCATAAATGTAGACTGAAGTCGTTAGGGACTTTGTAATGACAGTGCTGTCTATAACAGTATCATCAAGCAAGACATTGGCATAAATCATTGGCACTTTGCAAAGTGTCACTTCTGTCAACCTCCCAGTGATGTGATCTTTAGTCTTTCAAATCTATAGACTGGCATTTGGATCAGCTAAGCACCTAACATCTTGTCTTGCATATTAAAGCTGCTTTAGCCAATATCTAAATGCTGAAGTAATGCCTGCTTAAAAAATATTTTTGAATTATTTGCATAATATAACCCCACTATTTTAAAGCTTTCCTTTAGTGCATAGCTTTTCAGTCTGCCCTCTGTTGATGGATTCACAACTACCTTAATCAATAATAAAAAAATTGTATTAATAGAGGCAAGCAGCTCCATAAAATGAGTAGATAGATGTTAAGAAAAATTAGGTACCAAAATAATCCCAGTCTATAAAATACTTTTAAAGAAATGCTACAAAGATTAAAGCTTTTAGTTTGAGATTGTTTCAGATGATATACAAGTTTTTATTATGGATAGAAATTGTGCTTGTATGGGTTGAATATGTTGACTAAATAACATAGGCAGATTTAATAACATCTTAAAGTGGACAGCAAGCAAAGAAAACTCTCTTTTGCCTCTCCAATGAACTTCAAACTAGAATTCAGTAATGTAGCACCTCACTGGACAATACTGAATTCCTATTGGAATCATCGTGCTTTACCTCTGGGCGAGCTTTTAAAGATGATGTATTGCTAGATGTGCAAGCACTCCTGGGTGTGTTCCCAGCCCTGGACATCTGTTCGTGTTACTGATAAATTGTTACAGTCCCTGGTATGGTCTTGTTCCCTGACTGTTGTCTCAAGAACACTGATTGTACAGATGTTTTTGTGATGGCTGCCTGAAGCTACTAGAAAGCATGTGCAGAATTTGCAGGTGTCCTTATGACTACACTGGGATGACACACCGCAGTCACTCCATTATACTCTTCCAATCCTTTCTCAAGCTATTACTGCCCTGGGTTGTGTTTTGTATGAGATTCTAGAAGGTTTTTCTCTTGAATTATGGGTATATTTGTTGTACTTTAGGAGCCCTTCTAGTTTGTGCCAAAGCCAATCTGATTGATACAACCTACCACGTAATTAAAAAGATGTTGCCATTGCATTTGCATGAACAATTTCAGTCAAAGGCAAAAAATCATATTTGCCACAAATAAAATTACATTAGCTCTGTGAAAGTCAATAATTTCATGATTATCTATACCCAAGACTAAACTAGCATGCTCACAGTCTAGAAGATATGTGAGTATTACACTCTTTGGAAAAGGCTGTATTAGACAAGTGGATATAATTCTCTTGTCCACTGGACTCTGGAGGTTTTTGGACTACTTCTAAAATGTCTACCCAAGGTGACTAAAACCAGATCTTGATTCTGTTTTCATTGCACTTAGGTATTTATTGAAAAAATTGAAGAAGTTGTATTGAAGACAATGAGGAGCAGCAATTAGATTAACAGTAAGCATATTCAGATTCAGGTTGAGTTTTAAGAAAGATACAACTGTTTAGATTTTAAAAAGACCTTTCAAAATTCTAGCATAAGTAGCTGTAAAGTTTAATTTGTCAGCAAAAAACAAATCTGAAAGTATTATTTAGAATATTGTGGTGTATATGAACTCTTTGATGAGCTGAAGTCCTATTGTTCTATACTCTTTGTCCAGGCATAACATAACATTTATAGTTACCATCACAACAGAAGTAGACAGTAGAAGAATAGCAACAATCTCACAAAAACGTTACAAAAATGAAAATCACAGATGGATGATCCTACAAATTGATTTTACTGTGTTTTTGATTGCCAAAGGTAATAAATGGGTAACTTAGTCGGGTTGTATTGATAAGTTTGAAGCAAAATGGCTACGACTGGACATGAATAAACAAACATGCTCAGAGCTGATAGATTTATACCTCTTTTAGCATAAAAGCTGCCATATCATTCTAGATATGTTGAAGTCTTCAGTGTCTAGCTTGGAAAAGCTCTTTTATAGGCAAGAGGAAAGAGTAAGTCTCTATGTTATAAGCCTTTAATGTTCAAAAGTACAAGCAACAGATGTAGTTCCTTATTTCAAAGACTAGATCTAAAACTAACTTGGAAATACAGTAAGAGCACCATCCATCATCCACCTGAAACTCAAAGGAGAAGACCCAATTCCACCATTGTTATTCAATGTTAACATATTCATAGCATATCTCCTAGATTTCTTTTTATATCTTAGTCTTCAAGCTGGGTGAAGTCATGGCTTTTTGTTAAATACCAGGAAAACTGAACTGATACTTGCATTTCTGTTTACCAATTTTATTTGGTCTGCAAGCTCAAAAATACATATTTTCACGTTTACATAACTTTTTCTACCATGCTATGTTAAGTGATGAGGGATAAGAAAATATGTGTCTATCTAAAGGGATAAGAAGAAATAATTACAGAAAATATTTCCATCAGGTGTTTGACTAGTAATTAGAGACAAAAGAAGAAACCCTTAACTGTGAAATTAATGACTGTCTTGCCATAGGCTTTATGGGGTCAGAATTTTCTTCCCTAGTATGGGGACAAAAGTAAGAAATATCACAAATCATAATAAATTCAGGCTTAAATCTGGAAAATAAAGAGCTGATACTCCCAACTCCATTTCTAGTCTCTCCTTAGCTACACGTTTTATCTAACCAATCAGAAGCAAAAGACAAGCTTTCTAGATTTCATACTTAATATTTCATTGCCTCAAATAAATTTATTACATCTAAGGCATGGGCAGAGAAAGGGTCTTGACAGGGAAAAAAGCCATCAAACCCACCCTCCCCTGATACTCCAGCTCTTCCTTATAATAGACTGCATGAAAAGAGCTAAATGATTTCACCAGATACTGAGGTCAGTGAGATAAATTCTCTCTCTTACACAGTGTCACTACAGCATAACTGCTGAAGCTATTTAAGTCAGACCAGTGGAAAACCAGTCTAAATGAAAATGGGTCTGTCTCAGGAAGGAGGCAGGAAGCTCAGCAACCCAAGAAAATGCTGTATCTCCTACAGCATAGCTTCTTGGCAGAAGGGAGAATAATATTCAGGGAAGTTCCACTTCCTTTCAGGTTTATACGTGCTCTCCCACTTAACACAGAATAACATTTTCCCCCATGTATAACAGCACTTCAAGCATAATTTCTGCACACCTAGAGAAACCTAATTACATTAATTCAGTGCTGGGAGACATTGAGTGTTGGGGTAGCCTTATATCACTACAGGCATAAATTTCTTCTAGGCATAAATTTCTTCTAGACAGAGCCTGGATCTCTTTGTAGTCCTCAGGTGGACAAGCCCTCTCTGTGGTATTTCATCTGTCTGCAGAGAACTTTACTTACTGATGGGTGTGGGCACACTTGAGAGCATGATTGCTTGTTTTCTCTCTCTCTTTCTGTCCAGTTTGCCCCTCTTTTGAGATTTATCTGCCTACAAAATACACTGAGGTTTCCTGCATCTTCCTTTCAATCTATTATTTCAATCCTTTCAATCTATTTCTACTTTCTCAGTTGCTCCAGACAATTCCTCTCTCTGCTGTCTCTTGCGTTTCCAGGGCAAGAGTTTGGAGAAGGAACATCAGCGACTGGCCCTTCCCAACATCCAAGATTCAGCTGGCCTGGACGAAGAAGACAACAGTAATAATTAGTAACTTCAGTAACTTTGGGCATAACAGTAGGTGATAAATGGTAAGAGGTCAGCAGCTAATTTAACAGGTTGCTGCGCTGTTTCCCCTTTCTGGGATCTTCACTGAGTTCTTACTGATTTTCAGGAAATAGGGCCTGGCTTTCCCAAGATTTTTGAAAATATCTGTTATTATATAATAAAGTCCTTAAATTCTTGTACCAGTTCTACTACAAGGTATTATTGCTTCACTTATGATTTGCCAGGAAGGCTGACTATCTGGGATACAGTAGACAGTAATGATTCATCGCTTTAAGTGCCTGGTCCTAAGTGGGACATAGCTGTAGCAAAGTAATATATTCTTACATCCTTTCTTCCTGCCTCTGTCACCATCAAAATATTCTCTCTCACAGCAATTCATAAGGAGCTTTCACCTGATATGAATTTTATACCTGGTATTATTTGTGTTGCTCTGTGCGTCCCAGTCCCTTTGTACATTTTGTCAATATAGCTGGAAGTGCTTCAAGCCTGTATGTCACAATGTATTTGTAGAACAACATAACCTGTGCTGGTCAGGACTGCAGGGTGCTACTGCTGTAGTTAATTGACTAGCTTGACTCTTTAGTAGTAAATTGGGTTTTGTACTAAGTCATTCTCAGGACTGACACATCTGAGGGAGTGGAAAATGCCTTTGATCTAGTCATTGTAATCAAAATAGAGCAGAAGATAAATTTAAAAATCTGTTATGTAGTTTAAAATTATAAATCATAATTGTGAACCCTGACTTTTGAAATGCAAAGATGTAAGGGGTACTTGCGCTTCCTAAACTTTCAGGAAATGGCTCTTCAGCTTTGCTTCAAGTATTACTTACCCTTTACAACTAGTATCTGGTAAAGGAGCTTTGAAAAGTGTTTGCATCCTCAATAACTTATCAGAAAACATGTGTAAAAATACTCAGAGACAATGCACACAACTGTTCCTTATGGACCTACGATGACAATATGTATCAAACACTCAGCACATATCTAGGCAGCAGCTAAAGTTCAGCTACTCAACTTTAACCCCCAAGAGCAGGTCAACAGGAAAAAGGAATGCATGTTAAAGCTCACACCAATGTTAAGTGAGATTCCTTCAATGGGGCTTGAACTCCTACTCGAGATATCAGCAGCAGGGCTGAGTGCCTTGGAATGCAAATCGAGCTTGTTACTCAGCATCACAGGAGTCATAAAAGTTCTACATCAAAGATGCAGATACAGGCTGAATTTTATCCAAGAGATATTTCACCACCTAGCCAATGGCCAGCTTCCAGTCCGAGACAGTGGCAGGGAATACTTTGAACTACTGCTGCTGATTAGACTCCCTCTGACTTCACAAATACTTTATCATTGTTTGTTTCACTAAATTAACAACAGAAGTGCAATGTCTTGGAACACGGACCTCATGAAATGCTCTCAAAGATGAAAATCCTCGCACCTTACAACCTGCATTATTATTGAATGATCTTTCATTATGAGTCTTTCATTACAACTAGAAAAAACAGGAATATAGTAGAGTGTTGCCAGATGATAATGAAATAATGAACTGTACAATTCTACTGACTATGAGATGACTCCAAATATAGAGATTAATTTAAAATAATTTAGCCACCCTGCTACATCTTTAAGCACAGCAAAAAAACCCCAACCAACCACCCAACCAAAAAAAACCACCAGGGGCACATGTATGAGAATGGTACATGTAACAAAAATGCCTCAGTTTTTGTTTCTCATTGTTCAAAGTTCAAAGCACGTGAAAGGGTCCAGCAAAGAGCCATAGTGTTCTCATTTTATTCACCTCTTAAATTAGGGGGAAGGATGTACCAAGGAAGTGAAGAAATTCAGATAAATTGAGGGGATATAAAGTGAAGCAATAAAATTCAAAATAGTTATCATTTGCATAAACTCAGGTGTATTACTGT
The DNA here is from genome assembly GCF_017590135.1 of Pyrgilauda ruficollis. Classification (NCBI taxonomy): domain Eukaryota; kingdom Metazoa; phylum Chordata; class Aves; order Passeriformes; family Passeridae; genus Pyrgilauda; species Pyrgilauda ruficollis. The sequence goes on along the minus strand of NW_024519206.1, from coordinate 12,137,089 downwards.
TAGTAGATAAAGCAATTGAATGAAAGAGAAAATAAAACCATGCGACCAAAGTCACACAAAGAATTAAAACAAAGAGAAGGAACAATGGGGTTTTTTTTTTGTGGTACTGGCCACACAGGCTGTAAGTTATGAACAAGACCAATGAAAACATGACCCAGCAGTTTGGACCCTTTTTTTTCATTCTTGTGATGAAGATGAAAGGAGAAATACCTCAATCTGTTTTTCTCTTGAATTCTGGAAGGTTTTAAGATACTGCAGAGCAGAATGAGGTGCAAAACTGCAGACAACAGACAGGTGAACAGGAACATTCACAAGGAAAGAAGATCTGCACCTTTGGTCTTCTATTTCAACCATTTCTTTTTTTTTTTACTGCTTGTCTTAGCATTGTTTTTGCTGAGAGGACTTTACCCACTGCTTCCTTCCATGCTCTAGTCCGTGTGTCTCCATCTAAGGTGTGAACTCGACCCTTCCTGCTGATCACCCTTTGGTGGAGGCTGTCCTGCCATCACCCATACAGCAGCAGTGAGCACCACTACATACCTGGCCCTAATAGAGCAAATAAAACCATAGGCAGTCTGAACGTGTGTAGAATCTGCCCTCACCCAAGGAAGATGTTTTATTCTGTGCAGTTCTTTCCTGGTGAATCTGTATGCTCTTCTTCTTCTACAATATTCATTAACACAAGTCACTTGTACAGTAAATATTTAACTTTAAGATTTATATAGTGTCTTTCCCTACAGCATCTAGGTGGTATTTGCAGAAATTAAAAGCATAAGTTATATGAAGCTTTCAATAGTGTTTTGCATTAAATTGCTACTGTTGTCAGAAATAAATCAGCTATATTGTCATGAAGTGAAATAAGCCTAACAAAACCCAAACAAGCAGAAGTACAAAATCAATCAACCAAAAGCTAACCAAATAAATGTGGCTTGCATAAATAAAAGCAAGAAAGATTGGCTATCAGCTACATCAATGAAATACCTAGACATGAATGAAAGCAGGCATCATTAATCTGCATTGATTGCACTTGTTTGCTGGGCCTTGTGTGCTTCCTATCTGACCCGAACGCTTGCTGGAAGCCATGCTGCTGGTGTTATTTGTAGGCAGATGTCTGTTTGCAGCAAAGCCGGCGTTAAAGGCGAGCGCTGAGTTTAGGAATGTGAAAGGGGAGCATTTTTCTCTGGCAGCAAAGGCGGTTTGAAGGGTTCCAGTCTTGTTGATAATTTTCTCTTTTGTCTCTCTGTTCATCACTGCAGCGCTTGCTTAAGGGTAGCCAGTGGTGCAATTTTGCTATATGGTCAATTGGTGACTTGTTTCAGATTAAATACCTCCAAAAGCACTATTAAAAAAGAAAATCAGAGAGAATAGCAAGCTCCTTCAGTATTGCATTGGTCCACTTTACGACACAATATCAAAAACCCCTAAACCAGCGTCACTGAAAGACCAGTGACCTCTGGGAAGGAGGGGAGAGGGAGAAAGCTGCAGAAAGCTCTTCTGTTGGCTCTCCTGCCATGGAAAATGTTTGTGCAATTACATACCAAGTTAGGGAGTCGTGCCAGTCTCCATGGTAGCTGTGGGAGAAAAAGGGACCTTTCAATTTGCCAAGTCCCTCAGATGTCTCAAGCTGACTCTGGTCAGTCACAGATACAGTGCCACATGTGAGGTACTCTTTTTAATGCTCCCTGCACCATTGCTTCACTTTTGCTTTTTGCAATGGGCTACACGCTCAACCCAGGGTAGGGTGAAGCACTTAAGCCACTGACTTCACACATCCAAGTTAGGAAGGCTGCAGTAAACAATGGCTTTCTATTTGCATGCATTGTTGCCACAGGTTTCCTTTAATCATGGATTTCTCCCATAACAAAATACACAAAGAGAGGGAGGGAGCCTGGATCTGCCACAGTGCTTCCAACTGAGCACTTCCCTTTGAAAGATGTCAAATTTATCTGGTGCCTATATAGAAAGCCAAGCACTCTCAAAAACCAAATCCACTCTCAGAGCACCCTCTGCCCCATTACCCATTTTACCTTTTCACTGTCTGGTTATTTAAGTTCTGAAGTGTGCTGGATTAAGTTTGGTTTTCACTTGTACCCAGCCAGAGAAATAACATTCTCCATCTGTAGAGGAGAGCAAAAATGAATTCAGAGCGATTTCCCTTGCATATCAGTCTGACAGCCATGACTCTCCCTGCTTGCATTAGGTGGGATTATTTTTCCCGTTGTGAAGAATCAGTGGTTTGACTTATGGTATTACTCAGCATGATGATGGTAGTGCAGAGACCATCTCTTATTACATCAATTGTTACAATTTGGTAACAGATTCAGATATAAAAGAGCATACCTTAGAACAGCATTTTCCTGTCTTTTTCCTTTTAGAACCATATTGTGCTTTTTAAAAGATCCTTTACAATCCCTGCTAAGGAAACCCATATGCACAATTCGCCCCTTTAAGGACCATCTTTGGTGAAATGTGTTTCATGGGCAATGTAGTGAGGGCTTCATAGGAAATTGGATTTTTTTCCTCACTTTGTTGTACAAAAGGTTAAAATTTATTTCTGTTTGATGGTGCTCACCTCAAAGATGTCCCCTGCAGGCTCTGTCTGTTGGCAGTTAACATGGGTTTAAAGAATGCTCTCTAGGCCATTCTGCAGCAAGAAAGTAGTAGGTCTTACATGGAAATGCAAACAAAACCTTTAAAGCTTTTGATCTTCTTGGGGACTTGATGAAATCTCTTGAGCAAATTGAAGGATTACATTCAACAGCAAATATGTACAAGTATAACAAATTAACTGTAAATGATATAACCAATCTAAAATGGAAGTATAAGATATTACTGTCTTGTGGCAGTATTTGAACTTTGTTTCACTGAAACTCAAGGATATTTTAAAAGCAATGGTAAATGACTATTGACTACAAATATTCATTCAAATGCAAAAGAGAATTGCTCTGGGGTTTCTTCTCCTTTAATCTCCTTCTGATTTGATCTAAGCACATCCTTCTAACCTTAATGCAGAGGGGTGGGAGGGACTGGGGGAGACAATCTGTGAAATTCATACTGCTAATCCCCTGAGGACTTTCTAATCAGACAAGAGCCACTAGGGAGACAGTTTCCTAAAGGTCTTTTGTTTCTCCTCATGTAAAGAACACAGAGAGCAGGTACTGCTGTGCATGGTACACTGAGACTTTTGCATGGTAAAACAATAATGCTTTGAAAGGCAGCAGGATTACCATATCTTCTTGTACTCATTGTCATTCAAAAAGGTGACCTATAAATTTCCCCCTGCTTTGAGCAGAGGTGGTGTGGTGACCTGGTCAACCCAGGTTCAAGTGTCATTGATTGGATGATGATGGACAAGGAAGAGTCCTTTGCCTGACATGAATCTACTTGACATTTCACTCATCAAGCACCTTGGGTTTATTTTCTAAATCAGCCTTTTCTCTTGCTTTGCTTACAGTTTAGCAACAGTGGCATGCACAGGCACATCATCATGTTTGCATCTGGTCCCAGTTCTTGGGAGCAAGCACAAAGGAAAAAAAGCCTAGGGATAATTTTCAATCCACATAACTTTTAAATGAATGGGGTGAGCAGCAGTCAGGACTGAAAAACGGTGAAACTCACATCATTAGGAACTTCAAAAGAGAAGGACTGGAAAGCCTCTCTTGCAGCATCATCAACTAATTTGTCTTTCCTTTGGGAATACTTCTGTTCAAAACCCTAGAAAATAATTCACAATCAAGATAACAGTTTGAGAAAAAAGTCAAAGCGATCACCTTAATCAGGCCCTTTTGAAGTTAAATGTACCCCACTTCAAGACATGTAAAGTATTCTTAATATAGGCAAACATTAAACAGATGATGTGCAGAAGTCTGCATCTTTCACTACTCTTGTGTTCACAGACAGGATTACAAATCCATGCTCTCTACTGAAATCATGCAATCAAACCTTTCTGACTTGTGGTTTAATTACCACTGCTTCCTGAGATATTTAACAGGTTGCAGATATTAGGACACAGTTTTAACAACAGCCTTTCCAGTTAAACAGGTATAACCTTGAGTGTGAAGTAAGTAGGAATAGTGTATTGGCATTGAACAGAGTGCTTTGGCTACACAGAAAATATGTCACTAACCAAATTGGTGCTGAAAATATGGTACAGCCCCCCTCTCCTTGCCATGCAAACAGAGGTGTAGTTTTACGATGACAAGAGTGCTTCATTTCGACATGAATAACTGACAATCAATAAAGTGAATGTACCACTACACTCCCCCTGCATCAGGAGCAGAGAGCAGGTCAGCCTGGCTACTTCAGTATAAAACAGTGGCAGAATGGGCACCGCTGTGTGATCAGGCCTGCCAGAGCCCCACCCTGGGTACAGGAGACACAAAATGGCCTGGGGGAGTCAAAGGGAGCAGAGCACTTCTGCTTATCAGGAGGCGGCTCTGTCCTATCAAGCAGACTGAGCCCCACGGAGTGCAAAGCCTTTTCAGCACTGATTTGCCCTGTCAGGATGACAGGCTTATCTGAGACCTCCCCATGGCTGGCCAGGAGAGATATCCAGGGTCTGGTGCATTGAGGCACCACTCCTCCCTTCACAAACTTACCACCAGGGTTGAGCTCCCATGTGCTATCATTCCCAATAATGACAGCAAGTGGTTTGGCTAGCTACACCATGCCATCAAGGCCCTAAAGAATGCTCATACAGGATGAAGCTCTGAATGCAACTTGTTCAAATTTGCAAAGAAAATGTTTGCTCACTACAAAAAGCAGCTTTGGTTCAGCTGAAAAAAGGGACAAATTCATGCTAAGTTCAATGATTTTTTCTTTTCCCAGAACGGTTAAAACATTTTATCTGTTATTCAAGAATGTTTTAATTTTTCCAGTAAAGAGGAGGTTTCTTCCCCTGGATCCTGGTGTCTAAATGAAACATCTTCATTATACAAAGTTGATTCTTGTTCTTTAAGGGTGAAAGATGTAACTTCACAGTGAAAACTGAGAGTACTTTTAGGTGATGCAATATTCATCTTGCAGACTGTAAAATCAGTTTTCACAGCTCTACTAATGTACATACCAGCTTTTCTACTAATACAACATGATAAAAAAGATCTTGAAAGCAATGAACAATTCTGATACATGCAAGAATACAGAAATATGGTGTTTGGCACTCACTGTTGAGCAAGCACAGACTGAATATTAGGTATGAGATGATGGAAGAGCAATCCAGGAGGCACTGGCACTGCTGATTTAGATGCATAATTTAACAGGTGAAAGAGAGAGACAATCAGTTCCTTGGTTAGTTTAGCAGCTGTCTTTGGTAAAGTCCACAGTGTCCACATAAACTAATAGTAATCCACAAAATATGGCTGGGTAAAAGTAAGCTGCAAGTCAAATACAGCATGATGCAGTGATTTGGAAGCATCAAGGCAGAAGACAAACACGCCCTTGAATGTTTTTTATGAGGACAAGCCAGGAGTCCCCATCATGTGGATAACAGAAATTCCTGGCAGGACACATGAGGTCTCCTGTTGCACAGCCTGGTGCCTGACTGTTCCAGCAAGGGCTCAGCGTGGCCCTTCCTCATGCAGATGCAGTTACAGGATTTTCCTCCTTTACATGACTGATAATTTTCAGGATTACTTCAAGAACTTCATATATTTGACACCTTTATCCCTCTCTCGGGCTTGGATGAAACTAGCTGGGAAGCTTAGAGGAGAGGGAAGGACAGGCAGATGAGGGCCTGACTTGTAAGTGAGCAAACAGAAAACATGGGGTCAGTGCCACGTGTGACAACCAGGCACACAGAGTGATCCCACCACTTATCCTAAAAGCCACACACTCTTCTCCCCTTGCCAGTAGGTCATGTCCACCTTCCTCAGCTTCTCTTTTCGTTCATGTGTTGGTTTACTGAAGAATACCTCTAATCTAAGCCCAAATCTGGTTCAAGCTGCAGACCAAATTGCCTATTTTAAATCTCTACATCTTTGAAAAAAGTGACACGTTCTGGAGTATTGTTTAAGTATTGATCATAGCAAATAAAAGCAAAACCAGCAGAGTAAACCTGGCTGAAGGCAAAGCAGACATTGTAAGGAGCAGCACTGTCTCAGACTGAGCCTGCACCATTTTTCTTGAGACATATTTTTATTGATACATTTTAAAGAAATTCTCAAATGAACACTCATAATTAGAAAATGAATAAAACCCAGTGCACATGCTTTAAAGGTATACAGCACCCCACAGACAGCTCTTTCTTTGTTCCTGTTTCCTCAAAGACAGCTTGTTAAGTGGCATTGCAACCTGACTACTCCTCTATGGTTTTGTGCAAGTTCAGCCAATAAAAAGCTAGGAATTTCCCATCTTTGGTTATGAAAAGGAAGTTTCCAAGATTGGAGTCACTGATAAACTGAATAACCCCTTTAAAAATTGCCTTATTACTTCCGTCTCCTTCCCAAGCTTTGAGCAGAATAAAATATTTATATGCACCCTGGCAACAGCCCAACTCAAAAATATTATACAGCTGCTCCTATTGATTTTGAGTCCTGTGGAATAAATGCCTATCCATGAGAGTAATGAAGACAGAAATAGCAGTCCAAATTGTAATATTTAAAATGTGCGTTTTAAATACATATAAGAATTCTCAAGTAAGGAACTTTGATCTTTTTGTTTTAATCACAGCTGTAATATATGGTCTTATCCTGATTTAAAATCTTCATAAAATAATCCTGTTCATGCTAAAGGATATGCTTTTCTGATGGCAGGAAGCAATCTTGTTTGGACCATTTCTGCATGGATTTCCTTAATAACAACTATTACAATATTCTGGATTTGAGACGGGCTATACAGCTTTCTTTCCTTTGATTTTATCCTTTAGATTGTAGCATAAATGGTAAGTAAAACATTCCACTGTCTAATTTTAGAACAGAAACTATGTCAACATAAAAACTAATATTTTAAATGGCTGAGAAAATTAAAAAAACTCAACGTCAACTAAAATACAAATGAAGTCCAGGGCACTTGCTACATTTTGCTTTTTAAAAAAGGCATATAAACAATAATCTTTCACAGCAAGGCTGCACTTAAATTCATATATGGGAAAATATATATGAATTCTCATGCACATGAAATGAAATGATTCTCAGGACTGGTTTGTCTGAGTAAGCAGCAGCTATATGAGCTTTGAAAGGGAAATTTATCTGGAGGAAAAATTATTTTTGCCAAAATGATTAAGCATTTGGAGAGATGACTGTCAGAAAAGAACTGCAAACTTTCTTGGTTAAAATCTTTATTGATTAAATTCCTGTAAAAATATTCATAGGACAAAGCCATAAACACATTTTCTATTCCACAATGCAATGAAAAAAATCAAATATATCAAAATAACTTTATGGGTAACTGTAAATTTCAGTCAGATCTGATGATACAATAAATTTCATGTGTAGGAGAAAAATGAGGGTATTATATTTAGGAAACATACTTCTTAATATTACATTTAGGAAGCATACATTTTAAAAAAGTATTTTTTCTCTGAAAGGATTCAAAATCATTTTTTAGAAATGTAAATTAGGCATAATATGGTGAAAGGTTTTTTAAAGGCCTTTTTGAGGCAATTGTAGATATGTCACAAGACATAAGATGTGCTGCTCTCCATTAAGACTCAAAGCAGAACAAAGCATAGGACAGGAGGTGTAAAGGGAAGGAGGTATATGAAAGATTTGTCTTTGCTCTTGCTATAAAATAACAAAGCTTGGTCTTTCATCAGATTTTTGTCACTGAACAGAGGCACAAACTCCCCTCCTCCTGCAGCAGGCCAGGGTCTTGATGTATAGCATAACCACACAAAAGGTTTGAAAAATCCAAGCAGCACCTTTTTTGTCACCTTTTAAGAATTATTGTGTAAAGGAGTTACTGGGATGATTACAGAATGAAGGGTCATCATCCAGCCTGTAGGGCACTACCAACCTGTGTAAGAGTTTGGACCTGACTCTCCGCGAATTCCTGACATGTGCCACTGTGTTTGTATTTCCACTATGAATCACATAGCTTTTATTTGACTGGAATCAATAAATTGAAAATATGTTATTCAACTGAGTTACTACTTATCATGCTATTTTTCAGCAGATTCAACAGTCTTATCAGCATGTGTAAACACTCTGTGACTATCTCTTAAGCACTAGCAGAGACTGATAATGAAGTGCCTGCTATTTAGACATTATTTCCTTAATAACAAAGTTACATGGAGAAGACTACTCACAGCTTGGCAAGAGGTTTTTATTTTTTTATTACTAGCAAGGTTTTGTTTGATTTTCAGACTTTCTAAAAACCACACCCTCCTAAGGAAGCCTGCTGAACAGCCACCTGGTCCTCAGCTGTTCTGATGTTAACACCCACCATGGCAGCCTGTGAAAAAGCTATTTCTTCTTTCATCTCAGGAAATTACTGAAGGTAGCAGGCTACCCATAATTTGAAGACTTGGGAAATTAAAATATTTGAGAATTTCTGATCTTGGGGGTAATAAGGCTAAGTACTTCCTTCACCTTTTTATCTGATTCAGAAAACAACAATTGTGAGATTAGGAGGTGGAATATTTATTTCAATGAACTTTCATCTCATCTTGCTTTAATACTGGTGAATCCAGCAGAGAGGAAAGACCATTTGTCTATATATTAACTAAGAAAAGCTTCACCTAGTCAATGCTAACTACTGTAATCATCCCCTATTTGTAAAATTAGGCTCAGCAGTTTTTGAATGAAAAGATTTTAAGGATTGAAAGTGGCATTTACAAACAATGCCATTTCTCCCAAATCAAGCTCAGCCCTCTTGCCTGACTAGAAAACTGCTCCTTTTCCGGCACTGACACCATCCTTGACTTAAAAGCTGTTAAAGGTCTCACTCAATAGAGCACATAAATATAACCATATGGTACAAAGAAATGGAGTCACTGCAGAGAAAAGAGACTAAGAGTCTGTTTTCAAACTCTCCCTGGTCAGAAACTGCTGAAAAGCAAGTGCAGCTTAATCTTCATCCAGAGCCATACCTCTCCAGGGAATCTGAGGCTCAGTTGGTTTCTGCCCACAGTACAACCATCTAAAGGGATGTCGTGACAAATGAGAGGTGAAATGAAGTCGACTGATATCCTAGCAGGCTGACAGCACAGAGATTTGATCAATCACAGAAAAAAAGAGATTGCACTGCTGTACACTATTTCGGCTCAGAGTAATTAGTTTCAGAGACATCCTTGCCAAAAAAAAAAAAAAAAAGGGAAAATTTTGACTGCAGACTAAACCAGTTTGCAACTAGCATGTTGACCGCTTACAAGGCAACTGAAAAAAAAAAAGGTTTAGTACATTTTGTGAAAATCCAGAAACAATCATTTTTTGAGTCTAAACATTCTTCATGTAGAAAATATTAATGAAACAGTCATGCATGTTCATGTCCAGTTCCCTGGAGACAATGTTCAAAACCAGCTTGTTCTGAAACTTCTATCAAATTTAAATGGCAAAGATCACTGGAAACTTAGTTTATTTTCCTCAAGAGGTTAGGTAGGTAAGCTGAAACCACTAGAAGCAGTATAAACCCCCAAGGCCAAGTTATTTAAAGAAATTTCTACATCCCCTTTCAGGATATTTTAATCTATAAATTGTGCCATTCCGCTCCCGTCATCCTGCAATGTCTGTCTGGATTGTGCAGTCTCTGATAAGACAAGTACATCTGACAGTAATTTGTATATTTAAGGAGACTACAATGTACCCTGGAAAGATGTGAATTAGCAGGACAGAAGACAGCTGCCCCAACAAGCATTTCACCCTCTTTATGAGCTTACTGCAATGCCTGTTTTCACTTCAGGAGCCATACTGACTGCAGCATTATGTTTTTCCTCTTCTGTGGTAAGCATTTGCTCTCCTGTTCTGTCTTCGAGGGAGGGAAGGGCAGTCAGATAAAACATGAAGTTTGTCCTGCAGTTTCACTCGCCTGGTCATCTGCAGCAGAGCCACACAGGTGGTGAGTTCCAGCTTTTCAAGACAGTTAGTGTTATTTATGCTTCTTGTCTGGCATCTCCAAAAGTGGTCCCTGAGCAGGCTCTGCCCATATTATGCCTCCACAACATGAACTTTCTACAAGCACTTTCTCAAACACTCCCTCAGACATTATTGCTTAGGCTTGATCAGGATGAATGCAAGCATAAGCAGGTGTCTTAAGGAGACATTTCATTTGTGGGGGGACAGAAGTGCAATAGTGTCCCCAAAGGAGAGAAAAGGACAGGTTTTCCTATTGCAGAGACAAACATGGTTCTTACTTGACAAGCTACCTTTGCTCTTGTTATCTACTTCTGTTTACCTTCCTCTTCATGGCCTGACAGGAAGTCTGGAAAAACAAAAAACTCCACAATCCAAGTGTTTCTTCCTGTTGTTTCTGCTTCAGGGGCTGGCATACTAGGAGTGACCCCACCAGCTTACTTCTTTGGGAGACGAAAGGTGCTGGAGCTACCCAGAGACTTCCCTCAAACTATGCTCCTCCTTTCTGTGTTTCCTTCTAATTGCTTGGGATTTCTCTGAAGAAGCACGTGGAGTATTACAAAATTCTCCAGTAAACCTTTGAGCCTTTTGCTGAAATATACTCCTTTCAATGACACAAAGAGGTTTTGTTAAAAAAAACCCCAAAATGTATACGAGGAAAATTTTCTCTTGGCTGCTTGAAATTTCTGCTGGGAAGAGAATTCCCTTTCCCCCCTCTTTTTATGCCTATCCTCACCAAACACTTCATATTTTTATCTCTTTAGTGGAAGATTCCTGTGATTTACAGCTACTCCCAAACAATCTGATATTTCACAATAAATTTTACCTAAGCACGTGGCTCCTTAGGAAAAAAATCTCTGCAAAGCTTTCATTCTAAACAAAACAAAATGGGGCTGCTCTCTGTATTTCATTTTTAAAGCTGAAATAACTGAGCAGGTGGTAGACTTAAGCCTAATAACCCAGGATAATGAACTATATTTTCACATTATGTGAAGAGGGGAGAAAACCCAGCGAATCTGTGACTGAATATTTTCTAAGAATCCACACCCTATTCCTCTCACAGACATTGTATTCTATAGCAATATCTAGGCAATGTCTGTTCTCCTTTTCTCCTGTTCTAGTTTCATGCTTGAATACTTTTGAAGCAGGAGATACTCAAGGGCCCAACTGTTTGTTCATTTTTTTTTTTTAAAGACAAACTAAATCCTGTTGCTGTGCTTTCTAACAGTCAAAAAAAATTAAGGTGATAAGAGGAAAGAAAAAAAACCCAGCTATGTTTATAGACAAATCTTGTTCTGAGATTCTGTCAGTATCTTGCTAGATGCATCATGACTAAGTGCTGCTTTAAGAAAAGAAAAATTAAGAAATCATTAAAAATGTATTGTATCTGTTCAATTCAAGGCCCTAGTAATCAACTTCAGACCCCCAAGGTCACTTGGCCAGCTTGTGATTACAACAGCAACTTCAGTGCTTGGTATTGTCCTACGGCTGTGGCAGGTCAATGGAAAAATGTTCTTTAAACACCATAAGCATCTGATTGTGCAATACCTAAATCAGTGTCATTGATTATTCACAGTGCTGGACCGCTCAAAGCTGGGGAAGTAATTAGGGCTTTTTGTGTGGATTATCCACTGAGAAAAGGTCAAATAACTACAAACAGTGTCAGAAAACAGGAGTCACCAAGGACCTCAGCCTCCGTGATCAGTTAAGAAATGCTAAAGCAGGGTTTGATAATGATGTGCTTATGCCAGGTTCTACAGGATTTGATCATTCTGTCATAGAAATCCAATGAAGCATGAGTGATGGCTACTTTTTCCTTTGAAGCTTGCCTCAGGTCCCTGATGCCCGTCAAGCAAGTTTGTCAGTGAAACTTGACTGAGAAGAATTTAAAAGGCAGTTTTTGTTCCAAGGGGAAATGTACATATGTATATGGATATACATGTGGGTGTGTAAGCAAATGACTGACCAGTCATTTTAGACACATAGTTTCTAATTTAGATCAATGTACTTGTTTGGCTCCATATTTTGTCCTCCCTACAGAAAAACCTGCATTTGCCAAAGGGCCATTCTGAATCCTCTCACAGAGCTTTTATCAGAATACACCTCCCAGCTCTCCAAATGGGAAGTCTGTACAAAGAACAGCCTTCTGCTAATGACTTTCTCCCTACTGAAATGTGAGAAGCAATAAAAGAAGTCTCCAGTTTTGTAACAGCATTTCCAGCGTTTGCTGAGTTTACAGGGGTACTGCTACTTAGCAACACCTTGTAAATTTAATTGCTAAGCCAGGGTGTACAAAGCATTCCAGTTCCATATGGGAGCCATTCCTTGCAGACCTCCTTCCCTGGGAGTTCCCAATGTTGTAAATCTCTTCCCGTCCTCCCATCTCTAAATTGCACTAACACTTTGGATGATTAGAGCTGCAGCAGTGATCAACATTTTCCCCTAATCATTCCTTTCCATTGATCATTTAAATGAGGGATTATTCTGTTTTCCTATTTTAGCCCATGGATCAACTGTTTAAAACAATAGATGGAGGTTAGTTCAGAAAATTGGTGCTTCAAGAGAAACAAACAAAGATGCTCTGTACAGGGAAAAGTTACTTGATAATAAAAACCAATGAGAGAGGACAAGCAACAAAAGGAAACAAGCAAAAAAGGAATAGTAGTAGCTAACAATATGTAGATTTGGCAGAGTAAAAGCAGGATCTAGTAATGCTTATAATAAAAATACTGGAAGGGAGAGTAGGATGGCACTACTCAGATGGAAGTAATAGAGGCAATTCACAACCCTCTGGCTTCTACTTCATCACGGAAGAGTATTTCTAGTGTGCAATGAATGCTTGATGGCTTTATTTTTAATGGAAGTCTTATGCCACTGGAAAGAAAATTGGAAGACTGACAAACTTTTGACAGGCTGAGCAGTTGGGTCATCTTGTAGGACTTGATGGATAAATAGCTTGGGAAGAAGAATAGGTACTCTCAAAGAATAGGCTCATCAAACATCTGAAGGTAGACATGTAGATATTTAGTGTGGTTCTAATCCTTGGATTTATGGTTTTGGCAAAATAAGAGAATTTGTCCTGGTACAGACAGCATCCTTAAAGCTAGCAGGGTGGTCTATTTTCTTTAAAATGTCTGCTTAAATATTGTTTTCTGGAAAATTTGTGTGTCACTTTCCTCTGAGGACCCCCACTGAACTCAAATGTTAATGATGTGGAATAAACATTTCATGACCACATGGGAAGTTAGGCCAAGTGCTATCATGTAGGACTGCAGCCCAATTAATATATTTATATAATAAATTCTACAGGGTGGTTAATTTACTGTTAGTCTTCTTAAATTTGTTATGGTTCCATATTTGTCACAATATTAGATATCATGCCCAGGTGTTTTGCAGACCTCTGGAACATTTTTATTTGTCTTCTATTTGTTTTTCCCACCTCCTTTCTTTCTACTGAGAATAAAGAGGTACCTCAGGTACAAAGCAGGAGGAGTGATGAACAGGCAAAAGGCCATAACACACAGAGCCAGCTACAGCTTCTCTTTGCCAGTGTGATGTTCCAGACCTTCTGATACTCTGCAGGACAGTTCATGATTTGAACAACTGTTACTTAGAAATACATGCTTGGGAAAACCAGAAATTAGATAGGAGTTATGAAGGGAGAGAAAGGGTATAAGTTAACATTTCATGTTATTAAAAAATTCAACCCAGAGTAAAATGATGCAGACATCACTTAAGCCTTAGAAGAAAGATCTACTGTAGAAAACATCTGTTCATGACATCTTATTTCCCATCCCCAAAGTCCCAGGAAGGAGCAATGCAGCATCTCTGTTACTGAATTTATCACAGAGGGGATATGCTGCAGAAAGGGTGCTGGCACCAATTTTTGCAGGTATCCAGCTCCTGAGAGTTACAAGAGGCCAAATGGATGCGAAGCAGAGAAGGCCCTGATCCATGCATTTCCATGGCTCTTGAGGCACTAACAGCCGGTGGGAGGGTGCAGGAGGCTGGGGCAGCAGTGCTGGGTTGAGCTGCTTGGCAGTCCTGCCTGCTGGGCACAGGCTGAACCAAGACAGAATTGCATATCCCCTGGCTGCTCTGCACCTTGTCTGTACTGTGTGCAAATACCTGAGCAAGCAGCAAACATAGCTTAGAGCAGACTTTCCATTCCAGGGCAAATTTGGAAGTTGTTCTGTTCTGCAGTTAATCCTTAGCAGGATTAGGAGCTTTATCACTATCTGTGTAACTGTGACAGGGAGATTCCACTATGGCACTTTCATCATCTATACACAACAGAGATGATTTGAGTTTAGGCACCTACCTTTATTCCAGTCAGTAAAAATAAGTATTGCTAAATTATTTTATCAGAATTTTATTTTACTTTCCACTATGACTTGCACAGTAAAACTTTATTGTAACATATTGCAACTAAAGGTATATAGCTCTCCTATCAACAGTTGTATTCTGATTTGTAGTCCAATAAACTTTCTTGCTGCAGATTTCATGTGTACAGTTGTGTTGAGGTGTAATATATCACCACAGCATTTTTAAACTCAGAGTAATAATGTATTCAATTAGGCTGGAAATAAAACATCTAGTTTTCCTTACAATAAATCTTTTACTAAAACCTCTACATCACATGCTCAAAAAGGAAATAATACATGTCATTCAGACTAAGGGTTATTGTAGACTGCTGAGGGAAACATGCAGTTCTGGAGGTTTCATCAGTCCTGTGAAATCCTGCAACACGGTAAGTGTACAAATTAGAAAAGGATGTAATATGTTACTAATGACACCTCTTGGGATATTCTTTGAGCACATATTTACTGGTATGATCAGTAGCCTCATTTAAGCTGCAGGAGTTGAAAAGTAATAGAAAAGTTGAGTGAAAAACACCTCTGAGCTCATTAGATGTGGCTGTAACTCAAACTCAGAAGGCATTTCTTTTCTTCTCTGTCGTTCTTCATATTACTGGAAATATAGTGCTTGAGCTCCCAATAAAAGCATTATACATGATCACATATCTACAGTCCCTGCAAAACACGTTTACACCTCAACATCTGTAGCACTGCCACAGCCTGAGCAGCACCTTAATTCACCCCAGATGTCTCTTTAAGGGAAATACTGTAGTAGGGCTACTGTTCATAATATTTTCTGAGCACTGCCTTTATTACTTTGAAAGACTTTGATTTTTCAAGTGTCACAGACATTTGCAGTCATTTTTTTTTTTCCTGTGGAGGAAAAAGCTATATCACATGTTTAAATGTGAATAAAGATTTTGGTAATATTCACCCCTGGAAACGTCAGTTGGTGAAAATATATCTACCCCTATCCATCAGCTGTGTTATATAACAAGGATTTCATTATATGCAGTCTCTGTGCAGCAGAGCACACACGCTTGTGCCAGTATTGTATCGGATATTGCTTTGAGCGCTCTCAGAGAGCGGCGTGCCAGAGCTCTTTACCCACACTTCAGTCAGCATTTTGCCGGCTTAGAAGCATGCCAGATGCTCTGCAGTGTTTGGTGATGCTCACTTCACAGCCAGGACTGTGGTGAATGAGACTCCATGAGGATGGGTCTCCAAACAACTCCCTCCCTCCCTCTCAGATAGCGTGGTGCTGATGAGGGGCTCAACAGCCGTCCCAGCACTCCTCTGAGGAGGGAACAAGCCAAACTAAACTGTAGGGATCTACAGCACCAGAAGCACAGAGAAGAGCCAAAACTCCAGGTCCAGATTTCTACAGACATGCAGGTTTCCCTTGTCAAAATTATACCCACACAATTTCTGACCCATGCTACCTGTAACTATCTCAGAGTCCCTAAGGAGCATGATCAAACTCTGGCCACCACAGAATGACAAAATATCTGAGGTTGGGAGGAACATCTGGAGATGACCTAATCCAACTGTCCTGCTCAGAGCAATGTCAGCTGGACTAGCTTGCCAATTAACAGTCAATATTGCCTGGTCTAGTTCCAGTTATCTTCAGACATGGAAGTTCTGTGACTTCTCTGGGTAAACTTGTTCTAGTGTTTGATCATCCTCATACTTCAAGATGAATAATCCTCCCTTTCAGCCTCTCCTTAGGGATCAGGTGCTCTTTTCCTTCAAGTGTCTTCACGGCCGTTTTCTGAACTTGCTCCAGTGCGCTCCAGTCAATTATGTACAGGGGAGCCCAGAACCGGACACAGCACTTCAGGCGCGGTATCATCAGTTCTGAGTAGAGGAAAATAATTACCTTCCCCTACCTGCTGGTTATCATCTTCCTAATGCAACTCGGGATGCTGTTAGCTTTCACTGCCATCCTGGCACATTGCTGACTCATGTTCAGCATGGTTTCCACAGGGATTGTGAAGTCTTTTACACCAAGCTGCTTTCTGGATGCAGAAATGTAGCCTGTATTTGGTGCATGGAATTATTCCTCTTCAGCTGAAGAACTTTGCAATGCCCCTTGTTGTAGTGCAGGACTTTGCAGTTCCTCTTCAGCTAGATCCCAAGGGTGTGGAGTCTGGTGGTGTGTGGCTCAGTTTAGTGGGATATTTACTGGCAAAGGTTCGCTGCTTTTAGCAATATCAGCCCTGACTTTGGAGCTATTTAATTGCTGGAGATGCTGAAATGCAGGACATGCAGCTGGTAGGGACCACAGCTACTGCTCCAAGCTCATGCGAGAGCCCCTTCACCCTGGGCCCCAAGCTTCAGTACCAATGCACTGGTACTTTGGGCTGCAGTGTTTAAAGACATGAAAGTGATAAATAAATGTGGCCATACCTGTTGTGTGCATACGATCACAACTGAGTGACCTCAAAACCAGAATGAACATTTTAATTTCTTGTTTGCTCTCCCCTCCTCCCTGCCCCAGTTCAATACTACATTAAGAAAAGATCCAGCCCTGAACACCTCTTGAAGAAAAATCACACTGATGTCAATTTGCTGTCAGGTAAGGAAACAGTAAGATTTCTTCCTTTTGTTTCCTTTCTTGTATAGTCTGTTTAGCTCCTGAGCCCTCCAAAATGTATATGAGGACATTCCACAGTAACGGAAGGGTTCATAAACACAATCAATATATAAATAAAATTAGTCATAATTTAAATATGAAAGCTGTGATCTCTTTGGGACACAGAAAATGGAAATGTACAATATATATTTAAAACATGTAGCATATTTCTGAATCATTCCAGCGACATTTTCAACCCTCTCTTCCCATGAAACTCAGTTAGGCAGCTAACCAAGGCATTTGTAAAAGCACTGCACTGGATGGCTTACTGAATAGTTTAAATTTTGTGGGAAAAAATTCAAATAATTCTTCACAGTTCATTTTTTAATTTGAGGAAAATAGAGACATTAAAAAGAGATTTGATTTCCCATTAAGACATACCAAATTGAAATCTTTCTAAGTGGATAAAACAGTGACCAAAATATAATGAAAACAGCTCTTATTTTTTTTTCTTTTGCACCTACCATGTAAGTATTTTTTAAGTGAGGTAAGGGTCATGTTTTGAATTTTATGGAATACATTTCAGTGGGAGGAAGACAGGGAGAAGAAACAATTAGGGAGAGGTTGAGCTGACAGTGCAGTTTCTTTGCAGTGACAACCACATGTATTCATAAATATTTTACAAGTGCAGCTTTCAGACTAGTGAATTTAACTGCCACATTAATGCAGCTTGCAAGTTTATAACATGGACGTTTGTGTGTTGTGAATGTCCAGTATTCTGTCCATGGTGACAGTAAAAGGTTTATATTTTGAAGGCTTTTCTCCTGCAGAGTGATTTCCAGATGTAAGGCTCTTGTCTTATATTGCAGCTGTGCTTCTTGTATAGTAGTACAATGCATCAATTATTAATTCCATTGAAAGATGTCTCAAATATACTACTTATGACATATTCTGTGCTGTCCATGAATGGAACAGAATCTTTTCATGTGCAAGAACACCATAGAGTGGTCTCAGGAGCGCAGCAGAAGAAGTTGTATGCCTTTTATATTCAGTGCATTTTATTATTAGTGGTACAGAGGTTCTAAAATGAAACTGATTAAAATAAATGTTGTAATCAGAACCAATTATGAACAAAATGATTGCAGCTGACATTCAGAAATGTCATCAGTCTCACGAATACCACTACTCAGCATTAAGACTGTTTCCCATAAGTCAGTGTTAAAATTGGTGGTCACTTGAAGAGCTTAAATATTGTTCAGCAAATGGTGTGGATCTTTCCACTTCTTTGGCTAAAGCAGGGAAAGAATAAAAAATTATGTCCTAAAAGGAAGATGACATTGTTAAAGGGCAGACTAGAACCCAAAAAAACTTAGAGGGTCTGGAAATGCACAAAGAGAAGAAGTCAGCAAAACTGGACTTGGTGAGGGCAAATGCCATGATCACCCTAGAGAGCAGAGGTATTTTGTATTGAGTCCCTACATCTAACTTCTGGATTCTGATATAATGACAGAAATTAAGAAAGGTCAAGGGGAAAGCAATACAAAGTAAGAAAGAAGTTTCTTCTGGAAATTTCTAACCTGTTGTGAAACCTGATTTGCCCTAATCCTCTACTGAAACTTATTTTAATCTTTCACAAGACTTATACTCTTGGCTGCAAAACCAGACCCACCCCATGAGCTGTCATGTCAGGGGAGCATTAAGCCCATGTCAAAGGATGTGGTTTGATCCAGCTTGTCTTCCCTACAGCTTCTGCTGATGGCAGTTCTGCAGAGCTTTTGATGAAAACTAAATCTTCTCATCTCTGGCATATTCCTCATGAAAAGACAACAACAAACACTTCAAGCACAGAAGGTATGCGCTATATGCATTTTCCTCTACAAGCCAAGGTGAATTTATCCCTGTGGACAAATGCTTCAAAAAAGCTGTCTGTCAATAGAATTGATGTCTGGCTCCTTGACTGTTTTCTGCCAGAGTTCAATCCTTTCAATATGCACCAATCTGATTAATCCTTCAGTAGGTAGCAAGGTGGTACTTATTAGAAGAAACTATTCTTTGCAATTAAATTAGCTCCACACTAAAAAATTCTTCTATTTTACCCTTTGCAAGCACACATCACAATAGTTTGTAGGCAGTTACAACCAAATCCACTCTGGATTATCTTTTCTGGATGACTTGGTTTGAAGAATAAAACCCTGTAAAATCAGATACTATTTCTTTTCATTGTTTCTAACATAGGGAATAAGACCAGTCAAGTGTTTGTTACAGTAACTCATGAAAGCTGCTCTAAAACTGATTGAATCAATTTCCCTCTATCTTGTTCCTTCTGACCTGAGCAATTTTTAAGAGTTCAAGCCAAGTAATGCAATTCATGACTGACATTATATCCATACATCTTCTTCTTTCCCTTTCTGTTCCAGGAGTTCTACTGTACATCCCAGAGGACTAAGACTTCCAAGCAAGAGACAAGCCACGTGGGAGGATATCATGTGTTGGAACATGAAATTCAATTGTTATCTGTAATAATTCCCAAGATACTCCACTTTCTCACACCATACTACATGCATATGTGGTAATTGTTTAACTTCTATGTGTAAGAACAAACTATAGCTTAATTTATTTATTATCCAGTGTCTTACAAGTGAATGGGATAAAGACACAAGGAGGCCGTAAGCCTTCCTTTAGGTTTTCCTTTTACACTAGGTATGTCAAATATTCCCGAAGTAGGAACTGTCTAAGAAAAATATTTTGTTGAAGAAACAAGATGGCCAAAATCTAGATAAACTATTCTAATGCACCTCATTGTCTCACATGCATATACATTTAAAATGGAAACTTCTCAGTTATCCCAGCAAGGAAAAAATAATTCTGTTACTGAAATTAATATGATAATATTGCATCTGTGTCTTACCATCAGCCTCCTTTTTCAGAGAAGGTCTTATTTCTCTCAAATGTTCTAGGTGGTAGGAAGAAAGGTTAGTTGTACTTATACTGGGACCAACCTTGCCCTGCTACAACTCTTAATTTTTTCTAAAACCTCTTTGAAAACCTTTCTGGATTTGATTTATTTTTCATCCCAGTCCCAGACAGATACAGGCAATAAGCAATATGCCCTCTGCTTGCTCCTTTCCAATCTTGTATGCACAGTTATTAATCTTCATAATGTTTCTCAGACAGGTCTTTGTTCCCTAATGACTCCAGGCACACCTTTGGGCATATTAGTAGGCAAAACCCCTGGTGTTCTTCAGGACAGATTTCCCATAGTTTAGTTTATGAACCAAGTTCTGAATGTTTACTTAGGCACTCATTCAAATTTAGACTGAAATTTTTAAAAGTAGCAAGTAGTTGCTGCCATCAATGTTGCACGGGCTGAGACTTTTTTTCCAATGTATTTTCAGGACTTAAGAGCCTAAATTTTTGTTGTAAGTCAATGTCACTGAAGTTGCCTAATCCCATTTTTAAGGTGAACCTTTGCTGTGGCAATCATTTAAACCTAAAATGTGGAGTGAGTCAATGCATACATCCCTTTAAAAATACTACAGAAATTGCAAGGAATTTAGATTACATGCCATGTTGCCCGTCTTCTAATATTTTTGTTTCAGAAAAATGAATAAAAGGAAAATATACTTCACGTATTGTAGTGTCAGCCTACCAAATGTCCATTAAACATGGAGGACCCAAAGTCACAAAATTTACAATAAAATGTGATTCTAAAAACCACATAGCAGTAAAAAAAGTCAGTATTATTCCTTAGTCCTACTATTTAGAATTAAGGAACAAATTAGTTAAACTTATGAAAGTCTTAAGCTCTTCAAGACGGCTTTCTTTCACCATGTTTTGTCTAAACATTATTTATTGAAACAATTTATTAAGCAAATTCATATTTGGAAAAAAATTTGTAATTTTCAGGCTAACTACCTTAACTCTCATTGTTGTCAGTACTGCAATGCCCTTACTTGAAACAGGTGCTCCATGGACTTTATTTCAGCATTGATTAACTTTTTACCTTCCCATTTCCAGAGGTGCAATAACACTTCACCTATTACTTCTCAGAGTTTGTCTTACTGCTTAGGGAACTTATGTTGAAAAGGTCTTTCTCTTTTGAGCTGGGACACAGTCAGCTTTGCAGGACAGGCCAAGCCAGACAACATCTCATTCAACAAAAGATACTACACCAAAGTAAATATTTAAGATTTCCTATTATTTTCAGCTATTACCCATACATTTATTAATAGTTACACTATTATGTTCATTCCCTCCATCCTTTATTGCTCAATACTCTTCTGCCTTCCAGTTTGTAAGGGAGAGGATTTACACATTAAGAAGGCTTGTATATGGAAAACCAGTATGAGCAATTTCTTGGGGTGCAGTCTTTGTTGCACTGACTGAAATGCCAAGCCTCCTGCTGCCTCAATACTTTTCAGCAGTTCACTTTATTAGGTCCCACCTGTGAAGTGAAAAGGAATACGATTATTGAAGAAAGCTTGCTTTTACTTGACAGGTTTCAAGTACCAGATCTAATTATCATGCCATAAACTGACAATTTCAAAGGATAATGTTCTGATAAATACTGTGTTAAAGTCAACACATTAAACACATTTTCTCATTATGCCAATTGCAATGGAAACAATATTTTCCTTGCCATGGGCACATTAGAACGTGGTCAGGCAGAAGCTGTAACAAAAACAGGTAACAATTTTATTATCATTAAGGAGAATATGTTCAGCTTCAAACATGGAACTGGACATCAATTCCTCGAGGCAGCTACTATCCATAAGATGGAATTTTAACTGAGCCATCCAAGAATATGGTGGTTTTGGTGCTATGCATTTATTTGTGTATGTCTATGTATGTGCCCAATACTGTCTTGGAAAATTTTGGTTTAAACCTCATTAGAAATAAGCAAATATTTCTCAGACACTTAAATTATTTAAAAATTCATAAAAATATGAAGATGAATAGGAGAGGAGGTTCTATAAATTCTGTAGAGAGGCTGAAGTGTGAGTTCAAAAGTTTTAAGACCTAAGAGAATCCACACTGAAAACAGCAGGATCTTTTATACATGCCAGACTGCAAAAAACCTCCCTCAGAAACCAACCACAAGACAAAAACTGTTTTAGTAGATCCGGTGCTCAACTTATTCAGACAGAAGCCAATATATTCTGCAAAAGAATAGATCAAAGACAACTATGTGTTTGCTCTTCTGTGCACTGAGAGGACCCATGTGATCTGGAGTCCCTTACTTGAGAGCTTCTCCTGTCCAGAGAGGCTGCTGGGCTGGTGGGGCTTCCCACATCCCACAATAGTGGTGTACTTTTGCAAGCAATACCCAGACATACCCAGATACTCCTTGCAGTGAAAACAAAGCATTGCCTGTCTCCTCAATTTTCCACTTTGATTTAGGAACATGTAGAAGTAAATGTTGAGGTTGACATCATTATTTATTTTCTTTTATAGAAAACTGATAGATGCAGCTAGCAATCTGTGTGATAAAAGCGCAATGCCTACCAGTATGCCATTCCCACCTTTTTTAGATAAATATATGCCATGAAATGTGACAAAAACTGTGCCAATCAGATTCTCCTCCTACAGTCCTGCTTTCAGATAAGCCATCCACAGAGTGCTTTACTTTGCCAGTGTCACAAAACCAAAGAAAACTAAATATGGAGGAGACAGAGATTGAGAGAAAAAGGACAATCTTTTGAGTAATACAGCCTTCAGATCTATGTTCATGAAGCCACAACACAGAAGATTAACAAATCTTGCTGCCGCCTTCCTGAGGTACAGATGATACAGTCCGAAACGTCTCTAAGCTTCTACTCTTATGTTACTGAATCTTTTGAAGAAAAAGTTAATGATGTTTTGAAAGACTACAAGTGAACAAAGTTTCTTCCACTTCATTTCTGCTCTCCAAGTGACCTGATTTTGCTGAAAAAGGAGTGAAGAAACTGTCCACAGGGGTTTTCTCTCAAATGAGGTGTTTGCTGTTATGCAGGACAGTGCTGGAAAGCATTGATGTGTTGCATTTATTCAAGACTGTGGTACTACTCTATTACTGCTGTATCTTTGACTCTCACTACATTCCCATTGCTATCAGACTCATCTCTGAGAAAGAATATTCATATCTGTGCATTGGTGCTGTTAACACGTAACTAACAAACATACTTTAGTTTAATCACATTGCTGGCCAGCAAAGATCTGTTGCATAATTTTGGCAAAGCATCAATACCTCTTTAACCACATGGCACTCACACATGTCAATTTTTATATTCAGAGCCATGTCCCATCAGGACAAGAATGTGAAAATTAAGTCAGATGACATGCAGTTGGTATGGTGCAAATAAACAGTGTTCTGACATATCTCAAAGGCATTTGCATAACTGCAAGGTGCAGGTGTTTCCAAGAATCCCTGGCATGGCTTTTGAATGACAGAGTATTTAGCTTCAGGCTTCCTGGCCAAAATACATTCCAAACACTATGGAAAGAAAAGAAACATACCAGCTCATATAATAATTTCTAAATATTACTGTATCAGATGGTGATGACTTTCTGAGGAAATTACAGATAAGGTGGGAGGAGAAAGAAAAATCCCAAGAGAAGGCAACTGTATGGATATGAATCTCAAATACATGAGACATTCAAATCCTTTGGATTAAGTTTCTGCACTAACTTGGCAATGCTTTGAGATAGACAATTATTTTCCCGTTGCTTGCAGTTGCCATGAATTTACTGGAAGCACTGACTCATGCTTAATTAGTGGTGCCTTGGGTTATTTTTTATATTGTTTTTATGTGTTTATAGCATCTGCTATTTTTAAGGCATGTTACTGTTCTTCAGACTATTTCAGTGGGATCTGGCACAATGATTGTTACATAAGATATTGAAACCTGAAAAAGATATATTTTCAATATCTTGTTATGACTTAATTCCAAGCAGACAAATCTATGGATGATAAGCTTTCTTCATGTAAGTCAGTTCATCAAGTAATGGACTGGTTATTAGCTAATACATGGAGTTGGCTCCATACCTAAATTCCTCAGAGAGAATGAAATTATACCTATTAGAATTATTGCACAGCTCTTTGTATCTACATAACAACACTTTTCTATCTGCGAGGAGAGCAGGAAAGTGTTAAAATTTTAAATCCCTAGCAAACCTCAGAGGAAAACATCTTTGTTTGCAGTGTTTGTTCACCACATGGTGCATGCTTCAGAAGGTGCTAAATCAGCAAAACTGCTGAATTTGAAATATCGGAAACATTCATCTGCCTCTGAATTCAGTTATGCTACATGTAAAGATCCCAAATAGAATCTGATAGTATAACAGCAATGTGGAATTGCATATTAAACATACCTAACCTGCCATTAAAAACGTCTAATTACAGTCATCAGAAGAGTCCCTGTGCTGCTACTTGTCATGCAATATCTATATCTCATTTTAATGGGAGAATATAGTATTTCTGATTATGTCGCTTAATGTACAATGCATGAAAGTTATGGGCCTGAACCTGTTCCCACGGAGGTCAATGGCAGTTTTGCCATTGTCTCCAATTAGAACAGGATGTCATTTTACGACACTAGAGTTTCATTTGCATTAATTAATTTACTTAGCAGGTAATGAAAAACCTGAAAAAGCAGCCCTCTGGCTCATGAGTCTGGCACCGTATTTAATATTTTCATTAGAAATAATTGCATTGATAAAGTTCTAAGCAGAAGAGGGTAAGACAGATCAGTGTATTAGGCAAAATCAAGCCTTGATTGGGAAGCCCTGAGACTGCCTTCCATGCCCTGGCCTTATTTTCTTTCATTTGTCCTAGGCCTAGGATGTTGAATCTTTAATGCTTAGCAGTGTTAGATTCAGGCATAACAGTTCCATACTTTATGGATGAATAGGATTTATACATCATGGAGACATTTGCTCAGCAGACACTGCAGAACTGGTAGCTGGTTTTTGGGTCAGTAGCCTCAATGGGAACAGCAAAGCTAGATGGGAGATGAGGCTGTGGTGCTTCTTCACATCATGGTTGAAACCAGGGATAATAAAAGGTGCTTTGATTTCTTAAATTAAATGTAAGCCAGATCAGTCTCCTAAGTTTTTTAGCTTTTAAGGTGCTAACAGCATCTATAATATTAGCATCAGGCTCATGCCTGGGAAAGATAGGAAGATGCAAAACCAGTGATGGAGGCAGTTCTGCCAGGTGGGAAGGATTGCATTGTGTCAGCTGCTGGGGATGGAGGGTAGCTCCAAAATGCACACTCTGGGACTGCAGAAATATAAGGACTCCATACATAAAACTTCTCACAGAAAGGACAGGAATTAAATTATCTTCCAGTGAGCCAGTGACAGCTGAAGAATTACAGTGGCCTGCTGTAGTAGTGGTACGGCCCAGCAGTGGATGTACTAGTTCAGGATTCCTGTGATCTG
Source organism: Pyrgilauda ruficollis (assembly GCF_017590135.1). NCBI lineage: Eukaryota > Metazoa > Chordata > Aves > Passeriformes > Passeridae > Pyrgilauda > Pyrgilauda ruficollis. The sequence continues at coordinate 12,111,731 of NW_024519206.1, read as the reverse complement.
ATCTCCACAGGCTGCCACATACTTCCCCTGTCTAGAAGACAGAAGTCTGGCAAAGCCACTTCTCCTTCTGGGCACTGCTTCTATAGCCTGGGGGTAATAACTCCTCTTTACCTCCTAAGGTTTCTGTTTTGGTTGGGTTTGCAAGGTGCTTAGTTATCCAAGTGTTGGCAGCCATAAAACATGGAGATCAATTGAAAACCCGTCAGTCAGAACTTGAAAACCCATCAGTCTCTGTATTCAGAGCTTTTTATTAAATTAAGAAGTAAAAAAAAAAGTGAGACAATATTGGCTTGAAGTCTGCTTGTCCTCTTTAGCATATTGCTGTGATTGTCCTGGAATACTTTTAGCCCGGCACACTGTACTTTATGGACATTACTGTAGAAATACTTGCTGAGAAAAGCTATTTTATTAATTGGGTATTCTCACTGTAAGTCATGTGATATCCCAGAAGACACTTTATAAATAAAGTGTATTTGCATCAGGAGTTTTTAAAGGTTCTCTATTTTACAAAATAATAGTTCACAGTGTAAACTAAATCCATTGAGGTGAAGCTTATCAGTTGAGCACTTAAATAAAATGAAATCAAATGCCATTTCCAGTGGAGAAAACAAATGCTTCTTATTTGGCATGATATTTTACATATCTATGTATCACTTTAAAGAAGGTAATTGATGATGTTCATCTTGTAGAAAAAATGAGTTTGCATGGCAAGAAATAAGCCTATATATCTGCCTCACTTGGACCAGTCCTTTCTATGTGAAATCTGAAGATTTTCATCTGCTTCCCAGAAAAAAATGCTGAATTCAGAAAATTAAAAATATCTAATTTTAGATTTCATTATATTTTTCAGATTTGTTACTCTTTGTGGCAATCACAAGAGTAGGGAAAGAAAAAAAAATTTAGGAGTGCCACAAAGAAAAACATTGGGTCAAACACATTAAGAAAAAAATTCATTTGAGCTGTTTTAAAAAGATAGAGAGCTAATGCCAATGCATATGATGCAACATTTAGATCTTCTTGTTAGTTAATAATATATTCATTTTTTTGGCTGATGGAATCACTCTTCTAAAGTGCACTTTGACTTTTTAAAAAATAACACAGCAGCTTCTTTCTTAACTCTTAGCTTACCACTTCACTAATTTATTTGAAGGCTTGGTGTATCTCTGAGAAATGCCACTTATTCAGAAAGTTCTTTATTTCTTTTTGAAGACTGGCAGTTTAGAGGATGTGAGCCTGTATCCTGTAGTTTAAAGCACAAATTTTTTTCAGATTTTACTCTGATTATGATTCAGTTCCACTTTAAAACTGACTCTTTTATTTCGCCTGTGAACGAAAATATAGCATTACGCAGAAAAGCTTTGCAACTCTTGAAACCCCATTCCCCACCCCCTTTTTTGTTACTGTTCCTTCTACAATATACAGAAGAGGGAAATTTAAAAAGGGGATTGCCCTGATAGTCATGAAACACAGGCAGGCACACTTAAGCTGCCTGTGCCCCAAGGCTTCTGCTAATTATTGTCAAATTTACCTCCATGTCTCCAAAGTAACAATTTTTGCTTGATTACATAAGGACACCTGTCCTCCTATTGATTTCTCCCTAAAATCTTATTGCTGCATCTGGTAGATACAGTCCTCAAATACTACTTTCTTAAAAATTTCTTGAAAATCAGCTGCTGGGTGAAGGATGGAGAGCCAGGCTAATGACACCACTGCAGAAAAGTCACCTGGGCTCAGTAGGTACCTGTTCTCTTTGGTAGAGTTTCCTTACAGGCCAAAAGACAGAGCAATCCCTCCAAACTGGCAACAACAACAACAACAACAACAACAACAACAACAACAACAAAAAAAAAAAAAAAAAAAAAAAAAAAAAGCTGTCTCTTTCTCAGTGATGGAGAAAGAGGCATGGAGAAGAAAAATATCAGGGCAATGGCTCAGATGATGGTGAGTGCTTTACGGTAACTGATCAGATAGAACCCATTCCACTGCAATAGGAAAAGGATATAGCTCTTCATACAGAAAGGCAAGGAAAAGTACTCTTCATTAATTCCATTACCTATGGTATAATTTGCTTAAAATAGGACTCAATGCATTATACCATAGTTAATAAGAGGGAAAAAGAACTAAAAAGAACACTAAATCTAGATTAGAGATTACATAGTTTCTCATTATTTAATCTACCTGTCAAAGACTGATGAGGTTTAGATTTTACTCTGGAGAATGCGAGATGATATTTTAGCATGTTTAATCACCACAGTGTTATCAAGAATCTTCACGGTTCCAAAATATTCATTAGATATCAGCGTTGTATAGGGGGTTAAGAAAAGTTTACGTAAGATCTAATTATTAACTCCAGTCAAACACAGCTTCCCTCCCCACTTCCTAAAACCACACTCATCTGCAGAAAGACCCATCAGGACATCTCCATACATCTTGAAGAGGAGAAATGGGGAGAGGAAGAGTCTTCACTTCTTCAGAATTTCAGATGTTGAAGAACAAAGGGTGAGATACAAACAAGAACAAATGGATTTAGTATGAGTTGAAATCTCACAACTCTTATTTATCTGGTTGTCTCCAGACTTCTCATTGGCACCATTTGCATGATAAGCAGCGGAAGTCTTCTTCTGTAACACTTGGGGAGTTATCTTTGGCTTGCTTTCATAGGTTTTTATGAGAAAAAATGTTGACTGAAATCTCATACCTATGCCAAAACCAACTTTCAGGATGTTCCATTTGAATAAACCCAGCTGGAAAATCACCTCTAAACAGGATCTTATTGAAACTCTGAAGCCTTTATCTGATAGGAGCTTTCTTAATAAGTTTTTTTTTTTTTTTAAATAAGACACTGAACTTGATGAAACTCAGAATATTTTTTGTCTAATAAAATATTGAATAATGTACAATCCTATACAATCTAATGGATGCTCAGGTAAAAAAAATTCTTATGCAAAAATGTTTCCCACATGCAATGCTTAGAAAACATAACTCAAAATTATATTAATTATCCTATAGTTTTCATAACAGAAACACCAATCTTTCTTTGTAGAGGTAATTCTTAGGTGAAATTAGGCATTGCCGGAAAATAGTCAAGCACAAAAATGAAAAGCTATGCCCTTGTTGCTCCATATTTGGAAAGCTGAACACTTTAGCATCAAACCCAATAGCTCTGAAAGCTGAATGGGTAGTTACGATATGGTACATAAAAAATAATCTAGGGACAATTCTTAAGAGTTTTTCAGTTCAGCACCTTTCTGTGGTTGTTTAGCTGGGAAAACATGACGATGGAAGGGATTGACTTGTGTTTCTTGAGATGTGTTTTTAAACATGGGAGTTGGGAAATACTCAAACCAAGGTTGTAAAATAAGACCAGATAATACTGAGAGCAAGAAAATACTGACCTGGGAAGTACTCCATAAATGGTAGGCTGCCTTCACAAAGCAAAGTGCATCAGTTTTATAACTCAGAACACTAAACAGTGACACCAAAGCTTCCAAACTGCAGGAAAAAAAGGTCTCTGTGGCAATTTTTCAGCATACAAACTAATAAAGAAACGCATACCTGGTGTTCAAAATTTTTACAGTCTTGCAGAGTACATTTTAGTTCCATTTGTGATCATCCCATAAACTGAAGAGTGTGTTCAGATCATGTTTTGATGGGCTGAATTCTAAATGCAAGGCCATGTTTCCACATTCTAACATAGTACAGTCAATGCAACTCAACTGTGCAAACAATATTTGAATGCCTCAAGGTTTTTGCTTCTTTATAAAGTGACTGTAAGAGGACAGCTTCCTATTTGAAGCTTTCATGGAGATGTATTCTGAATAGAAGAAGATACACAAAATCATAACAAGTTGTTACATGAAGAATTAGCTTTTCTCTATGCTTCAAAGTTAATGTGTAAACTTATTCTCAAAGCAACTGTTGTGATATCCTGAATGCATCTCTCCCTGTGAGGAAGTAATTTAAACTTGTATAGTAGCAGCAAATCCTAAGAAAGCATTAATGATGTTTCACCAGCGGAAAAAGGGTTTGAATCTGCTTTTCCATTGTTAGAGGCAAGACAAAGCCTCTGCTTTTCTTCAGTGCAGCAACCGCAGTCAAAAAACATACAGGGGTGCCATGTTTAGAGCACTGTCATTCAGTAAGATAATTTCCCGGTTTTTCTGAACAGAGTTTTTGTGCGTATAAAGAAAGCAGTTCTGTAAAGAAAGTCAGTGCTCCTTCCATTTAACAGCTCTATGTGCATACCAGAAATCTCTGCCAACTACTGTTCAATGTAATTAAATAATTAAAAAATATAAATATTCTGACTATTCACTAGCTGTTTTGTTTGGAGTCCAGCAAAAGAAGACAGACAGCCAACAGGGCCAAGAGATGAGAACACAGAGTATCCCCAACGAGGCCGCTGCCGCCTGCGTGAAACAGTGCAGGGATCAGTGCAGGGAGCATGCACTGTAATCCAATTAATTTTCTATTAAAGGACAGGTACAGAACAAGTTGCAGCTGCATGCAGGTCCTGTTTCATTCATCTTCTAGAATCTACATTTTAAAAGCATGGCTGCAGAAGCATGGAACATTTAAGGGAAAAATGCTGGATTTCCCAGTAAACCAGATATGTCACATTTTCTCAGGGAGGCAAGGCAGCAGTAATGCTGCTCCTGAATGGGAAAGCTGATTCTTCCCACAGCTGTATTGCTGTAGACTCTCTGCAGATCCAGGTAGGATACTCCTCCTGAATTCCCTGTTTTCATAGCTCTCCTCACACAGAAGGACAATAAATTTCTGTGTGTTCCCTGTTGCGTTGCTTCCCACACATCAAGAACCCCTGATCCATGGGCCTGATTAGGCAAGTGGTGTGTCTGGTTTCCATGAGGCACAAGCTGTGGAATCCTCAGAAACCAGGCCGAAACAGCACTGAAGCCAGACTTGTTTCAGGAAGGAGTCTGTTTTGAATTATGCTTCCTATTAGTGGTAGATTTAAAAATTAGGGAACTATGAGTAAATCTGGAACTTAACAAGGCTTAAAATAGGCCTGGGTCACAAATCTTGATGTGTGACGGGTTGGTCTTCACTGTAACAAGGAGGTCTTTAACACAAAAAGTAAGTAGAAAAAGAGTGACTCCAGAGTGACTGGAGTATGGGGGATGGGAAATAATAAAGGTAAATTATTTCTTCCCATCTTATGTTCTGAAACACAGGAAAAGTTTACACAAATGGTAAACATATGGAATAAATTATCAGGAGAGTGATCTCAAAACAAAGACTACAACAGAGTTCAAGTGACACATTTCTGGAACAGAAATGGATGGTGCCATAAAGTCAACACAAGAAAGTAGGATTATGATTAACCTGAAAAAGGGCAAGCAAATTAGACCAAGCCATTTTCCTATTCCTTATGGCAGCTTCCCAAGACCGCACATCTGAAATGTGTAATTTAACACAAGCCCAAAGAGCCTTCCTTGCCAACTACAGATAAATTAATCAAACATATTCTTGTACCAGATGAGTAGTAGGTATTTATACAAATAAAGAGGCATGATCTATTTATACACATATGCACCCAGATGCCTGTGTATGTTTATTATAGTTGAATTGAAATTAGATAACCAACACAAAAACCATTACACAACATTATACAGGTCAATTAGTTCACTGCTTGAGTTTCAGCCAGGCTGGCCATAAAGTCAGGTAATAAAGCTGCAATGCTTTGAAAACACAGATGTGTTTGAAATTAGTTGCTCCATGTGATTAAAAGAGATGTGAGAGGTCAGGAGAACAATATAACCTAACACCATGTCTACACTGCAGACTTCAGCAGCCACAGCTACACCAAGCAGAAGTAGGAAACTGTTTAATACCTGCCTGACACAGCCGTACCTCCAGCTGTGCCACAAGTATTAATGTAATTACGCTGGTATAAAGCTGAAATTTCATAAATGGAACTTCTTTTAATTGGTGTTTTTCCCATGCTGGTATGATATACAGATGTACTAACATAACCACAGCTCTAACACAAACACTTTCTGCAGCAATAACACAGATACAGCCAAAACCATCCAGGGCACAGAAACACATGCTAAGAGTTTACTTTGACTATTTCTACACTAAATATATTACATCACCAATGTGCTCCAAATACATACAACGAGGGATTTGTGGGAAAAACATACAAAAGCTGCCTCACAAGCAGCACTCCAGCGAAGCTGGCCCTTCCAGCAGCCCAGCTGTGTTGCTTAGCAACAGCATCTCTTTTTGCCGCTGCCCACACACCTGTGCTAACAGACACCAACACGAACGAGCCTGTTCACACTGCTTCAGTGATTTCCTCAAGTTCCACGGCTTGATTTTGCTTGATTTTGGGACACTGCCACAGGCACGAGGCTGGGCTGTGTAGGCTGCGGCTGTCTGCCGTGCTAAACCCTGACACTGGTAAGGACAGAAAGCCGAGAGGGACAACGTCGGCACCGCGCTCTGAACGAAAGATGGAAAGACGCCTGCAAGAAATTAGATCTCCACACCCACCGACCGAGCCCTGCCCGCCCTTGTGGGAGGAGGGGGGGACGCCAGGCCCTGGCTTAGTGGGCGGGACAATCACTGGGTCATTCTTATCGGGTCATTCTTATCCAATAGCCGACTTCTCGCGCCCTCCGGGGCGGAACGCGCTGGGGAGCGGGCGCCGAGCGCCACGTTTGGTCCTGGCGCGGGGCGGAGCGCGCGCTGCCCTCACGCAGGATGGCCGCCGGCAGCGGTCACGTGGGCGGCGGCGCCCTCACGGCGGGCTGGAGGGAGCACCCGCCCCCGCAGCATGAAGCACCGCCCAGTGCGGCGAAACCCCGCCCCAGCGCACCGAAGCACCGCCTTCGCGGCGGGAAGCCACGCCCCGGTGATGGTAAACTCCGCCCCCCCGCGGCTCGCGGCCGTGCCGCTACGGCCGGAGGGCGTGGCCTGCGCTTCCTCCCCGTCGGGGCCGGGCCGGTCCGGTGTGCGCCGTCGAGCCCAGCCCGCCGGGTATCCCCTGCCGCCCCCGCCGTCCGCACCATGTCCGACGCTCCCGCCGTCCCCGGGGACGTCTGCAGCCTCTTGGCAGGTGAGGGCAGGAGGGAGGGCTTCCTTCCCGGGGGGCGGGCGGAGGGGAGGCCGAGGGGGGCGGGCCGGTGGGAGGGTGACGGGCCGGGGGCGCCGGGGGCGTGCGAGGGCAGCAGCCCCTGGAGCCGCGGCGGAGCGCTCCTCGGTGGGCACTGGGCGATCGCTTCCACTGCACGGGTTCGGGGGTTCTGTCCTTCCCATCCCCCCAGTTCCTCCTCCCCGGCTACTTCCTCCCCCCGTGCCCGTCCGTGGGGAGCCGCGGCGCTCCGGCTCGCTTCCCCCTGGCAGGGAGGGAGGAGCGGGCCGGGCCCCGCAGCCCCCGTCCGCGCCCGGGAGCCGACACCGTCCCCCCGGCCGGGAGCGTTCGGGGCTGCGGGCGCCAGCCGGGGTGAGGTGTTCGGGGGCTCCCGCGGACAGGCGTGCGGGGCGTGTGACCGCCGAGCTATCCGGAGGAAGTGCCTGCCCTCGGGGTGTGCTGGCAGGGCAGAGTGCCCGCATCAGCCGAAAAAAAGTAGTGAACTTCCCCACTGAACAGCTGAGGAGCGGACGAAAGGGTTGCTGAATTGCTGGGGTATTGTCACATCAGTCACACACCTCTGACCGTGACTGGCCATGCTCTCAGGATGCGCTGGAGTGTGGGAGCGGGGTGGTTTCTCACCGTGAAAGTTTATATGTTAGCACGGAATTCCGAATGCTAGTGGCTATCTGTTACCTCAAAGAACTCGTATCTAATTTTTTTTTTTTGGTTGTTGTTGTTAATTAAAATAAATGGTATACTTAAAAGTTGGCTTTTCTGGTATTTTATCAAAAAGTTTGGTATCCTGAAACCATTTTAATTCCAGTGGGACTTTTCTGAGAACTTCTGTTTCTGCTGCAGGAACTTGTGTAGCTCTGACTTTGCCATTCAAATTAGCCATGCTTTTTGAAATCTTCCTTCTGGGGCCAAGCACTCAATTACATGGCTGGGCACCTGCCAGAGTCTAGTGCAGCTCATCACCTTTACAGACCATTCTTTTTTTTAACACTTTGACTGAAAGAGCTAATGCTTGAAACATTGCTCTCACCACATCTCATCTTCTGCCAACTGTCTGAAGTGTTTTCTAACTGCAGTTTTTATGTTACTTGCGTATCATACCATCTGTAGGTAAAATTTGCATGGAAGGCCACCAGGAAAAAAAAAAAAGCAAAGCTTCTCATGATTTCATATGATGGAATAGATTCTTAATCAGTTAGAAAAAATAATTACCCATAGAGAGCCTTTCTAAATATTGGTATTTTCTGTGGCAATACTGAATTCTGGAACTCATGGTCAGATGCAGGGCATATATGTTTGTTTTGATGCTAGTTTCACTGAGTGAAGCTCACCTTGAAACTCTTCAGTGTTTTAAGTGCTTTAAAATTTTTTTTGAGGGGAAGGATGTGATGGAGATGGGCTCATTTGAGATTTTGATTTCTTTCTCAGTCATGGTGCCTCATATACATGACTTGTCCTTCCTTCCTTCTTCCCATCTTTATTGAGTCTGCCATGGAAAGAGAGACAGAGAAGTTTGAATTTTGAGGTTAAACCAAGAACACCTATTTTTCCTCAAGATGTAATGTACTTTCAGAGTTGCTATGAGCAGCAGCCTAAGTTATATACAGGTATCTAATGTTTGTGGAGTATGTACAGCTTTAGCTTTTCTTGTTTCCTTTTGTGCTGTCTATAGAACTGAAGTTAAGAAGGCAATGGAATGATTTACCGATGATCTTTAAATATTTGTTTTATTATTACTGCATATAACTAATAGTTTGCAGCTTTTAATTGTTACCTTCAAGGTTAACCTTGTAAGGTTATACACTGTTAAAATTAAATAACCTGCTTATATTTGAAAAATAAATAATGGCATTACTTTTTACAGTTTGTGTTAAACTCTCTGTTTTAAGGTTATCAGTCAAGTGCATGGAAGTTAGAAATGAGAGTCATCCAGTAAACTTTAATCCAGTAAATGGTATGAGCAGTTCTTTCACTGATATGTGTAGGATCTCACAATCTTTTATGTAGGCTTCTTCTTTTTTTTTTATTTTGCTCAAGCTATTCCTGTAGTGAAGATGTATGGTTAATGGAGGAGGGAAGGGAGCTCTGTAATATCTTTGCTATTCATCAATAAACTGTTATACAATACAAAGACCACAGTTAGTAGATAGTTATTAATTTCTGCATGCTTTTCTTCGAGGGTGCTTTTTAATGTATTATTTTAATGGCACAGTTATTGATCCAGCACCTCTTTGAGATGAGGGAATATTGTTTTCCCATAGGTAAAATTAGTATAATAAACAAGATGTGATTGGGGTTGCAAAAAGTAATCAATGGTGGAGCAGAATTAGAATTCAAATTCACCTGCCTCCATGCTGTGCCGCTTTCTCCAGATAATAATATGAATTGGATGTCTGTGTTAGTGGCCATTACAAGTGCCAGGCACTTCTTCATATCAGGTTCAGTTGAGAACGTGCAGCTAATGGGTAGCGACAAGCACTGCATTTTGGTCTGGTGTTCGTGTAGCAGAGAGGCCCTCACAGGTGCAAAATCTCACAAATACTGTGCTCTTCTGCTCTTCCTCCTTTTCTTGCCCTTATTGCCTAAGATTTCTGACTTCTGCAACAAGTGGAGGAACAATCATATGGATTTCCTTATCCCTGCTTACCCTTGATTGATGGTTGGAGTATGTCCACCCACCATGCTGAACAAGTAGGGATCCTACTGGAAAACATACTAAGTGCTCCTGTAGTTAAACATGGCGATAATGGGAATAAACACACCAGGGGTTGAATTAAAGTTGCACAGGAAATTTTCTGACTTGTGAGTGCTTTACTTTGAACCTAAACAATATTATATCTTTAACACAAAAACAAATTCTGTCACACATGCTGGCAGGGTCATTATAGTTGCATATCAGTGGCGCTGAAATGTTCCAGGCAGAAGCACAGCTTGAGCTCAGGGCTAACTGCATTAGTAGGAAACAGGAGGAAGCCGTTTCTGTAAAGTTGAAGGGGAAAGGTCAGTGTGGCAATAGACTTATTGCAGAGGGTTATTGGGATTGCACAATCTTCTTCTCTGACTTGTTCAAGTGGTAGGAGGCATACACTGGAGACAGAAACAGGGTCCTCTGGTCATGAGTTGAACTCCTAGTAGGAGGAGAAAGTAAGCCTGTTGCTTACTTTCTTATCTCCCTCTTTACACCTTGGAGTAGTGTGGTAGTGTATGTAACTTCTTCATTCCCCACCCATGTCCCTGCGCTTACAGATGATGCTTGAGACAGTGGAACTTAGTGAAGGAAGCCCATCCCTGCTCTGCCTTTTCTTCTTTTGAAAAGGCCTCCTCTGTTGTGTTTCCATGATATTTTTGTGGGTGTCTGGCAAAGTGGAATGTTTCTCTTTTTTGTCCCCTCAAATTGTTGCTGGTTACATAGATTTTGGAGGCCTGCTCACATCTATTTTTCCTCAGTAAGTTTTGGCTTGTTCATAGCTGAGGAGGAGTTTGTGTCCTGGATTAGGGCAAATCTGGGAGAAAACCTCCAAAAGGGGGCCCCCCCAGAAAGCAAACCCACACGGCCCCTTCCCCTACCAGTTTGGGAAGGTTTCCTTGGAGAGAAGTGGAAAGAACCTGTTTATTTAACAGGCAAAACACCCCCAGCACACAAAATGAACAATACCAGATGACAACACTTTCACTGATCTGAAAATCACTGATCTGGTCATCTTGACTAGAAAAAAAATTCTTGAGATTTTTTCAGTAATAAAGATTTAGTTGAAGATAAGACTATTTTTTTCACAGCTTTTGGTGGTGTCATGATCATTAGATATGTGTATCATTATTTTTTCCCATTTGTGACACATGTGACTCTAGTATGGGTGATACTTCTTTGCCTTTTGTTCAGTTTTCCTTTTGCACTTGGCAGTATTTCTTGTTTGAATCTTCTGTATTTGTATTTTGAAAGTTACAAATACTTTCACTGTGAAAATGGGGTCAAATTTTCTCTAGTTTATATAGCCCATCCTAATACCATTTTCCTTGTTCTGTTAAGCAAAACCCCAAACCTAAATGGAAACGAGTGTTCTTGCCCTAAGGATCAATTCTACCCAGATATTATTCAGTTTGTTTAAATGCTTAGTTATATTGTCCAGATCACCTTTTTCTGTGTGATTCCTCTTATTTTTTTTTTTCAAAGTTATACTGTTTACCTACTTGTTTAGTTGTATCTTGGAAATAGCTTGCAGAGAATGTCAAGGCAAGAAATCTACAAGACATTGGATCCAGAGCATGAGTTGCTTACCTTTTGTTTTGGGACTATGCTGGTTATATTTACCCCAATTGCCAAAAAACAAACTGTCCATTTTCATTTTCCACGTCAGCTGTTCCTGGACTTTCTCCTTACATGTCTGTCATAGAAAAAGCCTTCTGGGCACAGTGTGGCTCTTCTTTATTGATTGGTTCGAATTTAAAAGCACACTGTTGTTTAAACTTTACTCTTTTTTGAAAGTATCATTTCCATGTTTCCAAGGCTTTAACAAATGCCAGTTCTTGCTGAAGAATCCATCTGTACAAGATAAACCAGGGGGCTTATTGTAGACATCTTTTAAGTAGACATGTATTTACAGCTTTGGTAGTATGTATGTGTTTCTGTAGTAATGGAGTAAGATTAGAAACAGTGAGGTGAAAAAAATGCACAGAGGGACTCCTGGTAAGAAATAACCTCCAGTGATTTGAAACATGGTTCAATTGTCTCTGCCATAAATTTGGGAATAAGTGTCATATATGGGTGATAAAAATGGCATAGGCTATTTTTTATATACTCATTATTCACTTAGTTTGTCTTTTTCAATTAACATGGAGTCTATCTTTCTCATCTGACTGGGTTTACGTTTCTTTCATAATCATATGTCAACAAACCACAATAGACACAGCATAATGTGGCATACAGTGTAAATCTTTAGGTTAATCCTTAACATTTTTTATTATAGTTCATTTGGAATCACTTTGTAACTTGATCATGATTTGTACTGGTGTGGTTTTTTTCATTATATGCTTAATATGTTACAGCTTCATCTTTTCTCACCTCTTTAATGTAGAGAGAGGATGCTCAACTACTCATCCAATGAGATTAGAGATAGATATATAACTATATATATATATAGTACTTTATTAAAATTTTTCTTTTTAAATCTTTTGAAAGACATGCCTTATTGATTTACTTAATTTGAGGAGTCTTAGCAATTTGTGTATACTTCTGCTTTTAAAATCACTAAACAAACTGTTGAGTGTCAACATTTTTCATCATACTTACTTTGTATGTGTCAACACAGCAATGTAACCTTGCTTCTGGGGATTTAAGGTACAGCAGTTTTTAAAGGCAGTCCTTTCTAGGACTTTGCACTACAAGGAATGCTCACCTTCTTGTTAGGCTGGATAAATGTGGTATTTTTAGACATCTTGAAGTTCAGTCACTTTTATTTTACATCATGTGTTCTGTTTCTGCTTAAGTGTATATACATTTAAAACACAATTTAGCAAACTCTGGAGAGAGACTTTAAAACATAGTTGCGAAGTCAGGGGGAGAGCAAAAGCAAAATCCTCCAATATTTCTTTATTTAAGAGAACAGGCAGTGACAGCTATTGCTTGGCAGTTTGTCTTCAGGCTTTTTCCCTATTAATGAATCGCATGACAACTTTGAAATCAAATTAATTAATTGCTTTCTGATGCCAGCCTGTGTAAAGCTGAAAGATACACGGCAGTCTGTTTAATATTGGTCACCTTTGGATAGTATGTGTGTAATAAACGTGCCTAGCTTGCAGCTATCTCCCAAAATTCTCTGGCCTGCCATTCCAAATTCTCTGGCTGGCAGCCGGCTGCTGGCTCTCAGGGTCCTTGAGGCGGAGGATAGAAAAGGCTGGTGGCTGCAGGAATTGCTCTGCTGAGCTGCTCTTGCCTTCTCCTGTGAGTGGCAGTACAACTGCCAGGTTATCCCCTGGAGTGTCCCTGGTCATATGCTGGGTGTGTGTCCAGCCTCCAAACCAGCCTGCTTTCTCCTTGGGCCGTGGGCCCTGCCATGTGCCTGGAGGTGCTCCAATCTCATTGCCACTTTCTGATTCTTGTCATTTGAATGGTGTCAACTCATCAGTTGATGTGTCCATGATGGAGTGATTAACTTCTTGATAATGTGATTGGATAACATTTTGGTTATCTGCTGGAGGAGGGGAGAAAGAACAACCTAGCACGTAGTCTTTGAGTGCCTCTGTGGGAATCTGCTTGGCCCACCCTGACAAAAAATTGAGGTAGTTCTGTCCTAAGTATCTTTGTTTATTAAGTGTGACTTGCATTTACAATATTAAATCCTGTAAACAACAAACGTGCTATGATTTGTTATGCTTAGCACTCCTTAACACAGTGCTTGCTTTGGGCTAGAAATTTACAATGTTCTTGAAAAATTCCATCTGTGTGGTTCCAGCCTTCATTAAAGAAAATAGCTCCAAAGGCTTTAAAACAATTAAAATCTTGCAGTGTTGTCTGTTTATAATCACTGAAGTAAAGAGAACCATAAACTGTTTTAACAATGAAATGCAAAATAAATCTTAGCTTTTCTGCTTGTAAAAGGACTGTAGATGAAAATGAAGTTACAATGGCTTTTAGTTCTGTGAACTTGCACTTAAGTTTTGAACTGTATGACCTGGTTGAAGTGGACAGAGCTAAACTGAGGTGTAACTTTCCTTTTGGGTCAGTTTGTAACCTGTATTGGCAGAGCAATTTGTGACTGATTTGTATCAATTATATATTTCAGTTTGGTAGCTTTTGTTCATTCTTGCAGGCAAATAATTTCTCTGGGATATGGTGCAAGCAAATTTAACATCACAAGCTTGAAGAAACAGAGCAACAAGTATGGCCATTTAAGATATCAAGCAGTCTAACACACAGGTTTAAGAGAAGAGGTGTTAAGTCGGTTTCCACTAAGTATTTTTCTTTTTTTGTTTTTGTTTTTGTTTATTTGTTTTTGTGTTTTTATTTTTTTTATTATTATTTTCAGTGGGAACAAGTAAATGTCTGCAATGTGTGATACTAAATAGCTGCTCAATTAGTTAGGAAAAATTTATGGGAATATGTCCTTTAGGTTTTTTTTCCCTCTGGGGTAACTGATTAGTTAAAGTGCTTTTAGACCAGAGATCTGTTCAAAGAGGTTTTCTTTTTGAAATGTATCTTTTATTCCTTTAAAAATTTCTTGATGGATCAGCTGCTGCTGAAGCATGAAACAGGTCTACACTGAAGTGCTTGTGAGGAGTCGTTTTGTTTTCTGAGTAGCATTAAACTAGTACAGGAGAGACCAAGTTGTGGATCATCCTGGAGAGGGGAGAGGAAGTATGTGACTAGAATAGTGGTGAGAAATGGGTACATTTTGCTGCTTGTCTTTGAAGTTTACTGTATTAAACTTGGATCTGCCATACTGAAGTCCCAAGTTCTGTTCTAATTCCTACATAAATCACTTTGTGGAAGGTCAGAGATACTACAGGAACATTTCCTTATGTTAAGGCAGTCCATATTCCTCTACAGTGTGAAAGTACAGGAAGTGAAGAGATGATCATAACTTAGATGACTTGCTGGCTTCTTGTCCAGAGAAGCTTAGGATGTTACTCATCTTCTGCATCTGGTACATTCTGGATGGATTTACAACAGTATATTAAAACAAGATATATAACATACTGTGTAACTCTGAGTAGATAAGAAATATATATGATACAGTAAAATGTAATTCTCAGGTAAACTGCTTCTTTAGCATCATGTGTGTGTCAGATCTGTCTTTGTATTTTGGGGTTGTGATGAATCAAGCCATATGGTATCTCTGGACATATGGAAGTAATAGTGTTCCATGATGAAAACAGTGCACCCTGACTGTGGGTACACCTAAGCTTGGAGAACTTGTTTCACATACTCCTGTGAGAGGGAAGCCATCCCAGGTATGTCTTCTGTGACTGCTGCTGTTTAGAAATGACAAACTTGTATATGCTTGCTCTCTTTCTGCCACTCTCCTCCAACTCTGCTTATACTGAGAGTAAATGGAGCATCTGCTTCTGCCCTGCTCTTCCGTGGTTGAAAATTCTCTATTATTTCTGCTTTTGAAGTCCAAGGTTCTCTGGAAAACAACAAAATCTGTCAGCAATGGAGTTGTTTTTGTGTCCACAGTCTATTTTAAGCCAGATTATTTTTATAATAATCAACTTGGTTTCTCTTCCCCACATACTCCTTAATTGTGTTATTTCAGTGTTTGTATTTGAATAAAGCTTTGACAGTCAGAATCTGAGACAGCAGAATTCTCACCTGGGTTGAGCTTTTCCAAGAAGTAAAGAAGCCTGCTGAGTTTAAATGAAGACTTCTGAATCCAAGTTTTGTGATTAATTAGTGTCCAAAGGTTACCGTGCGAGTATTGCTCCTGATTTATAAACATGACTAATTCCTCTAAAGTTTTGCATGTTGGTGCCTAGGTAGAACTTTGAAGCTGCTATCTAATTTTTAAAAGAAATAGATGAAAGTATGGAAAAATAAATATTTAATCAGGCTGTCTCTTTTCAAGTGAAAGCTAGTTTTGTGCTGGAAAATCCTGTTAGGTTTCATTGAGAGAAAAACTGTTGATTTGTTTTGAACTGTTTTGATTTTTGCTCTGAATAGCAAAAGTATCAGTTTTTTTGACCTTAGTTTTGTAGTTTGTCGATATCATTGGGTTCTGTGGGATCTCCTCTGCCAGCTTGATTGGCAATCATTGTAATTTACGAAGATGTGTACTTTTTCTATGGGTTTGGAAAAAATCCCTGCAGGCATTCTTGGTCTGCAGCATAGAGGCTGTTGGGGGTATGTCTGGAGGATGCATTAATACATGTTAAGTGTCTTTCCTTCTGTCCTTTTAAAGAAGGAATGCCACAGAACTGAGGGAAGGTCTCCCCCATTCAGGATTGCTTTGAAAAATGTAATGGGAAGATTCTCTGTCTTATGGAGAGAGGAGGATCAATGTCATTCTTCAGAACTCTAAAATACTGTAAAAAAATATTATTTTTGCTGCACTTGGTGAGGACAGTAATCTAAACATTTAAATAATAATCTAGTGAATTATTTGTAAAGAAGAACATTTTTGTAATAGCTGTGCTAGTTCTTAAAGGGTAACTTTTGACTTGTTTTCTTGCATCCTGTAATACAAAGGGTGATATGTTTCTGTTTTATAAAGAAAAAAGCAGGCAATTAAGTTTCTAATTTAGGAAATCTGCAGTAAATATTAATGTAAACTTTTGCAAGTAGACAGCTGTGTACTTAATTGGCTGTTATTTATGTTTCTGTATTGAAATGGTGTGGTGAATGCTTTGTGGGGTGCTCCCGGGACGAGTGGAGAGACAAGAATCTCAACTCCATGTTTCAGACGGCTGGTTTATTATATTATGATATATATTATATTAAAATACTACATTAAAACTATACTAAAAGAATAGAGAGAAAAGGATTTATCAGAAGGCTAGAAAGAACAGAGTGGAATGCATAACAAAATCTTGTGACTGCTCACAGCCTTGACACAGGTGGCTGTGATTGGTCATCAAATGAAAACAATCCACATGGACCAATCTAAGATGCACCTGTTGGTAAACAGTGTCCAGACCACATTCCACAGTCATCAGATAGTTAATTGTTTGCATTTCTTTTTTGAGGTTTCTCAGTTAGGAGAAAAATCCTAGCGAAGGATTTTTCTCTGTGACAAAAGGGAACGCCTCGTCTGATTGGAGAAGTTATAGGATTAAAATAGTACTATTCATATGCATTTGCATCTCTACAGAGAGAGCCAAGGTACAAATATGTGTCTGTGTGTGTGTCTGTGGGGGTGGGCAGGTGCTGTGAGAAGGTGTTTTGTTATCCACAAATGCTGTCTCTTATTCAATGAGCAATTGTTATCCATACAGGTGAGACATTTATGTTAACAAGCAGGATTTTTTGGTATTTCCCCTTTTCTGTTTTGGGGATAATTGTATGTTGATTGGTAAATATAAGAAACATCAAGTGTTGTTTTTGCCATTGTTTAGTCAATAATGAAAACGTACTCCTGAGGGAGTTACACTTCCACAAATTCAGTATGCTTCATTCTTTTTATCCTATGGAATTGATATTTACTATATTAAAAGAACTGTGGCAACTTTTATGGAATGCTTTGTTTCTACATGACTATATGAAAGTATAATCTGAGTAAGAATTAAAGCTTAGAATGCAGGCTAGAGCCTTAGTTTGTGATTCTACAAGTGGAGGTGTACTTAATTTGAAGTACACTGTTGAGCTTGACTCCTTTGATATGGTTAATTTGCTTACCTAATAGTTTTTAGGATTGCTTTGAATATGAGTCTTTAGTCAATCAGTGATTTCAGAGGCATTGTGGGAATACTTGAAAATACTGTAACCAGTAAGTGAGCTATATTAGTATCTGGGTAAGTGTTACTGCTGAAATAATAAATTACACAACCATCTTTGCAACTTGAACTACTGAAATAACATGGCAGTAATATATGCATAAAGGCTATTTCCATGTTTTAGCTTTGTCTTTTACTTTAGGTGATGGAAAGTAATTGTTATAGGACTGCAATTTATTAGGACTTACGTAGCTTAATTAAGTGAGCAAGAATCAAATGTCACCATAGGATTTGCTGTGCTAAGCATAAGTAGATAGAGAACAAATGTATCCCATTTAGAATCTGAGATGTCCGTTAACTGTGCTGTGAGTAGGGCTGAAAATAATTTTCTTTTTTTTTTTCACAGTAGTATCAGGACAAGCTCATTACAGCAGTTTTTTTTTCTTTTTTTGAGTTGTGTTTTTTTTCTTTATTTAGATATTGAAACATTTGTTTCCCAAACACTTAAAGGAGAAAATCTGTCTAAGAAAGCAAAAGAAGGAAGGGAAGTTCTTCTTAAGAAGATGAAGGCTATTAAGGCAAGGTAAGTGAACTTCATGGCTTTAATATGTTAGACAGTAACTTACTGATATCTTAAAGTTTTATGCAATCTTTTAATAAACATTAACTGTATTAACAATTAAAAATCAATTCAGGTCCTGATTAAAAAAAAAAAATGTATGGGTTCAAGTCTTGTCTTCTCAAAGCTGCTACAATTTAGTAAGAAATGGGATCAGAATGATTTGTCCCATTTGAATTGTTTAATATTCTGATTTCCTGATTTCAAACCTGATTTCAAACTAATTGGGCAGAGCTTGCCTTCACCTCTGCTTTGGTAAGATTCATTAAAACATGAGAAACAGAATGTACTGAGGATGAGAATGAGCTTCCTATCACCATACTCAGCTGGTGTGAGACAGCTGTGTGCTATCTCCTAAGCATTCCATTGATGGCATGCTTCTGCCTCTGTGGCAACTTGTTTATAATTTCAAGGACAGCACAGTCATCTGGTGAGGCCGCTAACTGGAGGGAGACAGGGGATGTGTCCCATAATCTTGTATTTGAAGTTTTGTGTTCTTTTCATTCAGGCTGTTAAGTGCTTAGGGAACTAGCTCTCTCTCATACTCTCTTTTAAGAAAGTAGTATTTTATCTATTTATTTTTTCTTTCCTGTGTTTTCCATTCTGGGTTATTGATTAACTGTGACTGTACAGCTGACTTGCAGATACAGTGCTACTGACTTTTTTCTTGACTGACTGATGCTTTCTTGGATGATGAAATATCAAAGAGAGGGAACCTGCATTTATGAGCATATTGACACTGAATCTTTTACTATTCATTTATGTGACCCCATGGTTTCACATCTTATTTTAATTTCTAATGTCTTCCTCATTTCCTGTAGTATTATTCACTGCTAACAGTGTTTTGCTTTTCATGCAGGCTACAAAATACATGCACATTTGTAATCTTCTTTGATTTTAACATCCCACATGTTGGGCTGTGTTGCTGCCACTTGCTACACTGGATTTCTTAGATCTGGCCTTTTATCTCTGTTTGCATTTCTCAGTTTCTTATCTCTAGACCATTCCTTTCTCTTCTGCTCATTTCTTGCCAACATCTCTTTATTGACTAAACTGATATCCTTACTACTGCTTATTGTTCATAAAGATGATCTTGGCAGCTGCATTTTATTTGCCAGTTAGTTCTTAGCCCATGAACGCTTCTTGAATACCATTCTGCATAACTCTATCCTGATAATTTGTCTGCATCATCAAACTGCATTCTGTGATTATTTTAGTTTCTGAAATACCAAGATTTAGCTCTGGAGAAACAGTATATGAAAGTATGTTTTCCCTCTGGGATGATAATTTTTTTTTTGTTTTCTAGGCATTATATAAGCTGAGATCTCCTTATTTGAAAAGAAATTCTTATTTAGGCATACTTTAGCTTTTATCTTTCTGGTTAATTATTAATGCATTTTCATTTGAATTTCTGTGAATCTACTGTAGCTATACCCACTATTTTTGATATTTTTTTTCTTTTGTTGCTTATTGAACTACTGGTTTATTTCAAAATATGTTTAATGGTTCTACTTGTGCACAAAAATTTTTGAAATTTGTTAACATTTAGAAGGTTTACTAAAATTATAGACGCTTTTGTGTGTTTTTATACCTTAAGATATCTGAGCAGATGTATGTTACTAGAAAAGGCTGCTCAGTCTGGAACTGGTTTTGTTCAAGTCAGCTGCAAAGGCACAAGGAATACTGAGTAAATACTTTAAGCCAAAGATAAAGACTTAGCATTTTCAAGGCAAACTTGCAGCGCTGAGTTTCGACCACAAAACTTGTTGAAAACTGGTTGCTGTTACATGACATGTCTTCGTGCCGTGGGTTTGCAAGTGTGCGTTGCTTTATGATGTTTCTTCTTCTTTTTTTTTTTCTGCAGCTATCCTCAAGAATTCCCGGAGAAAGGTGAGTCTCGTGCCCTTTTCCCCGCCGTTCCCGCCGCGGTGTTTTCCCGCTGCCGCGGCCGGCCGAGGCCGAGGGGACTGGCGCCCCCTGCTGCGGCTGGCGGGGAACAGCCGCCCGAGCGCCCGGGGCGCGCGTCCGCCGGGGCCGCCGCCGGCAGCGAGCGCAGCGCGGAGCGCTCGCTGACGGAAAGATCGGGCTAGAAATGTAGCTCAGGGTTTAATACATAATGGAGCTCCTTATGGAGCTTGTTTGTTATAAATTTAGTGTAAATGGAGCTTTGTTAGCAAGAGTGCAGCCTTGTGAAAGACCGTGTGATATGCTGGTTTTTTGTTTTTTTTTTTTTTTTTTTCCAGAGGGAGTGAATGCAAAGTAGCCTGCTTAGGAGACAAAATTTTAGCAGATATTACTTATTTCAGCCTTTTTTCTTAACGTTGCAAAAGTCTTCAATTCCATAGTGATGTTTCTTTAACCTTTTAATAGGATCATCTCGTGGCAATATGATATTGGCTTTCGATCCACACTGAATGAATGTTTTCATAGTGCAGCGGGAGCTCAGACCTTTAGCTGGAGAGGA
This sequence comes from Pyrgilauda ruficollis, assembly GCF_017590135.1. Taxonomy (NCBI): domain Eukaryota; kingdom Metazoa; phylum Chordata; class Aves; order Passeriformes; family Passeridae; genus Pyrgilauda; species Pyrgilauda ruficollis. The sequence goes on along the minus strand of NW_024519206.1, from coordinate 12,091,166 downwards.
GATGATTTAGTGTGCGAGTAATGAAAACTGAAGTGTGGGTTATCTATTGTCTTCTAGTGGAGTTTAAACAAAGCTGCAGAGTTCAGTTTAGAGAAGACTGAGGGATTTGTTGCTACAGTGTTCTGTTCTGTAACTAAACCTGGAAGGGCTCTTATTTCCATGATGCTAATTCTTGAGGTCATGACCCATAGCCTGTGGATGCTGGTATGAGGGTCACAGTGCGAGGTCAAAAAAGCCTATGCAAAGCTTCACTTTTTACAGTGGTTGAAGAGCTGTCTGTTTCTGGACAAGGAGGTTCAAATGTGTAGGCTGCAGCATGCCTCCTGAGAAAGTGAAAATATGTAAGTCATATTAGGCAAATAATGTTGTAACAAGGCACAACAAGTTCATACATTTCTTATGCCTGTTTAAATCAAGTTATGCAGCCATAACAGTTCAATTGAAAGGGACAGTGCAACTTGAAGCTTCCCAAAGATTCAAGATTGCCAAGATTCTGTAAACTCCAACTATGTGATTGTTTAAAAATTGTATTACAGTAATTTGCTATTTTTTTATATTGCAGCTCAGCACTGTTACAGAAGATAAAATGTAATTTTCCCCTTCTCCTCACTGTCCAACAGAACTGGCTGAGGGAAAGTAAAATGTTATTTTATTAAGAAAATTACTAACATGAAATTAGGCGGGGTGGTTGTTTCATTGCGAACCTATCTTACTTTGGGAGAGCATGTTTTTGAAGATTTAATAACTTCCTGAGGCTCTGACTGTGTAATACGTGTGAGAATTGCCTACAAAAAGCAGAGTTTGCATTTACTGCTTTGTGTAATTCGAAGGTCAAGAAAATTCTAGTCTATTTACTTTCTTCATTGGTAATTTGATTCAGAATTTCTTTTCCAGTTCAACAAATTATTAACAAAAATGAGATTTCATTATCTCTAGCAAAATGGATGATTTGATTTGTATAGTCTGTAATTGTTACTGCATAACTTGCTGTGATTTCTGTGAAAATTATATTCAGTCTTATTCTTTTTATTAGAGTACATTTGATTCTTAAGCAGGATATATTGCCTTGTAAAAAATTATTGTAATGTCTCTCTGGTTCAGGTCTTAGAACTGTGTAAAAATGCTGAGGCATCTGAACACTCACACCTTAGTTTTCTGTATTTTTCAATAGAATGAAAGTTATACCATTGTTTTCTGTAAGCAAGGATACATTTCTTGAAATTAATGTGCATTTGCTGCATGCGGGAGTATAAAAAACTTACAAGAAATCGGAGCCTGCACTTACTTGCAAATTATTTAAGGGAATGTGAATCAGTGGTATGAGTTGTTGGTGTAACGTCCAGAGTTCAAGAAGTGTGTGCTAAACTTTATTTGGTTGTGTCATTCTTACTTTAGGACTGTACAAATTAGGCGTGACTTTTGTAGGTGTAGAACAAAGGACTCACATGGAGATAAGCAGTCAGATTCTCGGCCAGCTCCTAGTGCAACAAAGCAGTGGCAGCAGCTGAGGGAGGTCAACTTTTGTGCCTATTTTCATACCTCTCTGCACACCTAGACATTTGAAAAATGGATAATTTGGAAAGCATTGAAAACTCAGAAGGCTGTGATGGTCAGTTCCACCCCCTCCAGAGAAAGAAGAAAGATGTCAACATATGAGGTGAAAAAAGGATAATATATTTTAGGAAAAAAAGGAGGGGTGGAAGCAGGAATTTGGAAACTACCCTGAAACAAGCTAGGAAGAATAAAAACTACTGTGTATATTTAAACTCCATATTTACTATTCTTGCTTTTGTGGTAGCAGTCACTCAATTTTTAAAATGTAAATAAAATAATCTCTGTTCTAGCTGAAAGGGAAGGTGAAGAACGGTACATGCTGTCATGGTATGTTATCATGATATAGTAGTTATACTACATCAGCTGTTTTCAGGAATCTTGTGAGTTGTGACCTGTCATCCTCTCAGAGACATCCAGAAGTATTTTTGGAGGCTGAAAGAAGTGGACTAACACTTTCAAAGTTCATATACTTCCTGTAGGACATAATGATACTTGACTCCGCTCTCTCAAATAGCATCTCCTTCAGCTTGTGATTTGTTCCACGAGGATGTGTTGTGGGCATACTTTCCATTCCACTCTCTTTCATCACTGAACGTTTTTGAAACCCCACTGACTTTGCATGTAGTGACTAGCTGGTTTGTCTAAACTATCTGTAAACTCTTGTTTTATGGGCTTTGGCCAATAGCATACAGAATCTTGCCTATCCACAAGGATAAAGCAAGGAGGTGTGAAAGAACAACAATAAAAAAAAAATTGAAGAGCATGTGTGCAAGTAGAACCAGGCTCCTTAAAACAATGATCACTCATATGCATTTCTCTCTGAAAGTGCGTACGTATTTCTTTGCAACCAGATAGATAAATTTGAGGACTTTCTTGAATCTTCCTAGAAGGAGGCCGTCTGATGGTGTCTGTCAGGTCAGTAAATATGATGACAAAAGCATCTTTTTGTCCATTTAGACTGAAAAAATGGAAGCTTTTTAGGAGTAGTGGGTACATGTGCAAGTGAAAGACACAAAATTAATTGTATAGGAAAATATTTAATTTTTGTGTGTGGTGTGTTACTTGATTTAATACTGGCTTTTACAGTTAAGTGTGTTGTTAATTTATGGATAAAGAAAGTCCATGTTGTTCTTACGATCAAAAATGTACAATTATATTTATATCCAATCCACTGGTTTTTCATTAGATATTTATTGTATCTATTTTATTCTTAGATTGAAGAGCTCTGTGTAAATGTCTTTCTCTTAGACACTGCTGCCTTTTTTTCTTTTAATTTGAAATATTTGACTGTTTATCTAAGCAGTTTAAGCAAAACTAAAAAGCTGTAGTCACACTCAGCAACTTGTTCTAGATTTTAGAATTGGGAAAAAAACATGAAAACAAAGGTAACTGGCATACAAATAGGGTTCATTTTTTGTAAGACTGATATTCCACTAATGGTATAAAAGTCTCAACTTTGTCAAAGATTCTGACTTAATACAGTTTTTGGCATTTCTCTGTTTTGAGATTAATTGAATCAATACTGTGACTGCCAAAATGTTTAGTTAAAAGAACCTTGTTTTCAATTTATGCTAAAAATAGTGCTAATGTTGGCAGAAGCACCCTAAGCTCTAGAAGCTGTATTTGTGTTTGAAGTTCACTTGCCATCTGTTCTGTGCATTTATTTTAGTAAAATACATATTTTCATTACTTTTCACAAAATATTTTGGCTCAATGTTGAAAGTGAGACACCAGAAGTACTAGCCAAATCGAGTCATACTATGGGAATTTGCAGAGCCAGTTCCCCAGAAAGCACTCGTTGCACCTTGTATCTGATCTGCAGCACTAAATTATGCAGAAAAGTATGACATGACGTTTTCTAACTAGCATTTTTCACTCTGATAAAAATTGATGATGGTCCACTTTTGTTTTTATTTCACTGTAACATAATAGAGGGTAAATCTGTGTCTCTGGAGCACTGGTGTTATTCACTATGTAATTATGGGGAGCACCTGTAGGAAACCTTTAGATTACTCAAATGCTTCTGGCTCTTGGCAGAGCAGAGTGTGTCTGGAGCCTGAGACCTCTGCTTCCTGGAAATAGTGAAACTGTTAGAGTAGCACTATATGCGAAGGATTTGATTTTGTATTTTTTTCTTTTCTGTTTTTGTACAGAGGTTGTATTTCCTTTTTGTTTTTTTCCCCCTGTACGCTCTTTTTCAGGAAATGGCAGCAAGTAGAAGTCTCTTTGGACTTGAGAAAGGGAGTCAGTATCTTGTGGTCACCAGAGCTGCATGTGCACACCAGTTCTGTATTTTAACACACTTGAACTTTTTAGTCAAGAGCATAAATACATAGTTAGTATTTAACTATAAATGGGAAAGATATGGCTTAGTTGTTACCCAGTTCTTTGAGGATCATCATGACATATTTCTGGAGAGAACATCAAATGCATTAGAAGTGTGCCAAATACCACTCTTTCCCAGAAGTCTGGGAGATTTCACTGTAGACAAGTCACTGTGTTGTCCCTTTCAGATACACACAGCTGTCATCTGTGAAGTGTCCACACCAAGTGCAATTTCAAGTAACATGACATAAATCCACCAGTGCAGCACAAAACGGTTTTGGCCTGATATGCATCGTAAGAATGAGAGGCAACTCAGCAAGCAAAAGTTGCAGTTTCTTTTCTTGCTTGAAGCACATTTGCTTGCAAACTTAATGTTGTTTCTGTATTGTTTTAAGAATTAGCTGTTAAAGAGTTTCTACTTGACCTTAACAAAGCAAGCCATTAAAAATCATCATGTTAATAGGGGACCCTAGAAGGCCCTTCAGGAATGAGTGTGTTGGAGCAGACTGCATGGCAAAGCATGTCTTGGAAAATTTATTGTCAGAAGAATCCAGTCTTCCAGGGTGACTGGTGGATTGGGTCAGTAGCATCTTAAAAATACAGGATGCCCCTATCAAGGGGCTAAAGTATACCCTTGCCAGCTTGAAAGCAGCTTTGTCTTCTTGTTCTTATGAAAAACTGAGTAGTGAGAACCTTGCTTGGTCTCCTTGATGGCTTCATCCAGTCCTTTGTTTCATGGGTTCTTACTGCAGCAGAGATTGGACAGGATGAACTGATTTCAACCTGCTGTGACTTGGGACCTTCTGAAATGGCAAGAAGCAGGGTGGTTTGACCTACGTGTCTTTTTATTTTCCTGAGTTGTTTTATTTCTCTTATACTTGAGCAGTTTTAATGCATCATTCTGTCTAGACATTTTTAGAAATAAATTGAAAGTGTTTAGTTATCTGAGGATGTGAGCTAGCAAGTTTCTTTCAGAGGCATTGGCTGAAACATCTTGCTTGCTCTTTTTCAGAGTAAGTGGTGGAAACAGTATCTTTACCGCTTAGGAATTCATTGTTATAATCTCAGTGTTGCAGAAGAAAATGAATTCTTGGGGGAAAAAAGTCTTGATTTTTTAAAAGCTGGATTCTTACAATGTAATATGGTCCTATTCATTATATTGTACCAACTAAACTTGTTGGGGTAGGAACCAAAGTACAGCCCTTGTTACAATGAAGAGAGTTTGTTTTATGCTCCATTCCTAACGTGGTAAACTTACCCTTTAGTATGCATTATTTCCTGAATCAATAAATAAGCTGTAATGGAAAACGTAGCATTTAATAAGGAATGACATTGTATGGGGTTTTTTTTTTACAGACATCATAAAATATTGATTCTGCTATCAAACCTGTAGGAGATTAGTTTAAGTTGCAGACGCTGGAGAATAGGGTCAGTTCATGTACATATTTTTGTTATTGTGACTGTTAAATATCTACCTTTAATTAATCTATTTTTTCCCCAACTTCCAGATAAATCATGCTATTCTGGGGAAACAAGAAACTATATTAATGAGCATCAACTCCATAATTATACTTGTGGCTGCATAACAGGGACACAGCCATGTCATTTCTTTAGGCAATAACTTTTGCAAAGAAGTATTTTTAAACTGGTCATTAATTTTATGACCATAGAAATGAGATGCAAAATTTATGCTGTTGTCATTGGCATGGGTTCAAGGCACTACTGACATTATGTGTGATTGTAATGGAATGGCTGCCAACTAATGAGTCTATAGACATTTTGTTTGAGCATGCTTTGCTTTTAGATGTTTGATTAGGCAGCAATGCTTTCAATTATGCCTGCAAATTGTATTGAATACATTTACCTGGTGCCCATTGTTGCTTTGTAGTTCGGTTTTCTATTACATAAGTGCAAGTTGAATGCTTTTCTTTAATTTATTGATGCTTTTTGGGTGTATTTTTAGATATTTGGCACCTGAAGAGAATTTGTGCTGCTCAACACTGACTCCTCTGACTTTTCAAGGAGTAACACATGGAGCTTTAAATGCAATTCTGAGTGCTTTTACTCTGTAGGTGGAATATAAACTTCAGTGCAACACATTGATGGAGGAGCATGTAAAGTGGAGAAAGGGCAGACAGAGATTGCTCTGAGTGGGAATGTAGGAGATGACATAGGATCAACGGGAAACCTCTTTGTGAACTGTCAGGACCAATATCTTTATATATTAACAGCATACAGTCGTAAGATATCTTTTAACCCTGACAGAACTAGGAGGCAAGAACCCCAAGGCTGATACCAGAAAACAGTCCTTCTTTTATGCCAGTACATAAACACATTGTGAAATGTTGCCTGTTAAAACTCCAGAGCATAATGAGTCAGATTTCTTATTGAAATGCCTGCAGTTCTTCTGTACAAATTAGATTATTTAAGAATTGTGTTTTTCAGTGTATAATATAAATTGATGAAAACTCTTATTTATTTGCTGCTATTTTTCTTTACTCTAAAATAAAAAAGGAGTTTTTTTTTTTGTTTAATCTAGTCCTGCATGAGTGCAGGTTGCTTGTACCTCTATCCAGTCTGCCACTTATTCTCCTCATTTTTCATGTAAAGTGTGGATACCTAAATGTAGTATTGTATGACATAGGATTTATATTTTGGGTCTGAGTGTCTTTCTCAGTGAGGGCTTTTTTCATTGAAGTCTTCAAGCTTTCTTTAGGATTTAAAATCTAGAGAATGCTTTGACAAATGTAAAGCATTGAGTGTGTAATTTCTTTCTTCATAATACTCTCAGCACTTTTCTTTTCTTGGTTGTTTTGTTTTAAGAGCAATTTGAATTTGGATATTCTAGACACAAAACAGAAACTTGTTTTATTATGAATCTACATTCAGTGTTGCTATGGTTTTTGTTGCTTCAAATACAGTATATAACTGTGTCATGATTTTCATGCCACATGGCAACTAAAGCCTATATAGTCCCTCACTCATTTGCCCCTGCTGAGATAGAGGAGATAATCATAAGGGTAAAAGTGAGAAAATTCATGGGTTGATATGAAGTTGGTATAATAGCTAAAGCAAAAGCTGTATACAGAAGAAAGACACAAAAAGGAATTCATTCATCACTTGCCCTGGGTAGGCAGGTGTTCAGCCATTTCCAGGAGAGCAGGATTTGATCACAAGTAACAGTGACTTAGACAAACATCATCACTCTTAATGTCTCTTACTTCCTTCTTTTTCTCCCAGCTTTATATGCTGAGCATGGCATCATATGATGTGGAGTATTCTCTTGGTTAGTTAGGGTCAGCTGTCCTGGCTGTGTCCCCTCACAGCTTCTTGTGCACCCCAGCCCACTCACTGGTGTGGTGGTGTGAGAAGAAGAAAAGGTGTTGACTCTGTAAGCATTGCTCAGCAGTAACTAAAACATGCCTCTTTTATCAACACTGGTTTTAGCACAAATCCAAAACATAGCCTGGTACCAGCCACTGTGAAACAAAGTAACTCTGTCTGAGCCAAACCAGCACAATCTGGGATAGGTATATGGTATGCCCTAAATATATATGTATGTATTAAAAATTCCCTTGTTCCTAGGTCATCTGGCATTTATATGAAAGTAAAGCACAAGTGTTTACTGAATTTGAAATCCTAAGTGTAATTGGAAAACGGTGACTTAGTGGAAGAGCAAGGTAACAGTGCAGCTTTGCAAACTTACATAAGAAATTGTGTTGCTGAGTGGGACAAAATCCTCTGGAGATGTTCTTTCTATGTGTTTACTCACCTACTTGTCATCCACAAGTCTTATTCATTCAAATATACTAAGGTTTGCCATTCAGCCCATGAATTATATGTGCTGGAGTGTGGTGTTTCTGGAATTGTTTTTTTCTAGAAATACAGCCTTATATTTTAAATTTATGCTGGCGCTTTCATGAAGGTTCAATGATAACATGTTTATACGTAACTAATAAGAGGACATTTTTGATTGACAACGAGGGCTTACATATACACATATATACTATGCATTCTAGTACTAGTAAAAGTTTAGGACAGGGAAACAGTGGAACTTTTGGAATGGAATGGAATTTTGCCATTGTATAGGTTGTGAATATCGTGTTTGCTCTTTTTATATGGAGTGTATAATTTAATACAGATATATATAGGCAAAGAGAGATAGGCACCTGGTCTCTGGAATCCAAGTGTAAAAGATGATCAAGCTGGTTATAAATAAGGTATAATATTTTCTGTTCATGTGCTATCTGTTCTGTGATTTTCTATTTGGAGGAAGAGGTGAATTCTAGAGAGAAATAATTTACTTTTGATTGGTTTGACAGGTGTGATGAAGTGCAAATATTTTGATCAGATTAACACGATGACTGGAGTGCTACTGGGAGAGGACTGTGACAAAAATAGGTTGGAGTCAGGTTCAGATTCAGAGCAGTTGTTAAATGGCATGGGAGCTTGGGAGGAAGCTTTCCTAAGAAAAGCATACTAAATTAATGAGGGGAAAGCCTAGCTAGTGTTTGACAACCTTTGAATGTAAAAGAACTCCAGCAAAACAAAGATCAGATATTGTTTTAACTGCATGGAAAACTTGCTGTTTTTTACAGTTATAGAGCTTTCTGTCATAGTCTCTGAATTTTCTGTGTATTTCCATTATTAAATGGGAGGGGGTAAAACTTAGCTATGGTTACGCGGTCCTACTGACCTGTGAAGAAGAATAATTTCACTATGCATGGGTTTATTTTGGATTCTTAGAAATTAGTATTCTGATCCAGTGCTCCAAAAGGGAACACACAAATAGAGAAGAATATTTGGATGTCTCTGGAAAGCATTTTGTGTTTGTATATACCAAAAGGCAATGTTTGAACAATTTAGTGTTATATGGTTTTCAAGACATTTGAGGGCTATTTAATCTATTGGAGTATCAACTTCAGGATTCTGGTCTGACAATTTTTGTCATATTTATCTTTTTCTCCTTCACAAAAAGTTTGTTATTCCCCCCCCCTCCACCCCCCCACCCCCCCTTCTTTGCCTAGATGTGTTAAACATATCTGAGAAAATATACAAGTTTCAGGAAGAAGTTAAATTTTGCCTAATTAGGTGAAAGCCTCAACTAATACTGATTTCACTTTATCATTCCTAGATCTTCTTGCTTATGTATGACACTGATCAAAGTGCATCAGATTAACTGATAATGTAAATTTTGTATCTGTTGTAGTGGGGCTCTCAGTTGGGTAAGAAATTCATTAATAGAATGCTGCATTAAGCCACAGGTTCATACCAGGTGCTGCCAAGCGGCTATTCCACTTCTAGTTTCATGGGAGGAATATACACAGGGTTTTGCAAGGCAGTGCCTAATTACAGTGAAGAAAAGTAAAAGTGGGCAGGGGTCACTGCTGCCAATAGTAGTTAGGCATTTCCTGGGAGGGAGGTTGCTGCAGCTGCATCCCGCACTAGGACAGGCAGAACTTCGGAGCCTGGTGCTCTCCTTTTTTCTTTCTGCCAGTGTTTTCTTTCCCACCTCTTTGCTGTGGTGTTTCTTTCCCCCCTCGTGAGAAGCTGCCAGCTGTGCAGTGCTGGGAGCAGGTTCATTATATGACAGCGTTTAGGGAAAACGCTCCAACAGCATTTACACATCAGGTCAGAAGGTAGCCCTAGAATGGCATCGCTCACAGCTGTGCTGGAGCATGCCAGTGTCCACGAGAAACAGGATTTTTTTCAGTTCCAGATAGGAATTAACATCCTCCTTACTATTGAAAATACTTCTATCCTGTGTGTTGGTGTGATAAACTATTTAACTAGCAATGTGTATTGACTTTTACAGAGCTGGAAGATGAGGAAGAGTCTGAGAACTCTCTTTCTTCGCCTCCTGATAATGTCTCAATAGCGTCTGACCGATATGATAAAGAGGACGAAGGACCTTCTGATGGTATGTGACACTATTTACCTTAGAAAGTACTAGATTTGCCAGTTTGCTATGAGCTGATGTAATCGGATCCTTGTGATGCGAATGTTAGTGTTGGAAAACAGATAAACAGATAAGCAGCACAACTGAACACTTTTCTTACCTTTACAAGAACCTTTAAAGGAACTGAAGAGCTCTCTCTAGTGGTCCTAGAGCATAGTGAAGCTGTCTCAAATTTACGCAGTGTTTCTCAACTCACGTTTTTTTTGATAACAAAGCATCTTCTGTAGATACATATGTTTTAAAAGATAGATCAGTGGCTAAACCAGTGTGAATATTTGTAATAACAAATTGTTTGTTAATTCAACATTATCAGATTCTTGCTTAATTTTATTGTGCTACTTAATGGCTTACTGTATTATTTATCTAATAAATAATGAAACAGTTTATGTGATTGATATTTTTCTGCAAACTCCATGCAGAATAGGTTCATAAAATATTAAATTAATTATTCCATCAGTGTTTCCTTCCATTTAAGACAGTGTTTTGCACAATGTTTTTGTTGTATAAATTTTAAGTTTGGGTCTGCATTTAGGAAAAGTCTGCAGTTCATAGCTGTTTTCCATGTTGTTTTGTTTTGTATTCATTAAGTTCAATGCTAAATGCGACTGTTCTGAAGACATGAACAATTGAATATTTCAACAGTTAACAAGCTTGCTCTAGCATAGTGTCCATATTTTTGAGATTAGTTTATTGTATACATAATATAAACATCTTCTATGGATAATATATGGCAGTAAATTAAGTATATGTACAAATAAATTAATGATGTATATTAATTTGTGGCACTGGAAGTTAGATAGACTTACTAGTGAATGATGTTTTCTGACATGATATGATGATCAAACTGTGCAGCTCCATCTCGAAATACAATTGCTGAATGAAAATATGCTTCCTGCAATGTAGCACTCCACATTTTATATTATCCAGATTATTCCCTTTGGAAACATAAATTGCTTTTATGAGGTATAAAATTATGTCTATTGCAGAACAGGGATAAGTCAAGTACATGCATAAGTGATAAACCTTCTAACCACTGATTCAGAATAATGCATTTTTTTTTTATGTCCAGAACTCTGTAAAATGTATAACAATAATAATCACACTTTTTTTTTTTTTTTTTTTTTTTGTATTGCACTTATTGCATGTTGGCAGTGTGACCTTCTACTAGAAAAAGTAAAACTAGGCCTTTTTGCTCTCTGGTTGAAATGTAATTATCAGTCAAATTGAGTATGGCTTTTAGAAAACCCAAGCTAATTTTCAAAACTACAGATGAATGCAACTTTCTGTGTGTTTTTTGCTTACAAACATAATCTTATCATTATTTCTAATTATAACTTAATAACATGGTACTGATTGCATAAAGGGTATGTGACAAAATATATGACTATTTAATAGGAGATACGATTATAGAATTGTTTCAAAACAGTTAATCAAGAGAAAAGTGATAACGTTCATAACCTAAATAATGAACGGCTGGAGAATGCTGATGCACGAGTATGTGAAATACTGTATGAGTTTGTACAGATGGGTGATTAATTTTTAGCCTGTTTTGGAAGTTATGAGGGTAGGTATAATAGCTGCTCAACAATATCTTGACTAATTCATACCAGTTTAGGTAGAAATATAGAGGTTATGATACTTTTATATTTGAGGTGATTTTACCTTGCTGGTCTTTCTGTATTTTATGATAAATCCTCTTTAATTACCTAGTGGGAGTGTAGCATGAAGAAAATTTGAGAAAAGGTGATGAATTCTGACTTGTAAATACTTAATTTATTGCAGTATACAGTGTTCCTCTTTTTCTCTTTGAATGTCTAATGTGTCATTCTAAGACCATTTTGATTTTAATATATATCATCCATCATTGCAGTCTAGCCACCTAGCCTGCATATGAAAATATATGTTGGGAAAATCTTATAAGAGGTGGATTGATCCCCAGAGGTGCCATTTGTTTCAGTTCTAATAGGCATAAATGGGTTTGTTGAAGCTTAGTACTGTATTTTAGTTTTTTAGCGATCTGTTAATGTTCGATATTTAAATCCTGTTCAAGGAACTGGATCTGTAAGATGGTCTGTGGATGTTTGATCTTGTATAATTACCAGTTCAGTTCAACAGGGCTCTGTTCAAATCTAAAACCTGATTTGTGTAGGATCAAGGCTCTCAGCGTTAACAGACAGCCCTATCTGTAGGTAATCAAATTGAGGTGTTTTTTATTTATGTTTGAATCCATTTCTATTTTTATGTAAAACCTTCTATATATATTTTCTGCTAAAAAGCCCCAAGGCATTTCTCTTTATATACTTGAGTTAGGCTGCAAGGTTTGTATGACTTGCCAAAGTGTCGCAATTTGACTTTGCGGCATTACTGTCAAAACATAATTTGTGAAGGCACACGCTTGGTAACAGATAAAGAATTAGTGTATTATGTGTATGTTACAGTCATTGTAAAATCCTGGAGTTTTTGTGTGACCTTTGTCTAATGGTGTATTAATTACAAGAGGGATAATCCATTTAACAATAAGTATGGGATAACTAAATTAGCACAGGTCACCTAAAGGCCTTTTGTCAAATCTGATTGTTATGTTGTCCTTTTGACTTTTACCTTATGGTAGGCACTAACAAAGTATCTAAACTTTGATGGATTATAAACTCTAAACATGATATGTATTTTTCATAATGCTAATGTAATTTTCTAGGTACTGAAAAGGTCAAACCCCCACGTCTCTGTGTGCATTCTAAGTCTGTCTTTCCTTTTAATATTTCTTTTTCTCTGTTCCTCTGGTTCAAAAGTTCACTCAGTTCCCAAATGGCCACCTAATTTTCCAGTTATTCCCTCAAGCCATATGTGTTTTGGTTTCTTTATGGTTTATTAGGTACTGTAGGAAAGTAGCATAAGTTATATCATCTAATGAAATTCAAGCACACTTCAGTGATGCTTTGACTTGATTGCTGGCAGCAATTAAATCACAATGAAAGAGAATGATGCATGGGCTTACATGTCCAGACACCCTACAGAAATTGGAAGAGGGATAAAACACAACAAAACCCCCAAACAAAATAACAAACTGAAAAACAAGACAGACCAAACAAAACAGCACAGCCAGGCACTCTGGTCTTAACTTGATTTTTTTTTTTTTTATTGGCTAACAGCCTGATTGATAGCAAAATCATAACTTGCTGTATGCTAACAGGCAGAGTTCACTTGTAGGTTATTGTGAGCTGATAAAGGGTTAGATGGAGTTTTGATTTTCGCATTGGTCCTTGGTGCACCAGATTAATGGAATTTCAATGAGAGACTGGAGTAGTCACAGCTTTGTCAGAAAAACAGATGGAGATTCTATAGCCATGTCTGCTCATTAATACCAGTTGCCTGAAAGGTGTACTACTTCTCTATACAAAAGACTCAACATAATTGATTTTTGAGCGAGGTATTTTTTCACTTATTGATGACTGGGTTTCTTGCAACTTAAATGACAGGTTTTTGTATAGTACATTGTATAACAATGTTATGTCTTGTAATTTCTTACTCCCGTTCCATCTGCGTATTGAAGAATATATGCAGTGGGAAATACATATGTCTTGATTAGTTAAAAACCAAAGCACACCAAAATACTTTAAAATTGAAATACGAAGATTTTCTTTCAAGTTGGAAACAAACTTACTTTTGGTTGAGAAGTAAATGGGAAAAAAGTTACTGTTTGTCATTTAATTTTCAAGTTTCCTAGGTATTAAATACAGGTTCAATGGCAGGCTTAAACTTTCCTGTTTAATAACACTATAATCTTGTTTTATAATATGTAGGGATTTTTATATTTTTTTGGTTTATGATATGGTAACCTGATTTTGTAGTAAGAAATGTCACTAGTATTAAAGGACCAAACTTTGACTTTGTAAGTGGACCTCTGAAGAAGATATGTTACTTTCGCTCTGCAGGGAGTGTGTAACTGGATAATTACTGGATCTAAAAGATCACAGTGAATGGTGTGATGAAATAATTTAGATCATCACCATTTCTATGGAAGGTGTAGATTGTTGCCTTGAGAAGGTAAGGATGAAAGAAGTACTAAAAATGTGTCTGGGGACTTGTATGCTCTTCAGATTATCACATTTGGCTATAGTTTGTGAATAAAATATGCTTTTTAGTAGGAAATTTTTAAACTAAATTTCCCCATAGTTGAAGTAGAGGAAGGTAGGGCTGGAGCAAGGAAAACTGGGCACTTGGAGAGCTTTGAGGAAAAAGAGTAAATGAAAGGGTTGTGCTTTAACTGTTTGTCATCAAAGTGCAGTCTTGAAAATGAGCAAAATTTATTGCTCCTGCAACATGATTTTCTTGCTGTAATTTCTGGATGAAGCGACAGGCATCAGCACTTTGTTTTCATGTAGTTTCTTTGGAAAAGTTCTGTACAAGTCTTTGCAAGCTGGAGTAAACTATTTTACATGATCTATAGTATTTACTTAATAGTAGCATCACGTTTTGCAGTTTGATCAAGTGAGAATGAAAAATTGTGTGACTGAATTTTGCATGCTGTTTCTTTTTACATGTTAAGTCTCAAATACAAATACTAATTAAGCTTTTTCCCCTCCTTATTTTTCCTATTTGCTAGGCCTAGTCATTTGAATATTGTCACTGAAGAAGGCTGGTAGAGTTCAGTGTAAGGTTTTACCTTTGTGCGTACACACAAGTGTTTTCCCACTTCCTGCAACTATATTCTTACTGAGTTTATTTTTGAGGCACTATATTAAAGCAAAAACTGTTCCTCAGTTAAGCACTGCTGCAACTAAGGTATCAAAGGTTGGAGAATGGAAAATACAACTAGGAATTTCTATCCTTTCTCCTTTTGACCTTCTTTTCCCTCAAGTCTTGTCTTGGTATACCGCTTTTTAGTAACATAATAATGTACATGGAGGGGATGTTTGGTTGTCTTGGGGATGACAGCATTGGAAATTTACCTGAGTTATTGTTGGAGATTGGTTGTTTACTTTGATTATTGGAGAGAGAGGTACAAACTTAAGTGCATGTCAGCCATTCAAAGGAAGGAGAAACTTCTTTATTTGTCTTGGTTTTCTCATAGGTAGATCTCATTGAAGACAGAAAATCAGGTACTTTATTATTCCTTATATCTCTCTTAATATTCGAGATTGAATAAAAAAGGTCATATTGAGGGGAAGTAAAATGTAGGTTTACTTGGACAGCTGATATTCAGTAAGAAAAGGTGGCTTCTACTTTATGCTCTTACTAGGCACTGGCAGGAGGGCAGTCATGTGGAAAATGTGTGCAGACTGGACTTTGGCATGCTGACTTTATTTTGAGGGGATGCTAGTTCTTGTCAGAATTTTGAAGGAGATTATGATTCTGCATTTCTGGCTGAGAAAGGTAATATGATGATCAAAAATGTTGCTTTCAACATAATAAATTTTAATTAGCAGTGCAGTCTTGAGCAGGAGGATTGAAGTCTAAAATTCCTGATGTGGTGTGCTGAGGTTGTCAGAGGGAGGATGTTTCACTACAAATTTAGGCTGAGTCACTTATGGACAGTCCAGATGTCATCCAGAATACAGTCTTTTACTAGCTGATGGAACATAGTGAAAAGTAAAACATACTGAAGAGGAACTTAAAATATGAAGCTTTTGTTTTCAAATTATGTTTTTTAAGGATATTGGTACATGTGGGACCAATCATATGAGTGTAAATTCCCAGATGCAATTCCCTCTTCTCTGTTTAACACATGAGACAAGGGTACTAACTTAGTTGAAATTGTGAAAAGCTGTAAAGATCAACTGCTTGTTGAATAGGAGAGACCTTAAGAGTGAAATCAATGCGTCACCCACAGTCTGCCTGAAATGTTTCTTGGTGGGCACCTGTCTCATCTTCCCTAAAAATCTCTACTGGTGCAATTGCACTGTCCCTTGGACAGTTTGTGCCAGTGCTGCACTCTGCTTGCTAGGAGAGAATACATATACTGAACTCTGTCAGTCTGTTGACATTTGACTCCCTTTTATCCATAAATGACATGGCAATAGTATATTTTAATAGTATATTTTTTAATAGTATATTATGTTAGCATATTTTTCCCTCTTTTTCCTCCCCTTTGAGGACTGAATAGAATCTTTATAACTTTCCACATGTAGCTGCTTTTGGAACCTTATGAAAAGAACAAACAACTGAACTGCTTGGTTGCTTGCTGGTTTGTTTGTAGGATCCATACCAATGCATATAGCAGCAATGGAGAAGCAAGATGTTTTAAAAAAAAAGTGTGTGTGAAATATGCAAAGCTAATCTAATTAAATTTGATTTAAACCACTTGTACAGAACATAAGGGAATAATTTCTGATAGGAAGCAGAAGTTTTAAGTGAAATTTTGGCCCTAATAAAGTCAACAATAAAGTTAAAAATGGCATTGTGTAGGTTAACAGTGTGTGCAAATTGATGATACTAAAATGTTTGAACTTCTAATTATCATGATGAAAAACTTCCCATCAAACAATAAACCCCTGTGTTCTTTTAACATTTACCTTTCTCCCATGGGAGAGATGACATGGTTTGTTGCTCATTTTATTTCATCTATGTTGCTTCAGTGACTGAACACTAACAAAACAGCCATGTATACTCCACCACTACGCAGGACAATATCAACAAAAAACGTAAATAATGACCTGCTTAACCCATTTGTTTTTCATATTAGATCATAATTTTATTCAAGATAAGTAACAATACTATGGTTAAAAAAAAGCCCAGAAAGTTGAAGTGAATAGATTTTTCTATTTATGTTATATTGCTTGTTGGCCTAATGTTCTTCTAGTTTGGTTTTTATACATTACAAATAGCTGACATAAAAAGAGGACAGGTTTTCCTTCTGCCTCTTGGATATGCAATAAGCTTTTCAAGTTGGTTTTGGAGGCAGTTAATTATGATTTTATGGCCTTATTGGTGCTTTGTCTTGACTGAATTAATTTCTACCTTCTGATTTCCCTGTAATTCCTCTTCCTTCCTGCCAAGCAGTAGTGGCAAGGCAGCTTCCATTCTGCTCCTTACATCTTTCCTCGTAGAACCAGAAAGATGCATCACTCATAAATGGTAGCATGGCTTCATGCTACTCCAGTGGCATCTTGAGGTGGGTACCAGAGGAGACCAAGTCTGACAGATTGATGCTGCTTGGCATTCAGGGCAAGAGGCATCTTTTCCTTCCTGAGATCTACCATGTATGACAGAAAAATGGGTCTGCCTTCAACGTATGCTATGTAGTGGTCACAAATATCTAAGGGAGAAAAAGCTCTACAGAAGCATAGTGTTTTCTTTGTTTTGGATTAGATCAGAACTATTTAAAACAATGGTCTGTGTGGTAATTCATATTTTGTCTCCAGGATGAGGATTTAGAGCTCCCTGGATGTAGGAACCTATTGGAAAAAAAAAAAAAAAAAGTATAACCTTGTAGTGTAAGTACAAGCTAAGATTGGCATTTCTTTCTCTGAATTGGTGATCAAGAATTTGTGCCCGAATTTAATTTATTGCGTGCATGAAGTGTGTGTCAATCCTAATGAACAGAAGAAGATTTTTCCCATGTTCCTGTTTTTATGTATTAATTGATTAGTACTTTTTGTAGAGGTGCTAAGTGAATCTGTAGATCTTAAGCAAGAACAAATCAGGCCTGTTTTCTATCATGCATCATGCAGTCCAGGCATTAATTTTAGTGAATTTGTGTTTGTTTCCTTTTAAAAAAAAAGCAAGCTTGCAGTGGATTAATATTTGTGAATTTTGAGATTAAATTTGAGTGGAAAAATAATAACCGTGTCATGAAAAGGTTTATTGAATGGTTTTGCAAAAAAAAAAAAAAGTCCCACACAGTAGATTCAGTCTTTATGGTATCCACTGAATGGACAAGTTCATTACTGGCCTTCTCAAGAAGATGTTGCAGATAATTGTTCGCTGCTTAAAAATTTTCAGCAGGACTTTGGACATCTGTCACTCAGAAGTATTAGTATGATACTTTCCTAGTAATTTTTATAGGTGTTTATTTGGATTACATACAATAGTAGGATTTAAGAGTAGAGTAGCAGACTAAAACTGCTGAATGTCATATTTTCTCCAAACTAAAATTACTACTCCAATTTCATAACTAATATTAGCCACAGCCTATTCATCATCACTAACTATCGCTGTAATGATGGGTAATATCCTAGGAGTATCTTGGTCTTCTCTTTTGCTGGTAGTCAGAAAGAGTTTTTAGCCCCTTTTGGGCAGGGAATTATGAATGAACCCTACACTTCATAATGGAGGAAGACCTCTTCTGCTCTAAACGAGATTTTCCTGTCTTCTCTATATTTACTGTGCCTACCTGGACACACATTCCTTAATGCAAGGTACATCAGAGTCTGAGAATACCTTTTCAGGGGTATCTGTTCTTCTTTTAAAACAAATTTTGCTCATTACTCAACAGTCAAATTTTGTATTTCTCTGCATCATAGAATCATAGAATGGTTTAGGATGAAAGGGACCTTAAAGATCATCTAGTTCCAACTCCCCTGCCATGGGCAGGGATACCTTCCATTAGACCAGGTTCTTAAGCCCCATTCAACGTGGCCTTGAACACTTCAGAGATGGGGCATTCACATCTTGGACCTGGATGATGTATAAATACTCACAGTACATATTCAGCGGTGCAATTAGTTTATGATGTCCTTCACATATCTGCACTTATGCATCACTGCTTTGTATTGAAGAGGTAAGAGAAAAGGATTAGTGTTGAAATAATATGAACAGGAGCAGAAGGATATTTAGACTATGTACATGGCTGTACAATAAAAATGAATATGGGTTGGAGGCAAGTGAAGTGAAGGTGGTCCAAGTCTTTTTGGTAGGTTAATAGGATGTGTTCTTTTGCAAGGATGGGTACAGGAAATGGGCCTTATTATTACAGTTTCTTGGAAAAGAAGTTAATGCAAGTGTTGTCATTGACTTCTAATTAAAAAAAATTAACCTTGCCTGTTTTCACAGGACATTATTCTTATAATTCTGTCTATTTTTTGTTTAGTAATTTGAATATTGTGCATATGAAGATAGTGGGGGAAAAACTTTTAGTTTTCTAGAACTGCTTTCCTTCTAGTAGGACTGGACTGATTTTTCTCTAACAGCTTCCTCAGAAGTTATCTTTAATACTGTATTTTATCAGGAAAATAATTGGTGAGACTTCCACAAACTTATTTGATTGAAGATTTTTGAAACATTTTAGCAAAATGGCTACTTGGTACTTGTATGTGTAAAATAACTGCATGTTAAGAGTTGAAAATACACAAAAGAATGTAGTCATATTGAAAAGTGCGGAGATGGTTTTGTCTGTAATCTTTGTAGATAAAATTTGGAATTTCATGTCAAAAGTAAAACTGCAAGACAAAAACTTTGTTTTTACTTGCTAACGGCAATATATCTGCAAATTTCATTTGGAAATATGGACTGTGTAATGCAGTTGACAGAGGTACATTTAAGTACATATTGCATTTTTAATATATGGCACACCTTTTTTCTGCCTTAGATTGCTGTAATCTTCAGTGCTCTCATTCACTTGAGCGATATTTAGAATGTGGTATAAAAATAATGTGAAAATGCCATAGTGAGCTGGTGATAATTGATTTACTCCATCACACTGAAATACCTCTTGTTTTCCTCTTCCTCCTCCCTTGGGCAATAATCATGGGATCAAGCTGCCAGTCTGTAGATATAATTTTTCCAGCAGTGCCATCTGGCTCCTTGGCACTGGAAGTTGTATTGGCTTTGCTGTTTCCACTGATTTTTGTCAAATGTTAGTCTGTTGATGAGGCATCTTTTGCGAGTGGGTGCTGATTTTTTCCGCCCCCAAAATGAATGTTGTTTTTTATTGGTATTGTAAGGGACCACTTTTTTTTTTTTTTAATGGAATTTAGGATTTAACGTATTAAGATTGTTTTGAGGAAAAAATAGGATTTATGTATAAATTGGCTTCTTTTATCTATGTTCAAAATAGCTTCTCAGGATTTTGTATGTTTTTCATAGTCCTAGCTTCATGTCCTCACACAGATTTTTAAACATCTTCAACATTAATGTATAATTATTTCCTTTTTATTTTTGGAAACTGACTTTTAAAAGACATGATAAATGAACGGTAAGAATTTGTAGGGTCTGTGTTACAGTTATAACAAGCTTTATATTTTTGAATAAACAGCCAACAAAGCTCTCTTTTTTTTCTCACAGGACTACAGTTTTATTTTTGCTGTCAACTTTTCTTAAAAAAAAAAGATTTAAAAATGAAAAAAATGGTGGCTTAATAGAAAAAACACATCTCAGTTTCTTTATTGTATTCCAGCCTTAGATGCATTTCACTGTCAGACAACATATAATGATGGTATTGATAAAGTGTTAGAAAGGAATGTTCTGGAAACAGTATTTTAATGGGGTGGGAAGTAGGAGGAAAATCCCGTTGATTTAAACTATTTTTGTAATTATTATTAATATTCTTACTAGTTTATTTTTGTAAAAAAATTATTTCCTATACTGGTCAGAGACATTCAGTTAGAGGAGAAAAGAGCCTGAGGAGCTGAGGATTCCAACCACATAAGAGAAACAGAATTTCAGATTTCACATTTTTATGTTGTTAAAAAAAGAGCTTTGAATATTGTATATGGATTAAAAAAATATCCAAAGCCTGTGCTGTTGTTAGGTAAGTGAACTATTAATCAGGGCAAAATGAACTAATTTAAATCCTGTATATATATATTTTAATTTATTTTTCAACCTGCATTTTCAAGTGCTGTGTCTCAGATGAATGAATTCTACTTATCCCTGGGTGTAAGATAAATTTTCTTCCGTGTTGAAAGGATTTACTTAAAGTTATTCAAGGTAACACTGAAAATTCTCAAACATGAACCGTTGTATTTAGTTGGCCTATTTGAATATTTTTATATTATTATCCCTAAAAGTAGAAAATAATAAGCACTATTTCTTTATCATAGTCTCAGTACTATCCTAGTGTAATGCCTTTATTAATGAAATGCTATTAGACTGGTATTTAAATCAATATTTACATCTTTTCCCAGCACTGCAGAAATTGTCCAGTACTGGAAATGATAGGATTAAAAATATTGTGTAGGACAAGGAGGGCCTTGATGGGATTTTTGTAGCAGTTGCTTTGAATAAAATTTCAAGTGTCTCCTGGTATCTCTTTATAGTAGCCTTTTAAAGAAAACAGCTATGACAGACAGGGTGTCTGAATGCAGGTCTCATCAGTAACTTGACTCAGACACAAAGTGGGTATTTTTAACATATGAGTTCAGTTGAAAGAATCTATAGAAAGGGCTGTAATATCAAAGTAAGGCAAGCATAGCAAAATATGCATGATCTATTGTTAATAGCAAAAGTGTAAGTCTAGTCTCATAGAATATATTCTCTCATGAAAGATTTTAAGGCCATGGGTATATCATGATTTTCTAAAATAGCATCAAATCTTTTTGTTCGTAAGTAAATGTGAAGATAGAACGTTGCTGCTAATCAATTGTCTGGGATGCCACCTCATTAAGATTTACGCGATCATCAAAAATGCCCCGAATTGTTTGTTGGCTATATCCTAACTCAAATATATAAAGGGGATACCACAGCATTTTTCTTTAGAATCGCAGGGAGTTCAGTGACCTTTTGTGGCAAATTATGTAGAAAGAAAATATTTATATTCATTTAAAATAACCTCCATGAAGAAATAGTCTCATTACCCTGTTTGATCAATTCCTTGCAGCCTGAGCTGTAGCATGCTGCTATTGCCATTGGTTGATGGAATACACTGAGAAGTGGCTAATGGTGATGGTGCTCATCAGGACAGGGTTCAGCCAGCGGTCAGCAACAAATAATTCAAGACTGTTTCTAAGTTTGTGGCTGGTGGAATTTGCTTCTTGCCCCAAGCCAGCAGCATTGCTGAGCTGGGCTATTTGATTAGAGGAGAAGCATATTTGCTTCTTAGCAACTGCACATTTGCACAACACACAGACCTATACTGCCTCCAAAGGTTTGC
The DNA here is from genome assembly GCF_017590135.1 of Pyrgilauda ruficollis. Lineage (NCBI taxonomy): Eukaryota > Metazoa > Chordata > Aves > Passeriformes > Passeridae > Pyrgilauda > Pyrgilauda ruficollis. The sequence continues at coordinate 12,069,300 of NW_024519206.1, read as the reverse complement.
CTTTTGTGATGGTGGAATAATACTTTTCTGTTGATTGACAGACAAAAGAGATCTTTGCAATGCAGAGGCGTTTACAACCAATTTTTTCTTTGTCTTTTGTAAACTTATCAGAGGTGCTTTTTAATTTAGCACTGCCTGGTGCAGATTTGTATATGCAGCAAGACTGGCCATGATTTGAACTGCATTTAAGCTATTACTGCTATGCATATTTAAAGGACAGATGCACACTTACGCTTAATCATTGGTGTGTGCAGCTTTTTCCCCAGCCGGTGTACTTAATGGAAATTATTTTCTACTGTATTTTCAAATAATTTTTTATATGTATATTGCTATTTCCTATGCAAGAGTGATATTCCTTTTACAGAGGATAATGATAAACCGAAAGCTGCTCTATTCTTAGTGCTTTTTTTTTGATACATGAACAGAACTGTGGCAGTGATCGCAATTCTAATAGTGTGTGTGTAATTTTGGTTGTAACGTTTCCCACAGGAAGTGAGTCTACAGGAGAAAATGTGTCTAGTCAGTAGAAGGCAAAGGTATTTATAACACTGGTAATCCTTGAAAGAAGACAATTTAGGAAAAAGGAAACTTAAGATTTACAGTCCTAGGAGGCCAGGACAAGGAAAAAGCAAACTTTTTTTTTTTTTTTTTTTATGGTTTTACAGCTCTTTTCACTCCCAGTCTTTATTTTATTGTGGAAGTTTCCGTACTGCCATAACAATAAATAACAATAAATCGCTGATGTGGTTACTGAAATGTTTCATGAAATAGAAAGTACAGTTAGTGTTAATGTGAATTTCTGCAGATATCTGCTTGCATATTTTCCTAAATAAAACATACTTTAACTTTCATAACTCAAACCAGTGAGTACGTTTCTAAGTGGGTTTTATAGTCAATTAAAACTGTATCTTTTAAGGGATAGGGCGATTTAAAGGAGGAGTGAACAATAAAAGGACTGTGGGCTAATGTAAGCATTTTGGAATTTACTTATTAATAACCATTTCAGTGGCAGTTCAGACCCAAAAGGGGAGAGCAAGAAAACATTCTGATATGGTGAAGCAATAAAAAGCCCCAAATGTCCCTCTTTAAATCAACATTAATTAAACCTATAAAACTTCTAAATCCTTTTTCAATTAGGATTTTTTTAAAGTCACATGAACATTTTAAAATTAATTGTAATCAAAATGTTAAAGTTTTAAGAGAATTTTGGAGATTATGGAATGAGGCAAAATGAAAGCATTGGGGTGAATTGGTTTCTGTTTTGGGGAACAGGTATTCAGGGTATGCACACTCCTGAGCAGGAAGCAAAGTCTAGGAGGAGTTTTGGAGGCCCTGGAAGTTGATGACTCACTTCATTCTCTTCCTTGTTAAATTTGCTGTGTGTATGTATATATATATATATGAGTTTTTTAAAAGGATGTTTCAACATACTGGTAGGATTTCACAGTCATTTGTGAAGGTGTTAGCTTTGGCTTAATTTCTGAGACATTCAAAGTTGTGATAGTGTGTTGACTGCTTGTTATGCTGCTGAATTGCTAAAGATGCTTATGCCAGACTGACTTATTTTTATACCTCAGTACCTATTAACATGTTCCCTCTGTTCTACACAGAATTTATACTTCTGTCATTAACAGATGCACAATAAATTAGTGATGCACAATAAATTCATGTTCTTTTAGTTGGTTGGCTCTTCTTCTGATAGCAGACAGCCTTTTGCAAAACTAAGGTTTTTGAACAAAGTAACTAAAAGTAGGAATTGCCATGTTATTACTTTCAAAAGGCAGCCATACCCAGGGTAGAATGCAGCAGCTCTTACAATGGCACTATAAACAATACCCAGCAATTTAAGAGCAGGATGTGAAGAATATTTTACCTAATTGAAATGACAGGGGGGATTTTGCATAGGTAGAAGCAATTATTCATACTGGAGGTGGGCCAGAATGCTGGGGTTATTCCCCTCATCTTGCTAATTAGGCTTTCAGTTTCATTAACAGTCATTGAGATATTGGTTGACTGACTTGTGTATGAACATAGCCAAAATACATGTAAAGAATATTTTACTTAATTATTGTGTCTCATTTTTGTTTTTCTAGCTGAAGAGGTGTAGAAATAAGGAGTGTTTTAAGATATGCAGAACACTGAATAGTATGAAGGCTGAAGGCAGCATGGCTATGTCTATTTTTGGGTACACTAAGGCCATAACTAAGACACTACCACGTTTATATTAGCAACATTTTATTACCTTTTTAAGATGCAGTTTACAAGGGTTTCTACCTTTACTAATGTGTATGTTGAGAAGAGAAATTAATCCAGCTTTGTTGTGCTTCCAGGATGTTTTCAGCCTGGAATGAATTCAACTTTGAACAGGTCTGAGGAATCTACAGTTCTTGTTGCATTTAAGCCTTAATTTAGGAAATACAACCTAATGCACATGGCATCTTTAAATTCCCCTGTCACTCTGATACACTTTCATTGTTTTTTTTTTTTTTTTTTTTTTTCACCTGTTCCTGTTAATTGCCTTTGTCCTTTGGAAACAGACATTTTGAGGGAGGTTTGTTTTCCTTTTCAGGGATTGTTAATGAGGTGCAGTGATTCATAACGCTGTTGATATCAAATAGCTACTTGCTGTATTTTGGAAAGGGCTTTGAGTGTCTGAGCCTTTATTAAATCTCTAGGTTAGTATTTTTTTTAACTGACTTCTCCTTTCCCAAGCTCTGTGATTAGGAATGTCAGGTAGAGAATTTTTTCATCCTATTTGAATTAGAGGTGATCCAGTGCTTAAATTAAAAATAGCCTTTAATGAATAAAATTTCCAAATAGAAATCAAGAAGGTGAAAATACTGTACAAAAAGCAGATCCATTGAGTCAAAATGTTTAAAAACCCTGAAAATCATGTGTATAACTGAACAAACTAAATGAATGAAATCCATCTTAAAACTGAGAAAGAAATTGTTTCATTCAGGACTGGGGTGGTTTAGGTTGTTGTTTGGGCTCCCCTTCTAACAAACAAAACACAACAATGCTGTTACAAGGTAACATTATAATAAGGAGAAGTGTGGTTGCAACATAACTACCCATTCTGGCTCCTATTATTGAGTAGATGTGGCCATAATTTGTCCTTTTGGTTTGATAATTACATTGATGGTCCTCGTGGAATTATTAATGAATTCTTTGTGACTGGGAGTCAATTGTCTAGCTCTCATGGCTTTTTCCTGTTAGTTTCTTCATCTGTAAGATTCTTCTAAGTAATATACCAGAGATTTGTAAATATTTTGAACGGAGTTATCCTTGTATGTTGTATTTCCCTTACCTACCCAGAGGCAAATTCTCTTGTCAGTATGTTTTATAGGCTAACACGAGTACTGTGCTAGCATATAAAATAATGCTAATGAAATCAGAACAAATAGAACAGCAATTAGTAATTTTATTTGTTCAGTATGCCTCTGATCTTGCACAGAAATGGGTTTTGATAGAAATATAAGACACATAATGGTATAGATAATTCATCAAAAGTTGATTCAAGAGTCTTGTTCATTAGTACTTTCTCAGTGACTCTTTCTGCTTGGTGTTCTCCAGTACCATTTTGTCAGATGTTTTTGAGAATTTATTGTCAAAGTATGTTATTTTTAGAGACTTTCAGGTCTATGTGGGGAGATCTGAGAGTGCATTAGCATGTTATAGATGCAAACACTTTCATGGGAAACAATATGAAAATGAATCTTTATAATGACTAGATTTTTATTTTGATACAGTTCTGTTGGTAATGATAGATTAATTGGCTGCTTTTGGGAGTTCAGTTTATAGACAAACTGAAACTGAAAAAAAAAGCCAGGAAAACTGGCTAAGTGCCAGTAAATGAGGTAATGTATTTTGCATATGTCACCTTACTTTCATTGGATCAAGGCAGTTTTAGAATCCTCTGCTGTATGTATGAATTTGAATAATTTCATGCTCCAGAAAACCTAATCAGGGTAAGACCAAAAACTGGGAGAAAAAGTCTGGAAACAGATGTGCAAATATACTGATGGAGGGCCAAGGTTGTAGAGAAGGTGTGTAACAGGAAGTGGAATTAAATTCTTGTGACTATTGAAGTCCACAGAAATATCTTCTTCCTTTACTAGAAATGTAACTGTCAACTAAGAAAATGCCCAGGTGGTTAGGAATACAACAGTATTACTTTGTGCAATGCCACTTTATTATTCTTATTTACATATTACTCTATTCAGGCTTTAAAAGTCAGCATTCTTTTCATGTGCTACTTGTTCACCGCTTCAGGATACACCTGTTCTTTATGTTGGGAAAGATGTAGAGTGTCAAAAGTTTAGGTCCTTAAAATAAAATAACTTGAATTTTACAGTTGCTCCTTTGCTTTTTGAGTGACAGTGAGAGTTGAAAAAGTGCATGTCCAAACTGAGGAAATTTTTACTTGGGTTGGTGGTACTCCCTCCATTTTCAATGACCTATTAGTATGTGTTATAAAATGGCATTTTCACTTGACATGATTTTATCTTTAAAAAGGAAGAAAGAAGAAGACAACATTATTAGAATAAAAAAAAAGGTGGTTTTTTTGAAAACTATTTCATTTATATAATCAGAGTCATCTTGCCGTTTACTGTGAAGATACTCTTCAATGGTGTTCTCCTCACTTTCCCTCTGTCAGTTTAAGGTATGCTATAGCAGTCACAGAAGAAAGCGTGTAGTTTTCTGAAATGCAAGAATCAGTACATATGTGACATCCCAGTCTTACACGTGCTGGAACCTTCCCTCCGCCCCCTCTCTCTCCCTCCCTCCCTCCAACTTACATTACTTTGAAAAAGTGTGTGGGTGCGGCGGGAAAAATCAGTGGCACAGCAAGCCTGTAAATGAAATGTTTTTCCCTTTTTAAAGACAAAACTTGTTTTAAAGACAAGCATAATGAAACCAAGAACATTTCACAGCATTTCTAGAAAAGATGTGAACACTGTTTCTCTGTTATGAAGAGGAACAGTGGAGGCAAAGTAGCTGTGACTTGCCCAAGATTGTGAAAGGAGTCTGGTTAAGAGCCAGGACTAGTTCTACGTTTTCTAGCTCCTGCTTACATGGTAAGATCTCTTCGCTATGTCTCACACGTTCCAGCTTTCTGAAGTTTTTGACAATTTGAAATGGATATTAAGGGGACATAAGGTAAACTTTTTCCCCCCTGTCCTCAGAACCACATCATTTATTAAGAGATGTCATCCTAATGTGTATACAACTTCCATGGCTTTGAGTGTTATTGTAAATGGTAAAAAGACTCTTTGGTTGGATTTAGACTGATGCTGCCTTCTGAAGTACAAGAGGTGTTTGTAGTTTTGTATAATGTATTAGTTTTAAAAATATTATTTTAATATGAAAATGTTGGTGTTTCTTTAACTGTTTAAAAATAGCATATCCTGCTTTGATTTTTCAATATCAGAAAAATCATTTAGGTTTAGGACCCCAGCACCACCTCCCCCTCCTCAGGAGTTACAGAAGTGCATTAAACTGCTGATACAGACACTAAAACTGTGAGTTTTCCCTTACTGGCTCATTTGAAGTTTTTTTTCCTTTTTTTTTTTTTATGAAAAGGTGGTGGAGCAATTTAAAGGCTGGTATATAGACTATACCAAAAGTTGTACAGTACACTCTGGAGGCAACAGTACAATGCTTTCTATCTTAAAGATCACAGCTTATATAAACTGGTGGAAAAGTTTATGAAAGTTACTCTTCAACTTGCAAGTGAGTGAAGTGATTTGGCTTTACTTTAAAAACAGCAGCCTAAAACTGAGCCGCCTGAGTATTATCATTACTCCGAAGCAGCATAATTACCATTAGAAGAGAATTGGTTCCTTTAAGGGAAAAAATAATGAAGGGAAAACTTCTTAAAATGAGTTTTATTACATTTTTCTTATAAAATTAGTCTTTCATTTTGTTGATTAATGTTTGAGTTTAAGATTCTGATGTAGGCATTTTGCCATTATAATTCTGAAATATGGGAAGTCCTTGAAAACATTCCGGGATTGCCTTCTGTCTGTCTGCCTTGTAAAAGATCCTTTCAGTTAAATGGACCATCCTCCTTAAATGATGTCATTAGCTTGGATTGAAAAGACATTGCCTGCAGGGAAATCATTTAATTGTCTTAAAGTGCTCTACTTCTGTAGATCTTGAAGCAGCACCCTGACTTCCATCTTTGTATCAGATAATTCATCTAAAATTCTGTTTTTAATCTCTGACGAAATATTGAGATGTAATTTGCACTTTTATTGGAGAAATTTGAGACCTTTTATAGTCTTGTCTCTGTCAAATGGATGGAAAAGTTTCACTTGTTGAAATGCAAATGGGTACTGTCTTTTTTTGACTTAAAGAATTAATTTAACATCCATTCATGCACTGCTTTATAAATATTAATGTATTGAACTCTTGCATTTCACTGATACCAAGATATGCTTTTTTACATGTGTATTTCTAAAATCAGTACTATTTACTTGGTCAAACAGTAAGTCAAGTTTTGGG
>NW_024519206.1:11880290-12057790 GCF_017590135.1 Pyrgilauda ruficollis | reverse complement strand
CAAGCACAAATTTCATTGGGCTAAGTATGTCTGACAAGTCATCTACATCTTTATGTTAAATTGCTTTGCTTTTTCAAAACTAAAACTATCTATAATTCAGCCACTTCATTGAAAGCTGCACACAGGTGTTTGGTGCACTAAGGCACTAAAATAATTTATGTCTATTAGTCTGACCCTTCTTAACATTAAAACAAAACTATTTTTGTTGTTTTCTTCAAAAAGCTTTCAATATGATGAATCTCCAATAAAACCAAATGCAACTTCTGATGATTTAAACTGATCTTTTAAAAGATAAATCAGATTCCATGGTTAGCACTGTAATCATCTTGTCATGCTTAGTGTGATTATTCACCTTTTAAAAGTAATAGCAAAGTTTTTCAGGTTCTGCAGTCTTCTGCAGGTTCCTGGAATGAAAGAACTGTATACATACCACGTAAAACAGACTGCTGGATGAAGCTTTATGTTAATGATTCCAAAACCCATAGGAAATTATGTATTGACCTCATATTTAATCCAAATGTACTATAAAACAGAACAGGTTTTTCAAAACTTAAATGAATTTAGCGAAGGCTTCATTAGGAAATATTGGCAATGTGTGCCTCAATTTGCTAGGAAAATAGTTGTATCATTATCTGTCATCTTGCAAATAAACAGTTCATTTAGGTGTGTGCATTTGAGAACTGCAACTATGGCAGTCTGCCCTGTATTTTCAATTGAAAGTGTATGCCTTAGTCCATACTGATCTCAATTTAACACCAAATATTCAGTAAAGAAATTTATTTTTAAAAAAATTACTTTGCAATCAAAGATTGCTTGTCTCAGGAGAAAGTAGAGAAAAAAATATTGTAATGATTTTCATGCAGAAAACTTTTATCTGGTGTTACATTTGGAGAATATTTTGGCTACTATCAGTGCATGCATCTTAAATGGACTAAAATTTTATTTTTAAACTTCCTCCTTTGATTTGGATAGTGCTGAATGGTAAGAATTTCTGTAAAATTGGATACATCCTGTCTTTTGTTAATAGAGCATAGGCAACACTGTAGTTAGAATCTTCTGAAACACAGTACTAATAAATACAATTAATGTTATTTTAATGGACATTTTTATGTTGCAGTGATCAGTGTAAGCTTTCATAGTGAAGTACATTTAGTACATATGGTATTGCTACAGTACTAATTACATTTATTGCAATGGCTTTTGCTCTGTGTCTCAGCCCTGCTTTTGTGCGGTGGACTGTTTCATAGAGGCACGCTGATAAAATATATGCTGTGAACACAGCAGATGATATTAGAATAAATAAATGTTGAAGTTGGTTATAGCTGTCTGAAGGCCTCTTAGTTATGAAATACGTGTCAGGGTTAGTCCCAAGGGTTTTGAGGATAACTGTGTCAAGAGACTATGTGCTGAAAGGAGAGTCTGCTCTATATGGAGCCTTCCAAATCTGTTCATATAAGCTCTGCCACAGTATACTACTTCTTATTTTTACCGTTGCCATTCCTCAAAGCAATGCTCAAATGTTGCAAACAAAAATAGGGTCCTGTTGTGGTGTGTACTCTGCAAATAAAGAAGGCAGGGGTGTACAATCCAGCATGGTGCCTAAGCTACTTTTATAAGGGTGCTTATAATATTAGACTTGGAATGATAAATAGTGGATGGAGTGCAGCAGCGCCCTTGGGCTAAATGGCTGTTCTGAGAAGTGGGGCCAAAGACCACGGTACATGCACAGCCTTGGAGTTACAACTCTTGAGGACAGAACTTGTGTCTGTCTGGCATTGGATGCTAGTGCAGGTATATCCACATCTTGATTCAGAACCACAGGAGGATAAATGGCAACGTTACCACACCATGCTCAGTAGTTCATTGCTTCTGCATGGATAGTTGTGCTGTCCACAAAGCAGTATCAGACATATGCCAGATGTTTAATTTAGGTAAATACATCCATGATTCTGGAATAAGAACGGGTATATGAAGCGAAAGACTCTCAGGCCTGATTTACTGATTATTTATTTAAATTTTTTTTAGTTCTCTTGCAATGCCTCTCATGCTGGCTTCTGCTGGGTAGAAGAACTGGTTCTTTTTTAATGCTTTGGGGCCTGAAGTACTTATTAAATTTTTAATAATAGAAAACTGTACATGTGGTAGAGTATAATACTGACGACTGAGGCCACAATGCAGAAAGGGACATTAAAAATAGAAAAGTAATAGGATACTTTCTGTTACACTTCTAATGAGATGTTCAAAGCTGATCAAAAAGAGCATTGGAAGGAGAGGATAAAGCCAACAAATCTCTTCATGTTAGCTTCATTCCTTGGAATGTCATAACCTGGGGAAAGGTGATTTCTGATTTATGGGCTGGATGCGGCTCCCCCTGAAGCAGCTGACCTGTCTTGGAGCACAGTCCCTGACACCTGTGCAACCCTTTTCCCTCGGCTCTTCTGGGCAGATGGCTTGGGGATTCTATTTCTGAGAGTCTAGCTGGCAACAGGACCTGTGCCCAGTGGAGGTGGCACACTCACCCTGTGATGAGGACTGTGGCAGGAGAGTGGGCACGTGTAGGAATAAAGAGCTCACTTGGTGAAGAATTTCCCTGACGTGGAGAGGTGCCAGTGAGTAGAGTGTGCAACGTGATCTGGCTAATGTAGAGAGGTCAGCCCCTCATGAACGGGGGAGACCATTAAATAGAGCAGGACCTCAGGAAGATGGGACTAAAAATATGGAGAAAGAGGAGATAAAGAAGGGGAAATTATGAGAGTTTGAGAATGGGAAGCAGCATGGAAAGTCACATTACTGGACATGAGAAAGACTGTAAGACTGTGCAGGAGAAAGGGTCTTCCCAGAAATAGGTACTTACATCAATAAAGGGAATGGATGGAATAGAAAGAGGTAGGGTGGGAAATATGGTTTCTTGCAAGTATGTTTTTGTCCAGATTCAGTGCAAAAAGTTTACTGCATTTTTGTTACAGATCTCTGGCAAATCCATGTGATTATGGGAGTAAACTGCTAATGTCTCTCTGGAAGTGAGTGGAGAGAGATTAATCTTTTCTACTGCTTTGTCCAGAAGACCCTCCATCTACTCTCTTACCACCTAAGGGGAAATATCTGTTAAAAGTGTACTTCAGGTTTGTGGTGAGAGAGAATATGAGTCTGAACAGCCCACTCTTGATGTGGTGATGATTGATATTCTAGTATGATTGTGGTCAAATGGTCAAGTCAGGCTCTAACAAGAGTGTCCCAGATTTGATGGCTTTGAAGCTGTGGTTTAAAAAGGAGATGTGTTCTGGCTAAATGCGCACTAACCATCTGGATTTAAATTTGAAAGCTGCAGTTCTTCCTTGAAATTTTATGTAAACCATAACAATTATGGCAGAAATTAGTTTCCTGAATTTCAGACTTTTGTTTCATGTGCTTTCACCTGTGGCAATCGGAGATCTTTCTAATTCTCCCATATATGCCTGCTAGGTTTGGTGGTACCTCCTGTAGTCAGTGGATATTGGTTTATAGCACTGCCAGGCCCAGCTCCTAGCTTTGGATTACAAGCCTATTTCCTGTGTCCTGTATCTGCTTTCACAATCTGCCATTGCAGTTTACTACTCTTTCCCATCCTGAAGGTTAGAAGAGGATTAGGAAATGATGAGAGATGGGTGCTGGAAGTCAGGCAGACCAAGGGAAGTCTCACCAGTTCCTGGATGTTCTCACAGCTGCTCTGGGATCTGAAGTTCTCTGTGTCTCTCGAGGGAGGGAAAAAACTGACTCTGTGACATCTCGTTGTAATACTGCCACATGTTCCATTCCCAAGTAAAGTGAAAATATTGAATTAGTTGACTTAGAAAGTTGGCCACAGAAACACATGAAAAAAAATACATGCAACATTTAAGAGAATCCACTGCAGAAATACCATTATTTTGACATGCTGTTGTTATTTTCTGCTGTTCTTAAGATATTCTTATGGGAAAGAAAGACTGTTTTTTGTGGTAGTTTTTAATGCTTCCACAACTGATGTTCCTGTCTGTTGGGATACTTGATCATAAAAACAGGCCTTCAAGCAGACTCACTTTACTCTATGGCATATGCCACAAGTGTGACACAGCATCAAAAATGTCCTTTTGTGTGTGTTGTAGAGCTGATTTTAGGTAATGTAGAAACTCTTAGACTGGGGGCTTAGGGCATCTGGCAGTTCAACCTGATATCTGCATTAAAGTCTCATAGCTTAGCACCAAAAGGAGTAAGGTGGTAGACAATGGCCAAAATTGTAGTCTGGTTTGGACACTAGCCTGCCCAAAGTAGCAGACCTGTCAATTCTAGTAAAGGACAAATAGGAAACTCAGTGCCACTAAATATATAATTATTTTTATGTCTTCAGTTTTATGGAATAGTCTGCTGAAAGAATAATGCAAAACATTCTGAATTTAAAAGTTTAGTCTTGTATTGTTCTAAGACTTGCAATGACAAGGATGTTCTCTTTCGATGACACTAAGTGAATATTTGGGTGAATAATTTCAGCCTAGATTTCTTTCTTATAAATGTGTATAACATTTCATTTGTAGAGCACCAGCTGTGTTGGCCCTAATCATGTCTCAGTTAGGTGAGGATGAGGTGTAACACTCAATGTTGTTGCAGAAGACATGTTATCAAAGGACTTTCTTTACGGATTGCGAGTTCAGGGCATGTGTATTATTACCAAAATCCTGCTGGGGTTATGGTGGCAGCTTTTTATGGTAAGGAATTGTAGCTGATCAGTTTGAAGAACTGTGCAGTTTAATCTGTGGCATGTGTGTTTTTGGTTTGATAAGTTAGTTCTTGTTGTTTTCTGTTCACTTGCTTGTGTAAAAAGCATGGTTTTTACTAAGCTTCACTAGTGAATGCCAGTGGCAAACTTTGAAAGATTTTAGTGTTGCTTGTTGCTTCACCAGTGACCAAATGTGAACCATTTCTTCTTCCTCCTCTGTCACTGGTGCAACTGCACTCTCCAGTATTGAATAAACGGTCCCCTGTTAGAACAACAGACATCTGGAAGTCTCTTCACAGTACTTCACATAGCAATGTTCTGACTCAGCCATTAGTTGTCAGAGCTCAAATCAGGGTCATCTCAAGAAATCTGTAATGCCTTTTACTCCTAGCTGGCCTGAAAATCTGCTTAATGTTGTCATTCAAAATTTACATGGTTTCATTAGGCTTATTAAAATCAATGAAAAATGCAGCAGTACGTAACACTGATAAAGCCTTTTTACCTTGCTATTTCAAATCACGTTTATGGACGATGGATTTAGCTTCCCACTAGCCCTGGGCAGAGGTATTATCTCCATTTTATGGACAAGAAAACTGAGTTAGATTCAATGACTTGTCCAAGGTCATATATAAGACTGATGGTATGGGGGAGAAAAAAAAGTTCAGATTTCTGCCTTAATTAAGTGATAATTTTTTTGAATAAACTCAGTGTCTTGGAAAAGATGCATTGATGTCTTTTTCTTTAGGGGTTTAAAAATAATTTTGAGGATTAATTTTGCAAGCCATGAATCAGTATTTCCCTAAGAAACATGATTCTCACGACTGAGAATATTAAGAATTTATCCTTTTTTGTAGACTTCAGTTCACTGCTTCCTACAAAAACTTTGTTGTAGTCCACTTTGGCTCTGTTGTTGTCTGCCTTTGTGAAATAAAGCTGCCCTCATTATTTAGCTTTCTTCCATTTGCATATGTACAAGAGGGAACAGCTGCTTTCTGCAGGGATTTTGTGTACTCATTCATATTCCCACAGTGGTGGCCTTGTTCTGAAACACACTGCTACCCTGTGGAAAAGCAGAATAATACATGGACAATATAGCAATCAGTCTGTTATTAAACATTTGGAAGTACAGCCTTAAGGGGAAAAAATATAAACATAGAGTTATAGTTTTAAATCTGAAGCAAGTGCCATGTAATGATGATGTATAAGAGTTTCTTCATCTTAAAGCCACTGGAAAGCTACAGGGAAAAATCTTTCAGAAAGAAATTTTGCAGGCCTCTTTAGTTTTTGAAAAACAAATCTAATTTTACTACTAAGAATGTTTTGTGCTTTAAAAAGGAAAAATATGATAATGCTTATTCCTTATTTGAAGGTGATCTTGGACATTCCATCTTAACTATTGCTATACCCATGCACAGAAAATTATATTGATATAAACTTGAGATTTCCAAATATGATCCAGACAACAGTTCATTTCCCAAAGATTTGTGGATAGTGAGGCAGTCACTGGAGTTTCATCCTTCCTTCCTTTTTTTTTAAATAACATTTTTGCTATGTGTTTTCTGATGCATAAACATAGGTTTTAAGAGAACTAAAGCTCTAGCTGGACATGTAAGTACACAATTAAAAAATACAATTTGTACACGTCTTGTAAAAAGGCAACATCTCGGTGACTTCTGAGAACTTTTCTTTTTAGAAAAAGCAAGTACATTTACTTTGCTTTTGTCTTTAAAATTTTTAAGAATTAAAGTGACTTTGAGGAAGCATATACAATTTTATCCCAAAGCATCAAGGCATCCATATACATGAGGTTGTGCAAACCTGTGCAGTTAGAATAGAACAGAAAGTCTTAGAAAGTGATACTTACAAGTGCACCAGTCATTTAAAATAATAAAAACAAGTATGATTCTGAAGCAAATGCTTCCTTACTGGAATTTTCTTTCTTGCTACTTTATCACCTTCTACTATTGGTCTTGTTTTAGTAGTAGAAGAGAGTATTAAAATATTTTAAAAAGGAAGGAAAGCACTTACTGAATTATTAATATTCTGTTTATGGATATCTGAAAAAAAAATGGAAGGTCATAGTCTGACCTAGAGACCTTGGCAATGTCCTTTAAACAAACATTAATCATATGTAGTGCATCAAATCATCATGTGCAAGATAACACTAGTGACCTCTCCAACTGAGAATAACAAATGACTCTTAATTTTCCTTTCTGTACGTGACAGAAGTGTTGACAACCTCTGTATATTTTTTCTTTTGTCCTGTACCTAATCAACTGATCATTTTCAACACAAAATTTTCCTTGGAGTGTGTCTTTTTACTTCTATTTCTGCATGATAGGTACCTGTGTAGCAAAACTTGTAATTATTAGTCATTATATAGGCATGTTTAGGTCTAAAATCAAAATACTTTCTGCATCTTTGAAATGACATACTGAAGAAAGAGAATCAGATTACATTAACTAGTTAAAATATATAAAATCTATAAAGCTTTTCTTCAAAATGCAGGTAATAATACACCATGCTACAGCATTCTTGAGGAAGATGCCTGAAACATTTTTTTTAGATGAAATCTTTATTCATATGAAAAACCTGACAGAATCAGGTTTTGCATGATTTTCTACATCGCCTGCATGAAAGCTACTTAAAAGTCCTAAAAAGGGGTCATTAGTATTTGTAACAGGAGTTGTGATGTGCTCAGAGACATGTCTTTATATGCAGTTGGAAAGTCTGAATAAATATTTTAGAGCTAAACTGAAGACTTAATTGCCTGTCAGCTGCTGAAAAGATCTTGTTAAACCAATTATAACCCTATAATCCTGTAGTCTTCATTCTGTTATGGGCTGCAGTGCAACTGTAGGGTACTGGAGGAATCCACAGGATTGGTGTGCCTTAAAGGGTTAACAGGCACCTTAGGCAATATTTCATGACCCTTGCTGCCTTTACAGAAATTGTATCAGGGTTTCAGCATTCTGGCCTGTCAGTCTTGCTGTTGCTCTGCCACCTGCAGTCTGATCCCTCCAGCTGGTTTCCTTCTCCCATTTTTGCAGCCTGGCTGTAAGTACGAGCCATGGCTGCTTGGCTGAGCCCTGCAAAGACTTGTAGCTCATTTTCCATCCTGCTGTTCATTCAGCTCTTCACCATGGATTTGGAGGCAGACGCAGTGTGCCATTTGTTGGCACCTTGGGGTGCTGCACATCAGAAGTCTGCCTTGCTTTGTCTTTCACTGGTGATGCCAATTCTTACTCTATCTCCCCAGTTTTTCCTGATGGAATTTAACTGAATGGCAGTGGGACAGATTTTGCAGACGTCTAATACATTTTAGGATTTTGCTCTAGCTGCAGACCTTCTTGATGGCATTTGTTTACTTGTTTCTTCTTTTTGGCACTCACATTTAGAGACCAAATTAGCAGCCTCTGGTTGCTAAAACGGAATGGTTCACAGAAGAATGCATGAGTAGAGAAGGATATGAGATCAAATCTGAGAAGGCTCAGCTTTTTGAAGAACCATGGTACATCTTTTTAAGGAGTCGTAATGAGTGGTTAAATAAACTTCATGTTTTAGCAGTGTTGCCAGAAGCTTTCAGGAAAAATCTCGAGTTGTGGTTTCAATCTCCATCCACTGGTCAGTCAAGAGTCCAAGTACAGTTGGACTTTTTCAACTAATCAGCTAGGAAAACTGTCAGTAGGGTAAAGTGAAACCCTCTTGTTTGATGTATAGGGAATGTCTTGGGTACTCATCATATTCACATCAATTGCTCTTTCCATTGATTCCTTGGGGTATTAACAAATTAGAGAAGATTGGACACTCTTTCTACAATCCAATTAAATATTGAAGTTACATTTGAGTTGTAGCATTATTGCTTTGCTGGAGTCCACTGTGAGAGTTTTGCCAAGGTTTAAAATTCCTAAGCCAGATCATGTTCTGTATTACAGAAACCTTTAAAAAAATACCTTGTGACACAGCTTCCAGCTCAGAGAGCTTTGAATTATGAAAATCTGAATAACAGAAGAAAAATTAGTGAATTGAGCCACTCTGCAATTTATAATCCTTCACATACCTGTGCAATGCCTTTTTTTTTTTCTGATGGACTGACATTCTAGTATGCTTTTTAACCAGTAAGATTCAGATTTCATCCTTCTTTAATGACTTGCCTCAAGGGGAGTTCTAGAATTTTACTTCAAGAAAATTATTTCTGTTCTAAGTTTTAGTTTCTAATTGGCTAAAATTCTTGCAGAACTTGTATAGAGTGTGCTTTATGTACTGCAGTGTACTGTGTAGGATAATAACTCTGCCTAAATCTCTTCTTCTACTCTACCTCAAGAGGACACCACAAATGACACAGGGGTGAAATTCAGTATTTGCATCTGTATCAACATAGGTAGCTTCAGGTGGTTAGTCCAGTCTCTTAGTTTCAGAAAGTTAATTGCTTCTTATGGTGGAAGAAAGAGAGATTGGTGTCTCTTTTTTTTTTTTTTTTTTTTTTTTTCTTTTTTCTTTTTTCTCTTCCCATATGCTGACTTGTTTTGTGCTGCAGCTCACATCTTTCTCCCTTCAAGTGTTATTGTTCAACAGTGACACCTTCACCTTTCTGTGTTAAGAAGTAAATGATAAACTTTAGGCTGTTCCATATTGTACCATGTCTTCAGTCATGATTTTTGCATTTTAACATAAGTATCAACAGTGAAACAATGGAACACGGTGATTTTTGGGTTATTCATCCGTTTAAGAAAGTTCTGTTGGTCTTTGGTTTGATGGCCTTCAGTGTTGGAAGCTCATCATTGACCCCTCAAGTTAGTGCTCCTACTGTAGTTTTTTTTTTTTTTTTCCTCCTGTGGATATATAACATAATCAAGTACATCAAGTTTGTGATGTATGCTGTGACTGTAACTGATCACTAAGTATTTTGTGCTCTGCCACTTCTGCTTAAGTTCATTTCTGAATCTAGGTTGCATTTTTAGAGCCAGCTGGATAATTTAGGCTCTGTAGGATAGTAGATTTAGTACTATAGGATAGTAATTAATGTATAGTCCAAACCAGCATGTTTCAGTTTCTCCTCTGACCATCAATATCTCTAATTATTCTCTTAATGCTTTCTTTCTGTTTTAAGCAATCAAACCCCTACCTTGGTCTGCCTAGCAATTTTTTTCGTGCTGTCTTTCCATAGATCAAGAAATGCTGTTAGGAAAATTTTAAGAATTAAACAGTTGTGCTGTTCTAACACTGAGCTTTAGGTCTGTATGGACATTTAAATTGTTATGCCTTGTACAGCTGATACAGTGCTCCTCTGAAATAAGTTACAAAGAACCATAAGAACTATGATGACTGATCATGCAAATTAGCTTTTTAAGGGCTTCTACTTTATTTGTCCTTAAATACAAGTTCTTCCATTTGTACCTTATAAAATATTTTCAGATTTTCTCCTTTGAGTTGTCAATTTATTTGCATATTTTATCTTCTACTGTTATGTACAATGGCAAATTAAGCATGAATAGGTTCATTGATATGAAAGATTAGTATGCATTTAGTGTGTAACTGGGACTACTGTCCACATTAATTCTTCTTAGTTGTTTAGAAAAATATGCTTTGATTAATATTTGCCTCTTATAGCGGTAGAATCTCAAAATGGAGAGAAAGCTTGAAGGACTATGCAAGTCTTAGTTGTAAACTTCAGAGCTACAGAGGTATATGTAGGTGCAACTAAATATTTTTGTCTCTTTAGTTAAAGTTTATTGGTTTTTACTTTCTCACTATGGACTTCATGGCGACTTTTTTTCTCTTGGTGTAATCTTAATTTAGTCTTACTACTTTGGCTCTTTTTTTTTTTTAATAAAAGATGCTAATTTACTTGTATTTACACAGATGGCCATCTTATTTTTTCGTTGAGCAATATGCTACACCACATTATTTTCCTGCTGGTTTTCTTTTTCCATAGAAATTTCTTGATTTAAAAAAAAGCCCTTTGTGTGACTTCATAATTACAGTAATTTTAACTTTAGTAGTAAAAAAAGGTCAGGAGGATACTTTTTGGGTCCATAAAATACGACAGTAGATGCTGTCTCAAAGAAATAATTAAATGGAGAAGTGATAATATGTGTGAGGGGATCTTTTTGAGAGTATTTGTAAACTTCTGATTTCTAAATGTTGCCTTCAGGCTTGGTAAGAAAAGCTCAGTGTTTGTAAAGATTATCCTGACAGCAATATGCTGGGTCAATTGTCAAGACATGTTTAGCACAGGGGGATGTATTAATCTGCTACAGCTACCACTGTAAGTGGTTGGAATAAATAGAGGGCTCAAGCAGATGAAGAGGGATTAACTGTGTAAATGGAGCAAACTCTTCAATCACTAAACCACTGATTTTGCAAAGGATTAGTCTGCTTTTGCAAATATTGATTACTGATTTGTTACTGGGAATGAAGATGATATAACTTGTGCAGTTGGTATGTAGTAAGCTATGTGAAGTGTACATCATTCATATTAATGGGATTGTCATAGGCATTACAGAAACTGGCAGATTTATTAAAGCAACACTCTTAACACTGCCATAGTTAAAGTTGTGTCAGCATTTCCGTTGAAAGTTCTATTTTCTTTTTTTTTTTGCTGTTCATAGATCAACTTTAATATTTACTCCATTGAAATTTGGTAATACCACTTTATAGCTTTGACACAATTATTTTTCTGCTCTTTTAAAGAGAACTGAATTAACACTTTTTAAATTAGAAGGAAATACTGTATATTAGTTTAAAACAAATGTTTGCAGGTTTGAATTCTGTGCTTTGAGGGCAATCTTTGGGTGATACTGTGCATGTTCACAAGTTTCATTATGCCAGGTTGGTAGAGAAGTGATGTGTGTTAGGCAGTTGTTATAAAGTGAAAATAACTGAGGAATTTTTGTATAAATGAGCTCTTTTGCTTGTATAAAGGCTTGTCTGGCTTTTTTCCAGTGCTGCTGGTTTATCTGATAAAAGTTATTATGTTGTCTACAAATCCTGTCCCACCGATGTCCACAGACCACAATACTATCACTGAATACTGCCACCAGACCGAGCAATGCTACTCTGTTATCAGGCTCATTCATAATTCATACACCATTAATGTTACAACTGGTTCGGGTTTCAACAGTGGTGGTATTCACTGGGTGGTTTGTCTTTCTAATCCTTGATTAGATTTGTTTGCAGAGATAGGTTTAAGGAAAACTCAGGTGTGGTGTGAGAATCAAGGAACAAAAAATGAAAGTTAAATGAGCTTGGAAAAATTCCCGCTGACATTTATCCATCTACTTCATCATTGTAAAAGTCTTAAGTTGTAAAATATGCCCATTTCTCTTGATGTGTCTTCTTTTTCCTCTTACACAGATATCACAAAACTCAATCACAGCTCTTGTCTTGGTTCTCTCTTTCCCAAATTGTGACCCTTGTTGCAGCATATGATAGAATCTGTGATTTATAAACTTCCAGTCCCTTAACTTTTGGGATTTCCCATGGCAGATGCTGAAGAAACCTTTTCATAGGAAAAGATGAGATGGCATCTTGCAAGTCATATAAGTGATCCTTTTTCATTTTTGGATTTCAATCCCATACATGGTTTCCAAATAAAAATAATTGTTTCTAACTGTAAATAAAAAATATTATTTCAGATATTTCTACTTGATACTAAAACCAGCAAGAACTGCAAGGGTCATCTGAGAAACATTGTGTAGCTTGGTATAACTTAGAAAGATAATTGAAAAATTAAAATGGATATTTCCATTGACTAGATGTAACAAAATGGGACTTACAGTTGGTCTGATCTCCTCTCTCTTGTTCAGCGACAAACCTTCTGCCAGAGTTCTTGTTGCTTGTGTCTCCAAGTGTATGTTTTTTTTTTTTTTTTTTCTGGAATCTTCAAATGGACTGGAAAATATTAGTGCAGTCATTCAGAAAACTTGCGAGTTGATATTGGAAGGTGGTTCTTCCTGTCATTCTCAGTATACTCCAAGGTGAATGGCAACTGAAATTTACATCTGGAAAGCTTTCAGGAAACACAGGAGTGTTCTGCTGGCTTCCCACAGTGTGCTTTGCTGGTTTCTTACAGTGTTTCCCTTGTTCTTTTCAGTTAGGTCCCATGCAATTACAGCAAAACAGGAGAGTATTTTATCTTTGTGGTAGCAACCTCCTTGTGAGAGGCGGTTTGGAAACAGTGATGTGTTTTTTGAACCATAAAAGCTTTGGATTTTTATTACCTCTTTATTACCTCTTTCAGAGTATTTTGAAATAAAGCCACTGTATAAGTCACTTTTGATTTCCTTGCCTTTAATTTCTCTCATGGTCTTGCTCTGTAGATTGATTTTTCTGTGTGCAATGTTATCATAGCAAGAGACTGTAATTCTACCAGAACGTCCCACTTCTACCTACTCAATTATATTTGATATGCATTTTGTATGCTGCAGTAAGGAAAACTTGAAAGACTTGTATGAGACTTCTTCTGTTATTATTTTAAAAAGGCTTGCCTTTACATGCAGACTGCATGTGTAAAGTCATACCTCCATCTTAAACCAAATTAGCTTTCAAAAGCAGAGGAGCTTTGAGTGTGATAGTTCACTGATCACTGAGCAAAGCTTTTTTCTTAAATTATCAGTAGTAGAAGAAATGTATCAAAAATGAGGCAATGAGGCAGAACATTCAAATCATTTTGTGTTTGCAGGAATACATAAAATTAAATTGAAAACTGGCTTAGGACCTCTTCATTGAAATCTGCAACTGCCAGTTTTAAATATGTGTTTTTAGCTGACTGTAGGAATTTGAATCTTTTCCTTCATACAGATGAAAGATTTTCCAGCTCCAACTAGTAATGTTAAAACTTTTTCTGATCAAGGATATGAGCTGTTGGAGCATTTAAAATGCACAAAGTGTGTATGTATGTTTCCTTTCAGAAGTTTAGCAGGCTGAGCCTTTGGCCAAGAGTCAGAACAGTTGGAACTTTGCAGACTACACAGCTAATCCAAGAGGGCTGCCAGTTGGCATAAATGACTTCCATATATAAAACTTAATGCAATTTACATTGAGGTTTTTGTTGGTTTTTCATGGCAGTCTGAGAATTTCCTTGTTTCCCAGGATTTCTTGGGTTTTGCTTATTGTATTTATGGTGTGTTATGCTTCTGATCAGAGCAGGAGTTAAAAGGTTCCCCTGCTAAAATATCCCTCTCACAGATTGAAATTCACATTGGAAGGTTTTTCTCTTTAGCTAAATTTGGCACTTCTCAAACTGTACTCTTCTGGTTTTTGCACTTCTTTTTATTTCCTTTTTTTTTTTCATTAAGACTTTTTAAAGGTGGCTTAAACTAGCTTCTAGAAACAGAACAATTTAGAAAAGGATGTATGCACACTAGAACTTACTCAGGAGAAGAGACAGGGCAAAAATTTTGGGAAAGTATTAAATTAAGAGGAAGAAAATTTATATACTTTTTGTTTTATGAACGTGTGATTCATGGAAAATCTAACTTGCATGGTATTGCCAAAATTTGGATGAGAGTTCACAGAGTTCACACTGCAGTGAGCTTTACAAGATCTGTCAAAATATTGTTGAGTAATAAATACTTGGATTACAAGGACATTGAAAGTAAAAGAACATGTATTACTAATTTTGAAATACAATTTGAAAGTTCATTGTTTAGCTTTACAATAAATGACATTTGGCAGTTTTTCTGCCAAAACATATTAAATCATTCTTGTATTCAGTAAAATAGTTGTCATTGCTTGATCTCAGTGTAGGCTTATTTACTGAAATAAAAGGGCCAGTTGCCTGTCGATGGAATTTTAGGCCCTTCCAAAGTACTAATTAAAAACATTATGACAAAATAAGAAAAGTAATAGGCATCTTCTACTTCTGATTACCTCAAGTTTTTCTTAAGGTACTGTGATACCTGGGTATTTCCAAGGGATTCTTATGTGTAGGTGGCTATTTAAAAATAGTCGTATATTGCAGAGAACAATTGTGGTATTACCTCTCCCAGGTGTTTTAGATATTAAGCTGAAAATTGTGTTTTTCACCTGGAGGTATTAAATGATAGCTTTTAACTTGTTTGATAAGCCTGTGGGACTTACTTCCTGTTAGCCGTGTGGGAATGCAGGAATCATGATATGGTTAAAGATGCTATCCATGTGCAATTTTGACATAATGCTGGTCATACTCCAGCTGTAGATTCTTTATTTCTGGCCTTTTAATTTTCTCTGATTAGCTAACAGCACCTTCTCTGGTTCAAGCTATCATATAGATATTCTGAGTCTTTACTTAGGATTTGTAATCAAAATTGGATGTGTGTGCTTGTCTGTGAGACAACGCTGGGAAATTTCAGCTGGCCTGCATAATTTCATGAGAATTCCCAGTGCCACTAATTAATCCATGATGGTCTGTTTTGACTTGGTTCTGTCTGCAAAGCAAGGGCATTGTTTTTATCTCTGTGTTTTCCTGCCTACTTTATTTCTCATAACAAAGTTTGAAGCTGTTGCACTGGCAGATTTGTATTGCCAATCTCTACCACTGATGCACTTTTATACTAGCTGTAATTCAGGCCTCTGTATGACTGAAACCTGTCTTGTGCTGAAGTGATTGAGTAAACCTTAATGATTCTTTAAACAAAACTTTAGCATGCCTTACAACATTTTTATATGCCTCGCATTACAGTGATGTGAGTGGGAGACCTTGCACAAGAGACCTTTTCTTTGCTGCTGTATCTTTCTTTATTCTTGCCTCAGAATCTTTGAGAAACAGCAAAACTGGGAAGGCTGCTTTGGAAAAGTGTTCAGTGGCCCCTTTTCTAACGCTGTAGGATAATGCCTGCTTACAGCATTAGAAAAACCTCACTTTTTAAAATTCACACACACACCTCTCACATGCCCCACCCCCCATGTGCCATGGGTGTAATTTGTGAAATTTTAATAAATACCTGTGTGAAAGTTAAATCTGGATGAGGGGGTGAAAGCCATGAACTCCTCTGTACATTAAGATGCTATGCAAAATGTATCAGTGGGTGTTTTAGAAGCAATTTGAAAATCATCAAAAGAATGCACAAATCCAGGACAATATTAGCTTACAAATTCAGAATTAAGTTTGGATGAGGAGTATGTGATCCAGGATAATTCCATTTGGCTGTGGAGCCTAATGAATGGAGTCAAACAGGCTGACTCCTGTAATTTGTTAAATGAAAAAAAGGAAATTTTTTTTGTCAAATGAAGTGCTACAACTACTATAGAAACTTTACTCAGAAAACAGATGTGGATTGAAAAGCCATGAATGTAAGGTTTTTAAAATATAAAATAAACACACAGTTTAGGGGCTAAATAGAAATGACTAAAAGAGATCTTATGCTAACTGCTTCAAAGAACTAGATTTAGTTTTTATAAAGAATCCATTCCAGTGTTTTTTAGGCTGCCTGGCCTACTGCCTTCTCCTCTGCTTACAGGAAGGAAGGGAAGAGAAGAGGAGTGTGAAGGGTTTGTACCACTGTCCTTCTAAGGGACAAGTCCGTAAGAAATACTCAGTGTTTAAATCTCTGAGGGTGTGGTATTAATGTTTGTAGCCCAAACTACATATCCCAAATTAGAAAGAATTAAAACTAGAAGCAGATGACAGTGCTTTAAGTATTCTTTATTAAAATACACTGCTGTCTCTTCTTAGAGGAATATATGAAGGCAAGTTATTCTGTGAAAATTACTGTAAACTGCTAGAGACCACAATGGGTAATTCTAGGGATGGCTCCAGAGCAGAACTTCATAGACGAGGCAGCCTTTGGAACAAACACTTTGAAGACCAAAATGCTGACTTTTTGTGAACCAATCTTTCAAAAGCTAAACATTTTCATTACATTTATTCCAGGAATGAAATGTGTTTTCTTTAACATTTATCTTTTGATTCTTGCATGGTAAACTAATTTAGAGCTGCCAGGCTTCTACACTTGCAAAATGCAGAAATAGTCTTTGTGAAAGTGTTCAAGACAGTTAATGAAACTGATGAGATTCTACGTGATCTTCCTACTGATAACTTTTCTTTAATTATAAGCCTCTAAGAAATGGGATCTTTTTTTCAAATGCAGTATACATTAATCTTCTCTTTAATAAGAAGAAAAAATAAATGTAGGGAGAGGATATGCATATGAAAATAAACCACCTCCTCTTTAGCCTAGATTCACAGTGCTTGTGCAACAGATGTGACTCCAGTGTATTGCTATGTACAGATTCAAAGATAATTGAATCCTTCTGTAGTAGCTATTAAAAATTGGTAAATGCTATATTTCCAGATCAAAATGAAACTGAGAGATATGAAGAATTTTGGAAGAACTGTGTGAGAAGGGGGGTAGGAGGGAGGAAAAGAAGATAAAATTACTTTTTTGTGTTGCTAAAAACATTACTCTTTCTTTGCTCAACTTTAACACAAATATTTCAGATTATTTCTGCCAATTTCAAACAGCAGCCTGAGACACAGCATAAAAGCCCTGAGCTAAAAGACATTTCCTATAGGAGCAGGCTGTCCCTTTGTGCCAAAAGATGAGCTGGTGGGGAGGAAGACCAGCCTGGCTGAACAGGGAGCTTTTGCTGGAACTCTGGGAAAAAAGGAGTTTATGACTTTTGAAGGAAGAGGCAGGCAACTCAGGAAGAGTACCAGTATGTTGTTAAGTCATGTAGAGAGAAAATTAGAAAGGGAAGAACTTAATTTGTTCACTACTGTAAAATATAAGAAAAAGTGTTTTTATAAATATGTTAACAACAAAAAGAGGGCCAAGGAGAATCTCCATCCTTTATTAGGTTCAGAGGGGGAATGTTGTCATCAAGGATGAGGAAGAGACTGAGGTACTTTATGCCTTCTTTGCCTCAGTCTTCAACAGAAAGACCAAATATCCTCAGGGCCACCAGCCCTCTGAGCTGGTAGACAGGGACAGGGAGCAGAAGAGACCCCTGAAATCCAGGAGGAAGTAGTTAGTGACTTGCTGTGCTACTTAGACACAAGTCTATGGGACTAGATGAATTCATCCAAGGGTACCGAGAGAGCTGGCAGAAGAGCTCGCCTAGTCACTCCATCATTTTTCATTGGTCCTGGCTCACTGAGGAGGACCCGGGTGTGTGGAAAGTTGGCCAGTGTGACACAGGTTCACAAGAAGGGCTGGAAGGAAGATCCCGAGAACTACAGGCCTGTCCGCCTGACCTCAGTGCTGAGAAAAGTTATGGAACAGATCATCTTGAGTGCCATCATTCTGCATATACAGGACAACGAGGGGATCAGGCCCAGCCAGCAGGTGTCTGGGAAAGGCAGGTCCTGCTTGACCAACCTGATCTTCTTTTATGACCAGGTACCCACCTAGGGAATGAGGGAAAGGCTGTAGATGTTTTCTCCTTCGATTTCAGTAAAGCCTTTGTTACTGTCTCCTGCACATTCTGGAGCAACTGGCAGCCTATGGCTTGTACCAGTGGACTCTTCACGGGGTAAAATACTGGCTGGGTGGCTGGGCTCAGAGAGTGGTGGTGAATAGAGTTACATCCAGTTGTGTTGGTGCTGAGACCAGTTCAGTCTAATATCCTTATCAATGATTTGGATGAGGGCATCAAGTGCACTCTCAGTAAGTTCTCAGATGACACTAAGGGTCTTCAGTGCAAAAAAAAGCAAGCTGGAAAAATATTTTTAATAATTGTGTTATTAATTATGACTGCATTTTTTTTTGTTAGAAGAGCATAAAGAAATAGTGATCACTGTTTTCTCCATATAATCAAACTAATGCATTTTTTTCTCTCAGTTTTCTTTTACAAGGAATGAAGAACAGTGAATTTGAGCAAAATGATTTTACCATTATTATGGTTAAACCTCTGGTCCTCTACTAGGAAAGCAAACTGTAATCAACCACTTAGCTGTTACTGAATTACACTTATCTCCACTTCGCCTGTTTAACTTCCCATAAGCATGCTAAGCACCTCTTTAGAATGCATTGACCTCTGATTATTTCTTGCTTTATGTATCCCTTAGCCCACATTGCAGAAGTGAAAAAAAAATCCTACTGGTAAACAGTGCAGAATAGTACAGTCTGCTTTTATTTTATTTATTTTGTATACAGGATGAAATTTTTACATCTTTAGGTCCTCCAAAAATCAAAATTCCAGGCACAAGGGTTGAATTTCATGCTGTGAAGTGACACTGATGAAACTTGTTTTTATGTAATGGACCAAATTCACTGTTGCAGTAAGGTGAAAAATTAAATCATTCAGGCTTTTGCCTGTTTGATTATCAAGTTGCAAAAATTATAGTCATGCCATAAGCTGTAGTTTTGTGATCTTTCTAAATCACAAGATAGGTGTTTGTGGGAGTTGTGCAGTGGAACCTATACATTAATACACCTATGTTAATGGCTTTAATGTTTTTCTGGAGTCAAAGCATGACTGGTAAAGCTGGCTTTATGCTTGAGTGAGAGCATTTAACTTTCTTTTCACTGGAGGAATTTTCAGCCTGGCAGCAATAGTATTATAATAACTGCCAGCTGCTCACTTGGCACAAGAGTGCTTAGAACCAAGAGGAAGAGCCCAGTGCATTATACATATAATTTACTTTTCTCTAAGGTGAAGGTTTAGGCCTCATAAATATTTTGATCTGGTCTTTGATGGCTTTTGTACACATCAGTCTAAAAATATGCATGTGGATCATAACTTGTAGATTTTATTTTGGAGTACATTGGAGTAATTCCCACCAGTAGGGAAGATCTAGGAAGAGAAGTTATTGTGAGAGATTATTTTGTGAGTGGGTGGTCAAGAATGAAGGAAAACCTGTAAGTTTAAGCAGATGGACCTCCCTTATTTTATACCATGTATTGGGTATGCAAGATTATTATCTCCCTAAATATTGGATAGTTTTGAACTAGTCTTCACATCAAAAGAATAAGGTTCAAGACATTATTTGTAAGGTAGAAACTCTGGAATGGAAATGAGACGTTTTTATATCCTCAACTCTGCTTGCCCACCACTGTCAGGACAATGACACAGCAGAAAATAGATCTGGAAGAGTAAAGAGAAGCAATCATTGGTGCCTTTCTCTATGTATAAACCCACACAGCTGCAAGCCACAGGGCATTTCTTACTCACAATGCCACTCTTCTCTTAGGTGTTTAAAATTGGCTTAAAAAACTACAGTGTACCAAAGGAGAAACCAGGAAAGACTACGATCCTTTTAGCATCTTTATTTCTAAATAATTTAATGATATTTGGAAACAGACCATGCAGTGCTAGGAAGGCATGGTGATCTCTGGTGGTCTCATTTTGAGAGAGGTTTTGCTCTGATCTTGTAGTGGGCTTGACCATAAGTTTCTCAGGAACAGGCATTGAGACACCCAAGAAAGGTAGTGCCAGTAGGTGCTGTCTGCATCCCCAGGTTGCAAGCTTCTTGCATCTCCACATTTAATTTCTTACAGTGGACAGTCTCCAGTGAAAT
This sequence comes from Pyrgilauda ruficollis, assembly GCF_017590135.1. Taxonomy (NCBI): domain Eukaryota; kingdom Metazoa; phylum Chordata; class Aves; order Passeriformes; family Passeridae; genus Pyrgilauda; species Pyrgilauda ruficollis. The sequence continues at coordinate 12,037,619 of NW_024519206.1, read as the reverse complement.
TACAGATAACTGGAATTCAGGCCATTTCATCTACATCCATGAGGGAAGGAGAAAATTCTCCTTGTCGTGAGGACATCTGGGGTGTGCATGGGAGTATAACATGGGAAATTCTGAGCTCGAAAGGAGCATATGTGATTTGAAGCATGTGGCTTAATTTTCTTTATGGTTCTTTACTTAAAATACATAGTAATGCCTTCTTTCTTGGCAGGATTCCTCTGTCTTAGATTCTTTATAGATGGAGTTGTCTCTTATTCAAAGTCTCATACTGCAGTCAACTAATGAACCTCTGATCTCAGCTGCTGGTGTAATGTAAGCAAATGCTGCTTTACTGTTACAAAATACAGTAAATATGCTATAATGCTGCTTTAGTGATACTTTTTTATGAGATTTGTGCCAAGCCTGATGTATTTAGAATGAATGGGGAAGCAATATTCTGATTGAAAGCAATGGCAAAAACCAACTTACTGCGTAAATTCCATACTTTCTGCTGGGAGTTCCCACACCTAACAGTTGCAGTTCACTCTAAATCCTGTTTGAGATGTGGACAAGATGGTGAAGAAATGAAAAACATGGAAGAAAGATAGATAATACAATTTAGAAGTTTCCCGTGCAGAATCTCGGTACTAACTGTAAGGAAAATGTGACTTACTCTCTCCTCTTTCTTCCCCATGTTGTTTTTGTTGTAGTACTGGGACAATGGTATATCCATGTTTGTGCTTTCTTCCTGCCACATATGCACAGCACCTGTGGTTCATGAGAATCTGGGAGGAGGTGGTTCTTTCTCTTCCCTTTATGCTTTTTGTACTACTTATTCTCCCTCCCCTTCCTTCTGAAGGTACAGGGCAATGAAAGAAGGAATTTAACCAGATTTATGCTTTTTCTTTCTTGTACAGCTGTATGTGTCGTGGGATATTACAATTGGGTCTGTTTCTACTGCCCTTTGACTAAAGTTCCATCATATTTTTTGGTTTCCAGGCTTCTCTGACAGAAGGATAATAACACGCATATGATCTGTTTCTGCTTCAGCTACTTACAGATTGTGAGTGGCAGTGGGGCTGACCAGCTGCAGTTTGTTTTTTGGAGTTACTGCCTCAGTTGCTTTGAGGAATAGAAAAAGAAATGGCTTCTCTACAGGTTAAGGGTCAGAGGAGGACTTCTTTCTGCAGTGGCAGCAGACAGTGAAACACTCTTTTTCCATGTATGTTCTTTTCCTTTTGAAGGAAAAGCTTTCAGTGCCCTGTTCAAAATAGATGTAGTTACAGAAAATACCATCACCAAATTTATCCTGCCTTGTCTCAGCAGAAGTAGCAAAATTGAGAGTGGAATTTTGATTCTGTGAAGTAGTCAGTTCAGATGAGAGAATAAGAACACTAGGGAGTTCCCAAAGTATGACGCTTTTGTGGGACTGTGTTGTCCCATTTGATTTGACTGTTCACTAAATGATCACTGGCCGAGCTTCCTCATCAAAGCCCAAACTGATACAAACAATATTGGGTGACGTTAGGTCTAAATGGCGGTTGAAATGCTTAAATTGTAAAATTTTACAATTTGGAGCTGCTTTTGTTTGTATGTTTACTTAGGTTTTATGTCTTCCTCATCTGTGGGGTTGCACTGTTCTACGATGAGCCCTACTGGATGAGGTAGTTTTAAGTGTTGCACAGTGATGCCTCCCAATGACCGATATAAAGCAGCACATGATCCATATTTGTAAAAATATTTGTACAAAATAAAAAAAACTCTTCACCTCCCTCACTCATAATACCATAATTACATCACCTTTTAAAGTAACTGTTAAACATATCACATACCAGCCATCAAGTGTCTTTGTGTTTAATTCCCATTTAATGTTGGGCTGTGATTGCATATTACCAAGCAAAGGGAGGACAGCTGTATCACTTTAAAATGCTTGTTGATTCTGCGTTTGTATTTTAAACACAATAGTCAGAATTCCATGGAAGCTGAAACAGAAATCAGTATACTCCTAATCTTTAAAAAGTAATATTAATTTAAAAAATTAAGTGGAAATATCAATGTAAGTAAAATTATATCTTCTTTTGGTGTCAAAATATTTTGCAGTCTGAAGAGCCAGTTGTATTATTTAAAGAATGTCTTCTCATTTTGAGTATTTTCATGCTTTAAAAATTAGCATTCTCTGCATGTTCCTATCTCTTTCTTGTCTTTTTCCTGTCGTAACTGTATTTAAATAAAACTACCATAAAACAACTCATTTATGAACACTGAATTTAAAAAAAAAATCTATTTTAAGGAACAACCTAAAAATGCAGGAAATTGACATAATCTTTCAGAGACAGTGCTTGGTTCAAGGTCAGACCATTGATCTTTTGCCCAAACTACATAATTTAAAATGGTGTTTTTAGCACAGAATTTGTCTGCTAATATCAGTCCTTTTCTGTATGTTTTTATTGATGGAATGTAATGAGATTACATATATTCTGATGAATAATGGCTGCCTGGTAAACTTGCCACCTACCTACAGCGACTCTTATGAATATTTGATAATAATAAGTAGTAGGAACTTCACTGTGTTTCTTACATGCACTTAAAAAAAACAGCACCACAGGAGTGGTGCTTTTGTTCTGCTTTTTTGCTTGGGGTAAGCAGTATGATATTTATATTAATATTAAATATGATACACATCTAACATATTCTTGTTCCTAATACTAGGAGTTCTGTTTAAATCATCATTCTGTTGTTTTAGGAGGAAAAGGTTGAAAGATGGAAGACACAATTTTTAACATTTAAAGTTGTAGTTTAAGATGAGGCTGGTCAGTCTTACACGTCTATGAATTAGCAGTTGAGAAAAAGGAAAAATACAGTGAGCTATAGTCACCATTTTGCAGATGCAGGTACATTGTACAAGGTGTCTAAAATTAGTGTCTGTAGGTCAACAGTTTTTAGACCTCTGTACAATGTCTTTGCTTTGTGCATTATCACCTTACAGATCCTATAGGCAGCACTAGTTTTGTGTCATATATTGTAAATTAGACAAAATCTGTCAGCAACAGGCAGGACCTTTTATTGTCTCTTCATCTGGTTTCTTTTTGTGTAGATGTGTAATAGAGGGTCTTCACCTTGTATGCTGTTTCAAGGTATTTTGGTGTGAAGCTGGTATCAAAAACCACATTTCTGATTTAATTGTGTTCAATTGAGATTCTTGATTGCGATTCTCTTATTTGCATATTTGAAAACTTAGCGCTTTCATTATCCAACTTGCTTTACAGACTATGTTCGAAACAGTTGCTGTATTTTGTTTAATTACATACTTTTCCTTCTGAGACTTGCAAGGCATGTTATGCAGCTATATTTTTCCGTACTCAAGTGGTGAAGACTACAGCAACAGCTCTGACATTGATAGGTAGATGGTTCAGTTACTTAAAATAATCTGGCGTAATAGTTACTGGAATTCTTTTTTTCAGTAGCTCTTGCATATTGAGAGTGTAAAATCCATAATTTTATTAATGCTTCTAATAGCAGTTTTCTTGAAAAGCAGTGCTTTACAGAATTTGCTTTTCTTTCAGGGAATCAGTTTCCTCCTGTTGCGGCTCAGGATCTTCAGTTTGTTCTGAAAGCTGGATACCTGGAAAAACGTAGAAAAGGTAAGCCTAGTTATCTTTGTGAAAGCTAGTGCATATTTAATGTCTGGGAAGTCTGTATGTCTGTATTTGATGCTGTACACATGAACAACTTTATACAGGAGTGATAAATAAAATGAGAAGAAGCTGAAATGCTGAAGCATTATTGCAAAAGAAGCATAGCACATAACTGCTTCTATAGTAGTATTGCAAGAAAATCCTATTTATTTACTAACACAATCATGCTGTGAAAGTCCAGTCAGCCATAATTCAGAGACTTTCAGATATTTTTGAAGAGAACATTCAGAACGTATGTACAAATACCATATGTTGACTTCATGTTTCAGTGAGCATCAAGATTTATTTTCCTTCAAGAGGGCAAATATTGATCTCAGCTTTGGTTCAGTCAATATTTACCTTGATTCAATAAATCTTGTATTGTCACTTTAATACCCACTTAATGCTGCGATAACTCTAGGAAATATTTAGGAAGTTGTTCATTATTTCCTTATATTTAATGTTACACATGACTTCCCTCTTTATGTGATTTCAAATTCTTATTTGTTTTCTTACCATCAATTTTTATTTCTAATTTTCTTCTCAGTGCCACGCATTTCCTTAGTTTCCTTTCCTTAGTGTCTTTTCCTAGCTCCTCCTCCCTCTTACCTCACCCTTGAAAAGAAGTAACACATTTTTGTTCAATAATGGCATAAACTGACATAACACGTGTTGTATTAATTTCAGACCACAGTTTTCTGGGCTTTGAATGGCAGAAACGTTGGTGTGCTATCAGCAAGACAGTCTTCTATTACTATGGAAGTGACAAAGGTACTTATAGCAATTATGAAAGCAATGATGTTTTAATGCACAAAAGGATATGAAAGATTTATTAGAATTGAAAACTGTGAATAAAAGGTAATTTTAAGAAATGGAATGAAGCTTTTAAAAGAAAGTTATTTTCTTTTAAACAATTCTTGGACAGTGCTGTGAATTTTTAAAATGTGTAAATATTCGTCAGAACCTGTCAGTGTTTTTTAAGGCAGGGAAGCTGAGGAAAAAAAAAATTAAGTTTATTTTAAAGCTACTTTGTTTGCTAATAACAGCTGGCTGTTCAGTTTGATAGTATGCTGGTACTCAACTGTTTTGCTAGACAGAAAATGTTCTTTCTCTCCAAATAGGATGTTAATTTGAAAACATCCTCTAGTAATTATACCTTCCGAGTTCCTTAGAGATGGTTCTATCCAGGAAAATATTAATCTAAAAGCTGCATAGTGGAGTTCTTTATTTCTTTTTAAATAGTTTATGCTCTGGAAAAGCTAGAAATTAAGTAATGTATTTATCTGAAGTCAGCAATGGAAGCTAAAGCAAACTTCTGAAGGTGACTTTTAAATTTAAATGGCCAGTTTGGAAAGAATCTAGCATAAATGTGATATTACTTTGAATTTTTGAAATTGACAGTAAAATAAAACATATTTAAATTCTGTGCCATGTGCATTTGATGTTTAAGGGTAAACAAAATGATACATAATTATATCTCAGTAAATTTTAAAGTACAATAATGTCTTCCCTCTCCAACACTCCCCCACCCCCCAAAAAAACATTCCAGGACAAACCGTCCATCGAAGTTTTTTTTTTCTTTTTTTTGTTTGTCTTTTTATTTTTGAGATTACTGGAGGTAGTTATTATATCAGCTTTTTTTTATTCAAAGACTAATATAATTTGCTCCAGTTTGTTTCCTTCCTTGGTATATTGACTTATTTAAGCTTGTCCTCTCTTTAACACCACAAGAAATAAAGAGTCTAATTGTAATTCCGGTTTTCATTTTGCTAGTTTCCCATCATGTCCTCTTTTCAGTTTTGCTAGCATATGTGCTAAATGATGCTTGTTTTTTCTATACTCTTTTCTTGAGATTTACAGGCTGATCAGTCTTCACAGACATGAAAAATCTTTGCTCAAAAATTTTGAGGAGATGTGGCATGATACTGATTTGGATTTGTCAGTACTGATTGATTTCTTTCTCTGGAAAATTATCTGGAATATATATTTAGTTATACATTGCCTAATAATTTAAAAATAGCAATTTTTTTCAGAAGATATTGCTAGTTCATAAAGATTGTTCTTGATTATAACATCTTTGTATTTTTATCTGCTTTTTTTAGGAAAAAAATGCTTGATTTTTTTTAAACATTCTTTTCCTTTTGGCTGTGCTAATGATTATTTATGCTTTCTAGCATATGGTCTTTGTATTAAGAAGGTAGGCATGTTGCCCACCCGGTCTTTGTCCTTTTATTTTTTTCCTTTCTTTTGCAACAACCTGATTATCAAGTCTGTGTTGCAATTTTTAATACCTGTACTGGAAGTTAAGATGCATGGAAATACGTTCCCTAGCACTCAGAAAGTTGGTGTTATGTTAGGAATTAACTGTGATACTTTGTAGGATCTCTTTTGTTTATGAATCTATAGAGAGGGTTTTTTTGGCTAATGCATTTAGAGCTTTTGTAGGCTGCAGATTGTTTGGGGAAGGTCCTCCTATCCGTAACCTAAGGATGTGGGAGGGGCACATGGTCCATTGGAACTGTATTGAATCACAGAATCATTTACGTTGGGAAAGACCTCCAAGATGATAGAGTCTAACCATTAATGCAGCACTGCCAGGCCCACCACTAAACCCTGTCCTAAGTGCCACATTTCCATCTGTAGTAAATACCTCCAGGGATGGTGGCTCCACCACTTCCCTGTGCAGCCACTTCCAATACATGACAACTCTTTCAGTGAAAAAAAATTGCCTAATACTCAATCTAAACTTTCCTTGGTGCAACTTGAGGCTATTTCTTCTTGTACTGTCACTTGTTACTTGGAAGAGACTCACCCCCACCTCATTACAACCTCCTTTCATGTAGTTGTAGAGAGCATGGCATGGTAGGACTCCAAGCAGTAATTCATGGGATTCACAGAGGAAGCAAACAAATCAGATGCACAAATTTCTGCCCTACTTCCATCGGATTGGTGCTTGTAGTGCAGAAAAAAACTAGTTAAGCATGGTGTACTGACTTAATCTTGTCATATGGGATGACTAAGTCACTCCTGAACTTGCCTTTGCATAAAAAAAAGTTTTTCTAGACTGGTCAGAGGTACTGTCTTCAGGCCTGTGATGCCGTCGTATATAAAATTGCCTGTTGCAGTGCAGAAGCAGCTCACTGTCATTGAGCAGAAACTGGACACCAGCCATGGCAGGCTAGTATGCTGTTAAAAGTGAGCTGTCACCCTGATGGTTGTGAGGGTACGTGCTGCAGTTCATCACGCCGTTCAGCTGCAGAGTGTCAGCATGGATGAGGTGTGTGATGAGGCTATCCCGAGCAGCTCTGGCATTTACTCACTGCAACTGTTTTCACTCCCACTGTTGTGGCCAGCAGTGGTACCTGCTGTAGAATGCTCTTGTGCCGGGGGCCTCATTCTTTTATTGTGACCCTTGATGCTGTACCAGATAACTTGGACCATGTAGAAATTCAGAGTATGTTCTTACCAACTGTAGAACTGCACTGAAGTGTGTATTTGGTGGCTTTGTACAAATTGTGTATTTGGAGTTTTTTTTTTTCAATACTTAGTGCCTGACTCTGCTAGTGCCTCTGTGTTGGGGGATGTAATGCTGAGAGGCAGCAAGGATTTCTGCATCCATCTTGGCTTGTTTTGAATTGTGTCTGTTTTTAAAACCAGACCATAGGTGAATAAACTGTGAAAGCTATTTTGTGTCTGCAGTGATGTGTCTTTTGTTGAGCAAAGTTTGATTTTCGTGCTTAAGTATCAGTGGAAATGTAACTGAGTGGTTAACATGAAGCTATAGGATGCCTTTTTATTATTTGTATAGATTTGTTGTTTCCAAAACACTTTTAGTTCTTCTAACTAAACTTCTCTCCTTATTGCATTGGGAAAGCAAGAAGTGTAAAAGTGTATAAAGCTCACAAACATGTAAGGAAGAGTTTCAGAATCATTTACTCTAAGCTGAATGATGGCAAAGTAAGGCCTGGTCCAGAAGTATATAGTACAAGATAAAGCCTGTGAAATTTAGTAAATGGCTCTGTGTGTGTGTGTGTGTTCACCTAAACAACTCCAAGCATCTCTTTGACAGTTGTGATGCCTGCAGGCCAGTGTATGTCCTTTCCCTGCTTTCTCTTCCACTTGGTATAGTGTTGGGTAGTGAAACAATGTAATTTATCCCAGCGATATAGATGGGTCTAAGTGAATCACCTGCATTTTTTCTCTTGATCGCTGATAAATGGAGTAGATGGAGAAACAAGGCTTAAAGGTTTGAGCTAATCACATGTCAAAAATAGGTGTTGTGGGAAGCACGTGTGTATTTATGCCTGTGCTGCGGTATTAGTTCCCAGCACGTGGCCCACAACATTGCGGAGGACTGTGTTCAAATGTCAGAGCTGGGTGGGATTTTGAGAAGCTTGCCTGGTGCTCCTTCTCATAGTTTTTCCTTCTATAAACCTTTTATAGTCCTCTCTTTTCTTTTCTTCCATGCAGTTGCCCCCTGAATTGAGTACCCTGGTTCCCTATCATTTTTCTATATGATCTCTGGCTGTTCCTGTGTCCTCAGACACCGAGATGGTATGGATAACCTTTCAGACCTCAAAGTGCCTGTGAATAAGGAAAGTTAATTTGTTGCTTTATAAATGATTGAATTAATGGCTTCATTACTTCTTTCTCACTAGGCCACAATGTTATATGCCCTTCTGTCTCAGCAAACTGGAGAGATCAGCTAAATGTTTAGCAAGACAGTAATTGATAACATTATGGTAATTTTTCCTCTGCTAATGGGCACTAAAAATTTATTTTCATTTTTATAACTTGAAAATGGTATCTGCCTGCCCGCCAGTAATATGATGTTAAAGAGGGGTATAATTCAGAGGCTTTTAGAAAAGTCTGAGTTTATTTTTTATTTTTCAATTTCTTTAGTTTTAACATGGACATGTTAGTTTTGGATTTCTCCAGTGGTGAACTGCTTCTATTTGGCCAGAAAAGGGAATTATGCATGCTCAACAGGACTTTGTTGTAGCAGGGTGATGGCAATCAAAGGCATCTATCTAATGTGTACTGGGTCTTCTGCTGTGAGAGTATTAAATTCAGACCTCAAGACTCACACTTGTTGTTAATAATGCGTTATTTAAAGAATAACTACTGGGTATAAGCAAACAGAAGACAAACAATTTAGTGCCCTAAATCACTTCCCTCCATTTCTTAATTATTTTACAATTTCAATTTCTCAGAGGACTAGATTAAGGGAAAAAAGAAGAAAAAAAAAGTTGATTACATTTTAGATCTGCTGTCTTAAAGGGAAGAACTTCTGTGTGTGCATTTGTCCAAAAGCTGGAAAAGGAATTACCATTTTGGAGATACTTACACTGAGCTATTTTTTGATAGCAGACATCCTGCACATGGAAAAGTATGTGAAACTACATTTAGCATGAAGCCATGTAAACTGTAAAACCTTACAGGCTCCTAATTTCAAGATGAAGAGAGTTAAATTATAGATTGTAATAGTATCTATAAATACTTTATCACTCTCTGAAATCTTTCTGTTGGCCTTTGTTCCTTGTGTCTTTCTCTGTAACTTCTTTCCTTTCTACTATCCCAGTCCTCTCTGTTCTTCAGAATGCACTAATTCTTTTTACATGTGCTAATAATATGAGCACATTGCCTTAGGCCTCAAATTTACAACCCAGTAATTTCAAGATCTCATTGAAGGTTTACCCTTCTTTGTTTTAAATGTTCCCATGGACTTAGTTACGCAAGGTTACTTCAAAACGCTTTTTCTCTGCTTCCCTTGAGACTGCCTTTACTCAATATAATATTAGCCCTGTTTCTGTTAACAACATTTAACTCTTTTTAGGAAAAAATGAAGTTTATATGAGAGAAATGTTTAAAGGCTTTTAAATTTTATTCAGATCTGAATTTTATCTATGTTAAATGTAGCCCCCCATATTTGTTTCTCTTAAATTTCTGTGTACTAACTTTTTTTTTCAATACTTAGTTCCTGACTCTCCCCTCTGCTATACTTTTTTATGATTTTAAATTTCTGATGCAAAATGATCTACACAGACCCAGATTTATTTTTCTTTTCTGTGCCTGACATGGGAAGCAGGGGGGAGAGGAGGTTGAGCATATGAGAGCAAAGGACAGCTTATGCTGAAATGAGATTTGGCTTCATTGTGGAACAAGTTATGCTTGATGATGTTCACAGTCCTTTTTATTTTTACAAGACTGATATGACACTTTTTGCATTTCTGTTTTATGTTTTTCTGGGACAACTTAAGGGTTTTCTGTTGTTGAATTGGAATGACAATTTTTTCTTGAGAAAATAACACACAGAAAAATCTTACTGTTCTTCAGAGAAGTGTGTTCCATCAGCATATATCTCCCTAGTTCTTCCTAAATATGCTGTTGTATTCCTGCCTAAGCAAAACTCTGGCTCTGATTTGGGGGTTCAAAATAAAAGTTAAGTATCTGTAATGTAAATGTGCTTCTTGAAGACTCCCACTATATAAACTAACAGCATCTAATTTTAAGTTTCCAAGTAAAATCTTAAGTCTTCAAAACTTTTAAATATCAGAAACTCTTTAATTCTCCCTAAAGCACAGTCTCCAAAAAATATTTCTGATATAAACAATTTATCTGGCAATGTGAAAGTTCACAGGAGTCGCTGTGGCCCTAACTTCACAAAGCATCTTGAAACCAAAAGCCCAGGTCTGTCCAAACCCGTTTAGCTGCAAGCCTGTGCCAAGCAGTGAAGTCGAGGTGATTGTTGAGTCTGATGATCCCAGGAGGCTCTGCCTTCAAGCCTGCACCTGACTGCTCTGCCTGGCCAAGCAGCTGCTGTGGGTCGTGGTTTGCTCCGTGGTGATCAGGCGATGGTCTGATCCTTTTCAGTTGGTCTTCAGTCCTAATTGAAAAGGTGTATTCTGCAAGAGCAAATGGCATTTGTAGACCTCCATTGTTTGTCACCATCAGAGCAGGCAGCTGAGCTATAGCTGACCGGTGTTCTGCCAGTCTGTATTTGTGGAGTCGTTTCTTAGGACATACTGAGTCTTATCTCTGGCTTGCTGCCACAGGGAGTGTGAATTCATACTAAGTCTTTCAACTTTAATAGGTTCTGAGTCAGGGCTGTGAAGTACCTCATTGTCTTAGAATTTCTTCATTTGCACTGCACTGGACTTTATTCAGAGGTTACTGCTAAGACAATTGGAAGTAAAAGCAGCGTTGCTAAGTCTAGTCTATTGCTATAATGGTCATTGAAAGACTGTAATAGCAAAGGATGGATGTATATAAATATTTGGTGGTGTATACAGGTAGTTTTCATTAGCACTGAAATAGTGTGTTCAGAGAGATAAGACAAAAACCGTATAAACAGAAAAACAATCAAATGGGATATGGATGTCATGCACCATCCCCTTCCAAAGTACAGTATCTTTGTGGTTTAACTGCAATGCTCTTTGAAAGAACGAGTACCAGTGCAAAGATCGTTTGAGATTAGCTCTGTAAAAGTGTATTACCATAAAAGGGATCATCCATGTCGCAGAGAAGCAGTCTCAGAAATAATCCAAGAGAGTAAATTTGAATACTTGCCTCATTTTTATCTTGACAAAATGTTTTTACCTTTTGAACCTGGTATTTGTTTATTCTGCCTGCATGCTCCTATCTTTTAGGCTTTTGATAAACCTCCAGCATGGGAGAGTGAGAAATTAATGTGTTTCACTTCATCTTCTCCCTGAGGTCACAAGGGAGGGAACAATAACAGTCCTAGGCAGAAATGAATTTCATTAAAAGGAACCTAGTTAACCTATTGCAAGTTATTATTTCTAATATCTACCTTAGTGTGATTTCATGAATTTTGCATTTGTGTGCTGTTTGAAATAGAGATGGAGGATTGAGCAAATATAAAATACTAATAATATAAGTACTTATTTAACACAGAATAAAACTTACTGTGGGGAAAGGGACTAGAAGTGAAAACAGAATGGTGCCTCATATTTTATCATATAATTGTTTTATTGGGTATTTGCTTGTCCTGGGTGAGAGTTCATAAAAAGGTGGAAAGACAGAGAGAATATGTGTCTATGTGCATATAAGATTACTAGAGAGAGTATTTGACTGGTGTCTGCCCTTATGTCCATGTATGTTCACATGCCTTTGTTAGCCAATTTTTACCCTCTCAAGAGTGGAAACAGATTTTCTTTCCTATTAAATTCCCAGAAATATGACAAAAATTTGCTAAAAACGATAGTTTTTCTATTTTATCTACTGTAGAAGTTTTCTCCTTTTTTTGACAAGCATAAGTAATGGATGCTCAATTTGCACCTAAGTTCTATTCAGCAATACTTAAAGTAGTTTTGCTGCTGTGCCTGGTGCTTATTGTTAATTAATGCTTTTCTCTTCTGTGTAAAAAACCCCCACACTAAATGGCATTTTTTTGATACGCAACTGCACTTTGTTCTTTGTTTGTCTGTGCAAAATGTGAAATACGATGCCAGTCTTCACTTGAATGCTGCACTGTGATCTGCAGAAATTGCAAAACTTAATTACTTTTTCGTTTTTGGTTTGTTTTTAATATTTGCCAAAATATGCCAGAGCACATAAAATCTGATGTAGAATTTGGTTTGAAGGGCTCAAAAGGAGTGCACAGGTGCCGCTTGTACAACATGCAGTGTGTTTAAAGTCAGATCTGCTGTAAGTGATACTTTTATAAACCAGAACCTTTGAAAAGTGGAATTGTCTTTAAAACAACCACATGGCTGTACCTAATAAACTGTGGTAGGGCTCGGTACTTTTATTAGCTAATTAAACATTTGCTGTTTTGCAAGAAATGCTTTTGGAATGAACACAGATGCACACACCTGAATTTATAACAAAATTCATTCTGTATTTTTGCCATGTTGAAAGGAGGCACATCTGGGAGTGGGTGGGAGAATGTGAAAAGCAGCTTTTCCAATTGCTTAAAAAGAAGCTTGAGGTTTATTTTTTGAGTGAAGTGGTTAGTTTAGGAGGCAGCTCAGCAAGTTCTGAGCTAGACAGGTTTTCCCATTGGTTTACTGAACCTGAAAGAGACACTGATTTATAGGAAACGTGTCTTGCAAGTTCCAGTTCTTGGCTTTCCCTAGATACAAGTGTCATAACACGCACTTCTTACTAAATAAGACCACCATCTGCAAACCTCCCCCTGTGGAATTCCTTAGGCATCCTACAGAAAAGATGTACTTTTGGGTACATCTTTCCTTAAAATAAAGCTTTATCTCCAGAAGCATCACTTAATCATTTTGCTAAAAACCTCCGTGTTCTTTGTAAAATTCATGAAATAGAAAACAAAATCTGAATAAACGATAACCTGCTGAGCTACTTACATTCACTGTTTTAAATGAAGCTCTAACTTTGTTTTTTATCTCCAACAGACAAACAACAGAAAGGTGAATTTGCCTTAGAGGGCTACACCATCAGAATGAATAATAGCCTTCGGAAGGATGCAAAGAAAGATTGTTGTTTTGAAATCTCTGCTCCAGATAAGCGCATTTATCAGGTTGGACTTTTTTATGTTGACTTGAAATTTAATTGACAAAGCTGTTACAATTCCAGTTACTGAATTAACATTTCAGTGAAACAACTGTCACTGATATCTTAATGAGAAAAGGAAACCCTTGCTTGCATATACTGTATATTCATATATTAGAAAAAAAAATCTGATTAAACATATGTATGTACATGTTCAAATATTATCTTTTTGGTCAAGAGCAAGGAAATCTATCATCTTTATCTATTGGTCATTTCAATATTAGCATTTTAATATCTATTGTATAGTGTGTCTGTGTGATTTCTTGGATGAATTAAATAGTAAAAAAAAGTTAAAATATGTATCAGGGTTAAATACATATTGTATTGGTCATGGCTTTTCAAGGAAAACCTACAAAAAGGCACATATCAGCTGTGCAATTCAGAGATCTATCAGCCAGACATCAATATGGAATGTAAGTTTAATAAGTTTTAAATATCTGAGATTGCGGTTGAAAGCCAGTTAATTAAGCTGTCAGGTAGTGTGTTGGAGTCTGACAAGAACATTTTTAAGAAAACTGTACCCAGCAGTCTAAAGAAATTCATGGGTGTCTTCTAATTGTCAAGGGCAAATTTTGTTCATCAGTTCTGGCTTTGACATTGATGAAGAGAAGCAGCTTTTTTCTGCACAGCTGCCAGCTGCTGATCAGAGTTTCAAATCCATCATCCTCTCCTTCAATTACGTAAATTTGTCAAAATTAGCTGTACATTATAAGAAGCATCCTTGCAAGAAAAGTACCAGAAGACATGAAAAGAATTGCTAATGGTTTCTTGAGGAAGTGACGGGAATGTTACATTCCCTCTTTATTGCTAATGAAATTGTAGTTGTGTTTTTGACATTACTGCTAGTAGTTATTAATAAGCATTTAATAGTTTACAGCTGCCACTCCCAAAGAAGCAGAGGAATGGGTACAGCAAGTCAAATTTGTAATTCAAGGTAAGCCAGCCTGTAGAGCAGTTGCCTTTATTGCCAATACTGCTTAGTGACAGTTGTTCTGTCTGTTTACTTATCTGTCATGTTAGTACCTGTGGGATTCCCACATGTCCAAGTTTTGAGTAGCAAGTCCTAATTTTCAATTGTATTACAGCTTTTATATGACTTTTCTCTTTCTTCAAGATTTTTGCTTTTCTCCCAGAATACTATATAGCTTGAAAGCTCTCCCTTATACAAGCTCCTTCATATAAACTCTTTCTTACCCCTTGAACAGTGTAAAAAAAAATCAGCACAATGTACTGGAAGGAGCAGGTCATGGAAGAATTGTTTTCATTTTGCATAAATTTCTGCTTAGGCATTCTTTTCCACTAGATGTTAACTTTTTAAACTGCTGTTACATAGATACAGGATCTAATGCTATTCCTGAGGAGGAGGAAGAGGAATATGATGATGTTGGACAAGCGAACAGTGAACCAACAGATGATAGCATTTATGAAGAAGTTAAAGGTATTGCTGAATTCTTTCTAACTGTGTGACTTGTGATCATTTTGTCTTCTCTGCTTCTAGTTTGATAACTCTGAGTGGCTTAAAGGAAGTGAGTAAAGTAGCACAACGAATAAGATACTTTGAGATTTCAGATTTTGCTATGACATTGAAAAGAAAATGTCTTCAGTTCTGAGTGAGAACAGTTTTCTTTAGCAGGGGCATCAAAATAACACAGAACGTGTAAAAGTGAACTCAGGGGACCTTCAGCTCATTAACATTTTCTGGTATGCAATTTTTTTAAATTAAAAAATTGAAAAGTCTTACAGCTTTTTCCAGGAACATACCCATTATTTTTTTTCTCTATTCATTTCGGCATTTGTATTAAGCAGAAGTTCTCTGTTGTTCCAAATGTTACCAGCTTCTGCCTAATACGTGGTATTACAATCCTGCAAGAAAGCAATGTGTTTGTTTGAAAAGACTCTGGAAATGAACTGCAAGGAAAGCAACATGAGTGTCGACACTGTTCTGTTTCATGTTTTCCAGCATGGCTATGATGATACAGAAAGTTTTTACTGTGATCTTTCCAATGTGGTCGAATGATTATGCCTCTAAATGTCCAACTGTATCTGTCAGATGGGAAAACAAAAGAAAAAGAGCTTGGCAAAAGTTTCTGATTATAGACATTCAAGTACTAGGAGAAAGGCTGCTGTTCTTTATTGAATTTTAAGAAGCTGTGTAAAAAAACCAACAATTTTAAAGTTATCATTAGTTAACAAGGGATACGACAATTAATAATCACTTTGTATGAAATAGAGTTCTGTACCCCTTGCTGTTTGGAGCAGTGCAATTATCAGCAATCATCTGAAAGGAAAAATTAGTTGTTTCATGTGATGCTAACTAACTTTCTGTATCTATTAGGTAGAATTTCCTGACCACTGGAGAAAAGAACATTTTACACTTTGTCTTGATTTTCAATTTAAGGTCATTTCAGTGAATAAAGGGCAAAAAAACAAGTGTCTCATGAAAAATGAATATCATAAAATTATAAGATGTAAATTCATATATCTTTAGGAGCTGGTTTTTCTGGTTGTTCCATATCTTTGAATTGTACCTAGATTACTTCAACACAGAATGCACTTTCTGCTGAAATGACATGCAGTGTGTCATGCATGCTGAAAAACTCTCTGCAGTGAATATAAAAACTACATTACTGGGCTTAATTTTATAGCTACAAGATACATCCAA
The DNA here is from genome assembly GCF_017590135.1 of Pyrgilauda ruficollis. Classification (NCBI taxonomy): domain Eukaryota; kingdom Metazoa; phylum Chordata; class Aves; order Passeriformes; family Passeridae; genus Pyrgilauda; species Pyrgilauda ruficollis. Next base: position 12,021,761 of record NW_024519206.1, on the reverse strand, counting down.
ACCTTATTACAGTGCTTTTTGGATGCTGAGGTTCTTGCAGAAAGTGGTCTTATATGTTTACTTATGCTTTTGTTAAAGAAGCTCTACATATATCCTGGAATAAATTGCTCTTTTTTTGAGCTTCAGTTACCTTACCTGTTCATTTGAATGTCACATAGTAAGTAGATCTGGAGCAGTAACACCTAAATTACTGGGAGAAGGGCATTGGTTAATATAAACTTTGAGTTCTTTGCTTTGAGCTCTGTCTTCAGTGAATTGCTGCCTTGGTGTGATTCTGTAGTAATTTGGAGTATTTTCGCTTACATCCCATTTTTATGACAGTTTTCTGGGAGCTGTTATCTCTTAATGTGGCTATTAAACCTGAAACGTAAAAACATCACAAAGAAGGGGTAGTTCAAAAAATTTAGTTTCAGTTTTTAGTTAATTTATTTCCCTGTGATCTTGGAGTGTGCTTCATTTTCATATTATCAAGTAGAGATTATCTTCCTTTATCTCATACTTTTTCCATCTCATCTATTTGAATTGTGAACTTCTCAGGAAAGATCATTTTACTTCTTACAGTGGAGCTTTTAGTTTTGACTCTGATGTGTTGACATAATAAAGTAAAAATAAAGCATAAGTTTGCAATAGATTTTAGGTGATTATTTAGTCCTTTTATTTTCCATAAATGTGTTTAATAATCATCTATTTAAATAGAACTACAGACTTATGACTCTTAGGCCCTAGAGCAGTGCTTTTCTTCTTAATTCATATCATATTGAAGCGTGTTAGATGAAATGCTGGTTGACAAACCTCACAGGAGTAGGCCTTATTTGTTTCTTGTGTAGCTGTTCATCTAAACTTGATGGTAAAAGAGTACGCTCCAGTTTGGTTCATCTCCTTTAATTAGGCCTGATTGGTTGTATTTAATTACACTTGGCTGTCCTTCCTATTTTCCCAGGTAAGTGAATTACACTTTCTTCCTTTCATGGTCAAAGGTGGAGCATCATTATCCCTGCTGTTACCTGGCATAATAATAGAGAACAAATAAGAAATCTGGAATGCCTGTTAAGAGAACAGAAAAAAATTATTTGTACAGCTGCAAAGCTATGCTAAGCTCTGGAATGCAGAAGGCAAACATGCTAGATCCTTGTGAAGAGGGAGAAGAAATTTATCTCCACTTTGTTTTTATCCTCAAAGCATATTCCTGTTAGAGGATTCTAATCCTATTTTCACAGATCCACTAGCTTTCTAAATATTGAATTTCAGGTGCACAGCTCATTGTACTGTGTTATCATTTATTTGGTTATAATTTGCATTTTCTCAAGAAAGTAAAATTTTGCATTTCTTTGGTTTTCCAGTCTTTTTTGCCAGCATTTCAGAAGAAAATTAAGCCAGTTCACTTGATAATATTTGGTTCAGTATTTGAATAAAGAGTTTTTGGATTAAAAAAAGGAGATTGAAATTTTTGCATGGTTTTGAAAATTGGGAAATTTTGAGAATTGTGGCAGTAATCTGGGCTGACATGCTATTCTCTAGCTATTTCATTGCTTAGCTATTTTTTTTCTCCTGCTTGTGACAGGAGACAGTGTAGATGAATTTTCCAGGCAGAAGCTGGATAGTTTCAAACCAGTATCCAGTATGCCAACAGACTATTAGCCTAAAGCATAGATTTCAGTGGTATACACCATGTACTGTCTGCTGGCAGGTTGATAGTTGGGAGGGGTACAAAGAGATGTAGGAAATTTAATCTTTTGATCTGTTAAGTCACTTTCTTCTTTAATAGCCCATGCAAATTCATATTTACCATGGAAGGATAATTTTCATGGTTCTCAGTATTAGTCAGTTTTACTGTGGTTATTCAGGTAAAGTCAAAAAAACATCAGAACTTTCAAAGAATTCCCAAGTTGTAAAACTTCCCTTGGAAGAGTCTTCAGGGAAAGAAATCTTTATACTGTCTTCAGCAAACTAGGCTTTAGTCTTTTTGATTTTTAATAAAAATCATGGAGGAAAACTTGGCTAAGCACAATGTAAAATTTTGTTAGTAAAGGACCATTTTTCTTAATTAGCTATTTATTTTCTACCTTAGTAACTATATATGATTTTGTAGTCCATAGCTGAATGTTGCAAGCTGTAACATAGCTTCTGAAACTGTAGAATTAAATAACTCTGTGTTCTGGGTGGAGCTAAGTTGATGCATAGAGTTTCTAGCTTAGTGGGATTTTAAACAATGGAGTTGTCCTTGTCATAAAACAGAACATGTGCCAGCATTAAAGTTGTTCCCGTCTTTTACAGCCCTTGAAGACAGAATTTTTTTATTAACTTGTGGTTTCAGTGACATAGTTTTGAGGGCCTTTAGTATTGTCTTCTGTGGTTTCACATCTCTGTGAAGCACATACACAAAACTGCAATGCCAACTACTGCCTTCCCCCTTAATGCTGTCTTCAAACTCAGTTTGTGTGCTGTCTACCACACTCTAGCCCAATACAAAAAAAAAAAGGTGTTAATCAAAGGTAACATCTTAATTTCCAATTTTGTGTTGGCTTTTTTCTTTTGTTCTCTTTCTCCTCACAAACTTGCATTATAGCAATGCATACTTTCCATGGTATGCAGTATAATTTCCATTAAAATGATTCTAAAGATAAGTTTTGATTCTTATTTTGGTGGTGCTTATTTTCTGCATGGAGGTAAAACTCCCTTACAGAGCCCTTACAGAGCGAGTAAGTTTGGAAATCCTGAAGCATTGTAATGTGACACATGACTGGCACTGGGGCCTTGTGTCATCTCTTCTTAGCCTGCCCATAACACAGAGAACTTTCAGGTGAGAAAGAGGTAAGGGTGGCGAGATTCAGTGCTGTGGTGATCTCCAGCCAATACAGCTTGTATCAGTTCTTAGTTTTCGGTAAATTAAACTTGAGGATTGATTCAGTTTCTGATTGAGCACAGGATGATGGGAATGGAAACCTGGTGTTTGTCTTTTGATTCCTATTATCAATCTTCTGCCAAACTGTTTGGTCAAACCCAGGTTTCTGGGCAATAATTCTGTTTTTCAGTGTAGTTGGAAGCTTAGGTAGGGAAACTCTGTAACTAAGGCAAAGCTCAGGGAAAGGTAAGAAATGTCTTAACTTTCATGCAATGAGAAGTGTGCTGTGCAAAGAAACACTTCAATTTGTTTACTTATTTTAAACAAAGCATTTAAAATAGTTTAAAAATTACATTGGTGCTGTTTCAGAACATTTCTGACATTGAATATGAAGACAGAGGATGAACATCCTGTTTCTTTCTAATGATTGTCTCTTGAAGCAGCTTTCATGGTTTATTTTTTTTCTAACAGTAAACTGCTGCAGTTAGGCAGCATAGCAATACCATCTTCATTCTTTCTTCTTGCTGGACTGCTACAGTTTTGAAGAAGTAACTTCGTTTACAATGTTGTACCCTTTTCATGAGCATGAGGGTGGGGAGGGAAAAGAACATGTTCTCCAATTTACCTCTTCTTGGACAGAAGTAAGAAATGATTATCTAGTGGTGTTTGAGTGTAAGTTTCATCTGTCAGTCATGAACACTCATGGCATATATTTGTTTTCTTAAGATATAATGTTATATATATTGACTTCTTGACACTACAAGTGAAGATTTCACAGTGCTGAGTTAATGAAAATTCTTTTTCAGGACACCTTTGCTTCTTATAGCACAGTCAGGGTATGTGGGCCAAAACGCAGTGTTTGGTGCCAAGCAGTCCCAGGTGTGCATTACACCGGTACAATCAGCTCCTAAAACCAGTAGGCTTAAAGAAGAAACTGTTAATTGGTCCTTGCAAACCAGAGGAGTAGATTTAAGTCAGCAGAGACACAGGTGATTATGGAGTCTGAGATATTACCTGTGATCATTGCTGCTAAGTCATTATATTACATATCTTGGCATATAGTCCAAATTCCTTGTGGTGTTTATTGCTTGCCTTTGGTAGTTAGGGAATTCTTTAGTTCTCATCCAGAAGTTGTATATAATGCTGATGTGCTATCATTTTTTTTTCACAGAAAGAATTCTAAGTGCTTTTAACTAGCAAATGATTTCAAAGTATAAAATATAAGTGGGGTCAGGAATAATTGAAGTTGAAAAGATGTGTGTAAGATTAGTATTTTTTAGAACATTACTAAAGATAAGTTTTCAAAGTAATTTCTGAAAGTTTTTTGAATAATTTCCATGAAAACACCTTTCAGATTAAAGAACACAGCAATGAACTTTTTCCCTTTTAAAACAGTGAGTATTCTACAATTTTTTTTTCCAAAAATTGAATCTCAGAGTTCTTAAGAAGTATTTTTCACTTGTTTAGCCAATATATTATTGTATAAATGGAGTATTTTTGCACATGCTATCTTGCTGATATGTGGAGTACCAGAATAAGGACAAGGGCATGCTACAGGGTACTTACTCAGCTGTAATTCAAAAGCAATTAAAGATAATACAAGAGCAGTGAAAAGCAGATGTGAATTATGTTTTAGTGTAGAGAGTAATAAAGGAAGAAATTTTTTTTTTAGGTCCAAGACGTGTGGTTTCGTTTTCTTGATAACTGGGATTTGGAATCTGCTAGGTGTCAGACATGGAAATGATTGAAAAACAATCTCTTTTAACTGGATATTGTTGAATCCCAGCAGCTTTGATGAAATGGAGCCGTGTCAGAATTCTGTCACTCTGGGTTTTGAGGCAATACTCTTATGGGATTTATATTTGCCTTGAAGTTATCCTTCAGCTAGTTCTAAATGCTCACAGAGACATGAATTATGAATTCAGAAAAATATTTAAAGACATTGCATCCACAAGGTGGTTGGGAACTTGATACCTGGACCTCAGCTTTTGTCTGCAACAAGAGCTTGGGCATTATCTTCAATTACTGTAATTCTACATCTAAAGAGGGAGCCCTTCTTTCCATTGATGTTGGGTGTCAGTGATGGAAGAAGAGGTAAGACAATCTGGTGTAAATGAAAAGAATGAGATGTCCATTGAGTGGGAAGTGGCAGGAAAAATAAGTTTCACAGGCTCTTCTGCGTTTCTTTTAAAGTGAATATAAAGTGGCCGTCTGTGAACAACAGGTGCCCCATAGCTGTCAGAAAGCCTACTGTCCATGGTGCAATTCACCCTCTGCTCCCCCATCACACACACTTTTGCAAAAGTGAGGAGTCCAGTAAAAGTGGAACAGTAACTGAGTATTCATATTTAGTATGATTTGCATATGAGAGGTGTATTGACTGATTGGACTCAGAGCAGGTTTGTCCACTGATACATACTCTTAGAATAATGTTCTTTATTTATGTTTTATTCAGTGATATACCTCTACTGCAAAAAATTTGGTCACTTGTGAGATTCAAAGCAGTCAAATACGATTGATTCAATTACGACAGGTTCAAAGTGTCTACAATAAAGGGAAAGTGCGTGCTGTTACGGATAACTATTTGTTCTCCTCTCTTGGAACTGCATAAGAAACTTCATAGTTTCAGGCTTCATAGATTTCAGAGTTTACAGGTGGCAAAAATAGAAGTGATTTTCCTGATGTTGTGTCAACTGTTAGAATACGTCGAAGAAGTTCATGTGGGAAAGGCTGTGTTTATCAAAGTCTCACGTTAGCAAATGTTGGATTTTATTTATGTATTTCATACTTTAAAAGAAAAGTACCCTAAAACCCAAACCAAAGCCAACAAAAAATACACCACTAAAAAAACTGTTGTCTAGGGGCATTTTAAAACTTACTTGCTTAAAATTAGAAGGCATATAAAAAATGGAAGTATTTTTAATTATACTTTTCTATGTTTAAAGAACTCCTTCAAAAAGTAATTAGCTCACAACTTATTGAAATTAATTTACTTATGGAAATAAGATGTTTTATTGCAGGTACTGGTCAGTAATTTTGATTCTGTTTTCAGTGTACCAGCATTAAACAATGACTCTATTGATTTGTAAAACCAGTCTGATGTGAACGGTATGTGACAGAAACTGTTTATTATTAAGAGACAGAATCCTGTCTCAGAAAAACTTGTCATCCTGGCAAGAAAAATGTCACACAAAGTAATTTTATTTGTATCATAGTTTTTTCAGTGTTGACTCTGTTTCTGGCAGCTGGCTTCATGTTAAATGTGAACAAAGCTTTGTTATGCCTGAATGTCTTCAATGGTTTGTGGACCCAAAGTATTTTCTTTTGAAAGCAAAGTTTTCTATGGTGGCACTGTTTTTATTTAATTAAGAAGCAGTGTAATACACTTAATGCAAACATTCAGAGAAAATGTCTTGTTATGTGAGATTGTTTATTAAGCATAAATTTGAGGAGTTGCTGCAGTTTAGTAAGTTCGAAGTAAAATGTCAATTTTATTATGTATATTTATGAAAAGAGAAATAGGTATTGGGTCCCTTCGACTGCTTCGATATAAATGTGATAAATACTATATAGATAGATCAAAGAACCTTAATTTTTTGAATTTGTGATGAATGACTGCATATCAGGCTATTAAAACCATTAGATAGAGTTTTTTGAGAAACGAGCAACCAGAGGTTATATGGTGCCTCAGGCTATTGCTTCTCAACTTTTCTGGTTTCCACAAGGTAGCTATTAAAGAGCCATAATTTGTACAACTGAATTCTCAAATAAGACACCCAGCAAGGTGGGCTCTAAAGGCTGAATTAATCATTCTGTTGCTGTAGATACAAATATCTGATTTAATTTTTCAGCCTTAAGAAATGCATCAGCATAAATCCTTTTGTAATGTCTTTTCCTTTAGGTTTGCTACTCACTTTTCTTCCCACTCTCCTCAAAATGGAGGAATTAACCAAAGAAAATACTACCAATTAACCAGAGCTTCGTGAATTTTTCTGGCTGTATGCATGCATATCTGATTTGTTTATGTGTTGCAGTGTACTGTGTTTGCAATAGATGTCATGTTTAGTTTACTCGTATATAAAGCAGGTAACACAGGAAAAGGCTGCTTTTTTCCTTATCTTGGCTGCTGCTCCCTGGGCTGGGTATAAGTTTTTGAAAGAAACAGGATGGTTGCTCCTAGGGAAGGAAAATGGTCAGCAGGGTCCAGCTCCTGGACCACACATTGGACCAGGCAGACAGGACAAGATGTCGCAGTCTGTTGTGCCCTAGAGGTGACAGAAGGATGCTCCAGGGAAGTTCAGGGTGCAGGCACACAGATAAGCTTCAGCAGCAAAGGACAGAATCTTTTCTTAAAAAGTCGGAAGAGACTGAAGAAAGTTTTTTGGCAAGTCAGTGAGATTTGTGTTAAATGGCAAGACAGGACAGTCTTATCCAGAAAGGGGGTGGTTGTCACAGTGGATATTTTGTTTCAGTCTTTTTTTTTTTTTAGAGGTCGTAACTTTCCCTAGCATATCTTATTTTCCTCCACCTAAAAACTCTGTGTTTTAATAAAAACTAGTTTAGGATCTCTGGAACTTACAATATCCTTAAAGAAGATGTTCTAATACTTCTATCTTTGGATTGTGGAAGCATTTTGTCTTAGCAGTCTGTAACAATTATCCTGTCCTTGAATCTTAACACGGAACTGGGGATTAAAGGGAGGAATTGCATTTTCAAAAGAAAGCATTATCTACCGGAAAGCCTGTGGATCCTAGCGTGAGGGTCGTGCTTCCGTTGTCCTAAAATATACTAACTGAATTTATCTTGTTTGCATACCTCTCTCAAATATTACTTCCTTAAAAATTAAGAGCAAATATTGGGAAGAAATACTTTGCTGTGAGGATGGTGAGGCAGCAGAACAGGTTGTCCTGAGAAGTTTTAGATGCCCCATGTCGCTGGAAGTGTGTTAGGGTGGGTTGTGCGCAGCTTTGAGGAATCTGATCCCTGTCCCTGCCCATGGCATGGGTGTTGGAATGAGATGATCTTAGAGTTTACTCCCAACCCAAATGATTGCGTGATTCTCTGATAAGAAGTGACACATTTCTATCAGCAGATGTTGAACAGCAATTTCAGATAATTCAGTAAAGAAAAGTTCAAGACGGATATGATTTTGTTACCATTCCATACAGGTCATAAAACCTAGTTCCTGGATAAACTGCCTATCTCAGACATACAAGTAGTGCTCTTACAGTGCAACTGGGCCCCTGTTGTGTCTCTGGCAGTCCGAAAGCACCGCCTTGGAGTGAATTCTAGTAGTATGGGACTCCAGAAGCCGTGGGTTCTTTTGTGATACAACTGCATGCCAATCCCACACTGACCTGGGGAGCTGCCTGGGGAGCAGTTGTCATCTCCTGCATATGAATTATGGCCATATCCCAGTGTCCTACCTCTTCTCTCTGAGGTGCATTGTGGTTTGTGGTGTGTAGGGCTAGTAAGATCTGACATCCAGAGTGGCAGCTGCCAGTATGGACCTAATGTATGAGAACTGAAGAATGGGATAGCATTTGTAGAGATTAATATGGGACTGTTATCCCAAATGTGGTACTTGTAAACAGTCTGCATTGCAAGTATAATTTTCTGCATATTTCTGATTTAACCTGATACTAGTGAATCATAGCAATAACATTTTCACTTCATTTCATCATTTCAGTTGGAGAAAGGATTTAGTGTAGTTGACATAATTTCATTTAATGGCCTGGCCCATAAACAGTGCAAAGGAGCAGCAGTGTGGGTTTGTGATTTTCATTGAAAATACCCAAAGGGTGAAAACTGCTGAATTTTTTTTTTTTTGTCCGTGTGCAGTTAGTGATCAACACAGGGAATGCAAAAATGTCCTGGTATAGCATTTTTAAAGGAGTTACAAGAGAAGCATCTGGGAGCCAGACTTTGCTTGTGGAAACATGCCAACAACTGTATTGTGTTTCATTTTGCTGACATGAGCTATGCCTTGCCTTTTGTCCCTTTTTTGAGTAAGTTCAGGAATCATACTATAAATTTGAATACGTTAACCTTGCAGATTATTATAGGATATTATGTGGTTTAAGCAAGATGCTTTATGAATTGTATGTATGTAAATTTTATGTCAAGTCCCATTTGTCATAATTAAGAATATGTAGTTTTCAGAAATGGCTTTTAAATTTAAGACTTGCTGCTGATCAATGATTATGAGAAACTTTACTTGACATTTACAGACTTTTTCTATCATATAAATTTAAGCTTGAGAAATAGAACTGCTGTACATGGCTGTCAAATAACACTGTAGTACAGAGTTATACAGTATAGATTAGTTAATTGAATATTTGATTGCTAAATGTATTTACATGGGGAACTATTTATACTTTCTATGTAGATTTTAATAGCCACCACATTTATTTTAGCAAAACATTTTAATAATAAGGTTTATAAAATGTCATGTTGAACACTTAAATTATTTACATAGCTAAGAGCTATTACAGGTTGAGAGAAAAACAAATTTATTTTAGTTACAGTGAATTCATATAAATCTTTATTACATTTAGAAGAATATTCTTATGTACATGCCACATGTATTTAGACCAGCAATCTCTAGCACCGATTCCTATGAACCTACAATAAAACCATGGAATAAACTTAAAAATTGTTGTTTGTTTTGTCCCTTTGAGAAACTAATTTGCATTCTGTCCAATAATTGCAACTACTTTTTTTTTACTGGGGTGATGGGGAACAGAGAAGGAAGCATTTTTGTTCATCAGCCAAATAATTAGATGAGCATGTAGAAACATTAAAACCCAAAAGATTTTCCTCTACATTGTTGAGACCTGTTAAGAGTAGAGTTATAAAATATTTTATTATTTCTTTAAATGCTTAAGCATGGATTTATGCAGGATGCCTGTGGCCTCAATTTGGTATGCCAAAATTGAGGCTTTAGGAACAATTTTAGAAGTAGAGCCAAAATTGTGCTTTTGTTGAAATTTAGCATGAAACTTTATCTTCAGAGATGCTTCTGTTCAGGTGTGGAAGTTGTTACCTAATATCTTGATCAAAAAAGTAAAGGTAAGATTTAAAAAAGTACCTAATAAGACTTAAGAAATTTGTACTGAGCTGGATTTTGAAGTCACTTATGAAATTTTCACCTTCTTTGATGGCCCATCAAACAATTTTTTGATTTCTGAGTTTAATATATTCTGACCAGTTTACTCAGCATATAGGATTAGACAATCAATTATACTTGATTTCTGACAAAAAAAATCCTGAAACCGTGACTTTATTTGTAAATACAAAGTGTCTGTGAATATGAAAACGGGAAATCAATGAATGAGTTTCTGGAAGTGGATCTCTATAATTTCATTTATTCTTCATTATAATCATTGTGTGCATATCCATGATGAACTTGCTTGTGATGACCTTTATCTTTTCTCTTGAGAAGAATTACTATTATCAGGTCTTTCTTCATGAGGAAATAAAAAGGTCAGTGCAAAACCCATCTCTTATTTCTATGCAGTGCACATTGCACTTTGGCATATTTATACTGAATTTTATTAATAATAATTAGATAATTTTGTCAAATAAATGTTAATATCCCAAAATTAGGCATTCTAAGTAGTCTTCCCTGGTAGGTACTCCTGCTTTTTCTGCCTTTTTTCTATGTCCTCTCCTCTAAAGCTTGCTGTTGGTGTATTGGTGTAACTGAGATTTGACATGCTTCTCTTTCTCCTAGTTCTGTCAGACTAGCAATTTTTTTCCTACTTTAACTCTGAATTGAAAAACTCTTAATTCTTTTGCATCTATGTTCCCCCCCCCCCCCACCCAAAAAAAACCTGAAAAAAACCAAAACCAAAGGAATGTAGTGTATGTAAAAAAATTGAGAAGGTTCTGTTTGGTTTGGTTTGATTTGGTTTTAATCAGCGATTTTAGATTATTTGTTGTTTGGAAGACTAGTGCAAGGAAGTGGCCATCAAGTTGAATTGAGCTGTCACTCAAAACATGACTGAAGATTGCTTATTTGCAAGGACAGCTCCAAGCAGGAAGCTGAGTTCATGAAATCTTAATATATTCATAACTAGAACTGGGAATTGCCTGCACCTCTGTGGATTATTCAGTTGTCCCCGTGAATAGATTCTGTTTGGTCATTCAGGTGACTGCGAATATTTTTCCTCCCATTTTGACAGTTCTTTTTAAAATCTGAAGGGCCTTGTGAAGCCCTGGAAACAGCCACTTTCATACTATCAGCTTAGGTGTTTGGAAAATGTACAAAATTGTGGGGTCTGAAGAGAATATTGGCTGTGACCACAGAATTGTTCAAAGGCAGGCAAGCAAAGTTACTGGAATATTTGGTACTGGGGGAAGGAAAGAAAAAGAAAGAGGAAAGGTGTTAACATATATTCAGGTCTCAGCAAGTAGAAAAGGTAAGTAAAGCAAAGCATTCTCCTAGATTTCATGAAAATTTGTGACAGGCTGCAGAGTAGAGTGAGAAGAACCACTTTGCAGCAACGGTGGATGACCTTGCCAAAAGGTTGTGGGGTTTTTTTTGGTTTTCTATTTTTTTGTTTCTTTGTTTTGTTTGTTTGGGTTTTTTGTGTGTGTGAGAGTAGCTGTTTTTCCTCCAGAGATGTGTTCTGTGATCACTTGTTTGTTGTGTTTTCCAGTAAAATAGTGACAGGCCAAAAAATATCTTCCAGTTTTTAAAAATGTGATTATTTTAATCCATTGTGCTACTATAGTTCATGTGAATTCCTGTGTGCGTGGTAATATAGGAAAAATGTGGTGTCTTTTTCACAAATGTATTTAGAAATAGATACTTTTTTTTCTCTCAAAGAATTCTCCAAATGTACTCATTTCTCTCTGCTACTTCTCTCTGTTATTATTCTTCATAGCAACAGTTATATGATCCAAATGTTACTCTGTTCAACACTAGAGAATCACAGCCATAAAGTGTGTTTGCTAGCTGTCCTTAGTGGGACTGGGAATTTTTTGGTTTACTTTACTATTTAGTTTAGCAAATGCTGTAACTCCGAAATACTTTTCTTAAGAAAGGGATGTTGTATCTGCTTTTTGGTTTTGGTTAAGCCAGACCAATTACATGTGCTAAGATTCACTGGGTGGTGCCACAGAAATGTTGTTTTGAGGGAGTTTTTTTTCTCCTGGAAATGTCTAAGTGACATTCCACTACTCTCATGTGACTTCTTCTCCTTCTCTTGCAGCAGTGATCCTGAGTTAATTTACAACAAAATCTACTAACCTTTTCTGTGAGGATGATGAGGCAACTTTCCCAAGGTCTTCTCAACAGGAAGGAGGTGCTTCACTTTCAGCTGAGCTGGCTGGTTTAGTTATTGCTTAGACAACTGGGAGTAACAGTGGTGCACAGTAGCACCTTTGAAGATAATAGGAGTGCAGCTAAAGGGAAAAAAGTGCAGGATTTCTCAAGGAGTACAGGAAACCTCACATCTGGAGACTTGGCAAGATCTGGACAAAACTGAGTAATTTGAGCTAATCCTGTTCTAGAAAGTAATTAGCTTCAGCTGTGTCATACGTGAGCTATTAAAATGCACAGGCCCTTTAAAACTGCTGCTGAACAGTTCAGTGTGGAGTACCAAAAGAGACCAAATGCTGTTTCCTAGAAACCTGATCTAACTTTCTGAGTTAGAGCAGGGTGTTAGACTGAGCAATTTCCACAGATCCCATCTCTCCCAAAGTTATTTTGTTATTCTAGCTTTTTCACTTGTAAAGCCAGTGCTACTTTTTCAAGGCCATTGAGAAGTCAGGACATTATTAATATTAATAGCAAACTTCTGTTACTGTCTGCTGGTTGGGAAGAGTGGTGTGTATAGTTCACCCTACCTTAGAATTTAGATAATGGTTGTTTTCAAAGCGCTGGTTAAAACTTGTGCAAAAGTGTTAGTTGGAGGTCCCATCCAATTTAGATGGTGGTATATTTGAATGAAACCTTTTGCCTCCATCTTGGAATCAGACTTGGTTCACATGTGTTGGGAGAAATTTGGGTTAGGAATTGGCATGGGTTGTCACCAACTAAAACTGAAGCATCTCAGGTTGCATATTATTTTTCTTTAAGATGCATTTTTATATTGTTCATAACTCAGAGATGTCTTTCTGTATTCTTTTGGAATACAATTCTGTATTGCCTGTTTGCCATCATATTTCTGAACACAATGATGACCATTTAGTCAGATGCAACTTCTGCTTCTGCTGACATATGTTGATGTCATCTTGTCTGCAATCCCAGTGTTTAGCCTGTGTTGGGTGACCTGTTTCTATCATTCAACTTGTATTGTGGAAATTGGTATTTTTTTTTTAACACTCAAGTTTGCCATGCAGGAATATGACTTTTTTTGTTTGAGCTGTTGGGTGGGAACTAGCTGACCCATAGAAGCAGCAATAAAATGACCTCTCTTCTGTCATGATAAGAAATTCTCACGTTTATAATCTCTTGTCTAGCAGCCAACTTGTTTCCCACTTCTCCCACTGCCCTGGAGGCATTTTCCTTCTCAAACCATGCACTGTTGTACAGTCAGATGGAGCTTTAATAAAACAAGAGTCTGTCTCCCCCTCTCTGCTGCCCCCTAAAACCCACACTATGGCTAGACAATAGCACCTTCAGCAGCCTTTTCCAAACTGTTTTGTTGTTTACAGAGTACACCAGGCTGCTAATGATGAGGTGAAATGTCAAGAAGCTTTGTGTAAATCTTCCAGTAAACTGCCATGTCCCAGAGGAGCTGGGGGAAAGGCACAGATCTTTGGGAATATTGGAGGATTATCAAAGTTGGAGTTCTGCTAATTGCATTTGAAGATCTCTTCGTACAGAGAGATCACTCTCATATATAATGGGTGAATCTGGAGTCTGAAGGAGGATACCAGAAATGAAAATCCTTGCCATTAAAAATACACACACCAAGGCAAGTAAGCCTACTAGATTTTCTTTGAAGCTGCTTAGGCTAAAATACTCTAAGAGTTTGGGTGAAGTGTACAGGCCTGTACAGGTGAGAATGCTGCAGAGGATCCCATCCCCAAGGCTGGGGAGCACTGACCTCAGGTAAAGCAATTTGCTGGCCCTGCATAAAACAGGACATTAATACTTATTCCTTTGACCCAGATGGTCACTAGCCCACACCACAAATGCTAGCAGAAGATGTCAGTTTGGCCAAACGATCTTCTTCTTAAATTTTGTGCATTTATTGCTGCTTCTCTGGAAATACTAAATTCTGAACATATACTCTTGTTTTTAAAAAGCCAGTTTTTGGCAATTTAAAAAAAATTTTGTAGCTTGGTTGATTTATGTTCCTTATTAGAGTAATAATCTATCTTTTAAGGGGGGGATGGGTCAATTCATGAAACTGTAAATTCTGGAGAGAAAAGGTCTTGACTCTTTCCCTTGGTGAGCGTTTATTTGGGTTTGAAAGTTCTTGTTTGCATTTGTGTGGAGTCATTATTTGGCAGCAAAAAAGCTGGAAGAGTAATACTCTTGGTGTTAAGATGCCATTATTTCTTTTACTTTTTCTTGTGCAGAACCTGTTATAGTCAGTGTCAGCAGAGTTCATGTGCACACCTGGTTTTTTTGCATGCATTTGTCCTCCCTGCCAAGTACAACAGTAAAGACACTGTGTAGTTTGAAAAATTGATTTAATAATAATATTTTTTGTGGGGGTTCTATCTTACAAGACTTTTTTGTATGCTTATAACCTTCTGACATTGCAGTGAGATTTCAAATGAAGAGACATGAATGTGCATTACAAGTGTGTGATTGCTTGTATCATTATGAAATAGATGAAAAATTAGTTCACTGCAGTACTTTTTATCTAAACTGATCAAAACATCTTCCAGTCATGTTGCTAACAATATGTGATAGGAATAATAACTTCACTTGTTGTGTTCCGTGCTGCAGCCGAGAGGCATGTAAATACAAGCTGCTTATTTGCAAGAAGCTTCCAGATTTGCAATATGATTGCTATGGAAACCACACAATGAAAAGCTTATAACCATCTGTGTGGTTTGGTAGATTTTACTGCATAGCTGAGCTGGTTTTGTTTACTGTAATCAAAGCATTGAATAGAATTTATTAACTCACAAACTGGGATTATTCAAGGTGTAAACTAGTATTGTGCAATGACAATGTGTCAGAAACTATAAGACAATAGAATACCAAATAATAATGGCACTAAATTAGAATCTAATGTAAAATGATGGTTAAGTAACATGTTAGTAGAGGAAACTGCTAAATTTATGCATGTTTATCCTGGAGATACTACATTCCATTGGAAGAATGCACTGTTCAAGCCAAACTCTTATCCATTTTATACTCAAGTATTACAGTCTTTTTTCCTTCCTCCCTTTAATGGATGTATGTAAAAAACCTCAGCAAACATAGAATTCATTGTTCACTTTTAAAATTTTGTGGATGGTAGAATCATATGTGATTCTTTTGTGATTCTAGATCATAGGTGATTATTTTTCTGTTTTTTCTTCAAACTGCAAATTAAATAAGTAAATTATTTTCAACAACTTTCATGTACTAACTGAAGAAAACCTTTAATAAATATAGTTAGTTCCTTGTTGCATTGTCACAAGAATTTTGTAGGTTGTTTGCCATTTAGGTCTCTTAAGTATCAGCATAGTATGGAACATAATCTGTATCTCAGGAGTTCTTAGGCTCTACAGCTCTGTAAGAGTTCATTGGTTTGGTTAGTGTAGATTAGTCTCATTTTGACATAGTGAGGTGGAAAAGAGTATTTTCTCTCTGCAGTGATAGCGATGGTGTGAAGAAGATGTACAGAGGAAAAACTGGAACAGACTATTTTAAAGATACACGACTCCTTATACACAGTATCTTAAAAAAAAAAAAAAAAACCCAGAAGCATTTCTACTGTATTTTTTAATTTAATTTTTAATCTTTTGACTCTGTGCCATGTTGCAACACAAAGTTATTCATGTTGCGTCAGACTGCAGCTGTAATTCCCCCAGTAATCGAGGTTGCTGTGTCTAAAGGACACGCCTGCACATAGTTACTGCTTCAGGCCATAATATCAGAAAACATGAGTTAAGAACCACAGGTTCTTTTTTACTACCCTAAGCCAAGCCTACTACAACTGCTTCCCTCTGAGCATGATTGCATTAGCAAATAGTGTGAACCATTCGCAACAGGTTCATAAAGCAGAGGTTTGTGCCAAGGATCTGATGTTGTGCATGTTTCAGAGGAGGTTTCCTATGCAGTCACTTCAGCCTGATACCATGAACTGAATGCCCATTAGCAGCTGAACCATGTCCACCATGCTTCTGGAGTGCCTTTTCCAGTCTAATTGTACCTGAAACTTTGTTCTCTCTGTGACAACTCTGTAGTGTAAAGCAAGGTGGGATAAGTGGGGATGGTTGAGATCCAAACCAGTATGCAAATATGGTGAGTTTTTTGTTTGAATTTGACACCTTTTGGAATTCAAAGAGCTTTGATTCAGACATACTTATATCTTCAGATGTTGATCTGGTCACCTCTTGTTTCTAGGAAATATGTATTTCAGAAGAATACATATATTCTAAATATTTTCTGTGAAATCACAATGCAGTTTACATGTATTCAGCAGTACCTTACAAAAAAGTCTCTTCGAACCTCTGCTGCTGCTTTACTTTAGTTGAGATACCCTCTACTGGAGTCAGTGCTCAGTTTAAACTAGTCTGATGACCATGACAAGTGATAGAGTTAAAATCCTTAGGACATTTAACACAGCAACTGGTTTAGGTCCGAACATTCAGTAACAGATAATATCAACATCTATTTAATGAAAGAATAATATAATAGTGTGTGTGTTGGATGAAGTTGTTTTTTTTCTGGGAAAAGGGAGAAATTCTAGAAAATGTGAACGATACTGGGGTACTACTCCCTGTGAGGGGTGTAACCATGGTAGGGAGCCCACAGAATGACAGTGCCTCCTAGTGCTCTGGACAGCACATAAGGATGCATTTTTGCCATTTATGCTCCAATTGTGAGTTCTTAAAATAAACAGATGAAATACTTGGAAATGTGTGACAAATGTTAATGCCAAGTATGGGAATACATTTGAACATCTAAATGCAGTACATAGTTTAGAGTGTTTTGTGTGTACTACTACAGCTTCAGATTTCTCCTGTTCTGTTGCAAGGATTTTTTTCCTGTTCTTTTCCACCCCACCTTGGCTTAAAAAATAGTTTATATTAACCTTTACCAGATTTTTAACTAGTCAAGATTCAAGAATAAAAAATCTTGCTGGCTTAGTAGGGCAGAATTTCAAAGCTCTTTGTAGAGTGACTCGTATGTTATAATTGTAATATTTGTAGGTCTGTGTATAGAGGTTAGCAGCAATTATGCATATTCATTCCAACAGGTCTACTCTTGTGCTTTAAACATCTGCTTTAATGTTTGCAGGAACAGTCTTGTGTATAGATTAAATTTTTACAAGGTTAAAAAAATCCTTTGAACTTTTGATATAAAATTCACTCTTTGTCAAAGTAAATGAGCAATTACATAAGAGTTTCACAATGAGGAACATTTTAAACACTGAGTGCTTCATCTGTTGTCTGTCATTAGTAATCAAAACTAGTTGCTGAAATGTGTATCTTAAAAAGAAGCTTGACTATCTGTATATGATGTGATGAGTAGCAAAGCCAGAGAGTTTAAATGTATTAAAAGTCCAATTCATGTTTGAGAAGTGGGTTTATCAATATAAGATTTCCTCATTCAGTACAACAGCCTTGTCAGTTTTGATATATTGTAAATGCCAAGATAAATTTGTTTCTACTTCCTTATGAACCTAAAGACAGGATTCAGCTAAAAGTTTGTTCCCCTTTTTTACATCATCAACAGAATTGTTGACTGGGAAATACGAGGAGCAGATCTGATATCCCTGTACTGGGAAATGTGAGGAGCAGATCTAGTGTCCCTGCACTGAGTAGAGTGTGGGTTTACTCAAGTGAGGGTCTGGACATGAGAGAGTTCAATGTCTGTGCCAGACAGGGAGGATGGAGCACATCTTTCGAAGTTGCCTGTGGAGATTTCAGAGTGTTCCAATCCTGCTAGCCAGAAAACATACTTTAGAGCTGATCACTGCCAGGTTTTCTCTTTTCTTATCTCCTAAACTTGCACTAAGTCATTTGATAGAGTCTGGCTTGCTTAAAACCATGGTCAGGCACAATGGGCAGGAGCAGTGAAGGGCATGTTATCTGTAGTGGCTGTGTTCCCACCATGCAGATGTTGAGCTACTGTGTCTGTACAAAGGTAAGATGTTCATCTGCTTTGGTTGCATACTGCTCTCTACAACTGAGTTATTGCTTGGGCTGGGGATACTTTTTCACACCTTGGTTTCCTTTTCTTTATCCTTTTCTGGCAAGAAATGTATGCAGCAGAGGAGGACCCTCATTCTAATTGTCTCAGAATGACTGAAAATCAGCAGAACTGCAGCTCTATATGACTGCATTCAGACCAGAGTGAAAAGGGAAACAGATGTTCACGACTGAGATTTTGAAAGAAGGCTCTTGGAGTGTTTGGATGGATGGCGGAAACCACAGAAATAACAATGTTCCAACTTCTGTATAAGTGCAAAATAGTAAACAAGGCTTAGAGTCTGGAAATACAGAGTGTGTTTTTCAGGCTGATGTGGGCTGTAATTCCTGTCAGTTGAGGTGGCCCTTCAGAATTTCATTTGCAGTTATCTGTTTTGCAGAAGAACGTCTTTCTTCAGAAGCTGAAGTGTCAAGCAATGAGAGCCAGGAGGAAGTTACCACTGATTCAGGTAATTAAAACATTTCCTCTTTATTTTGTATATACACTTTCTTTTTACCTTTATTTTCTTCTCTCTTCCATTTGCTGTTTTAAAATAATGTTTTTATATCTCTGTAAAGCTGTCTTTTTTTTACCCGGGCAGCAAAACTGCTTAAGTACCACTTAGGATGCATGAAAACCACTTGAGAAGGATTTATAAAGTAAGCCAATTTATACAAGGTATTCCTTCCTGAATTACTTTGTAATGACTCAATTAGCTTTCATTTCTGCACAAAGGAGATTTAGTTGCATAAATTAGCTTATCATCATTGAGGAAGTGTCACTGCTAAAGGACAGTTTATAGATACAACATGCAGTTGCTGTCAAACCTATAAGAATGTAATATAGACATCTGTGTATACTTTGTGCTTGAGCAGAACAGACTTCTGCCATTCAGAGACTAACAGGGGACAACAAGTTGCCCAAGGGACTGGCAATGTAGACGTCTCTGAAAAGGTCAACTTGACACAGGCTCTGACAATCGACCCAAAGCTCTGTCTTCTTTGATAAAAATCAGATAAACTTAAGACCACTAATTGATCTGCAGCCTGTTTAAATGTTGGCCATGCATATCTTCATTGCATATGATTACCAGAGAAAGCAAATGAATCAGGTAAGAAATGCCAGAGTCCAGTGACAGCAGCATAAAAATTGGAAAAGGACACAAATGCCCAGAAAGGCTGTGAAGGATATTCTCTCAGCTTTAGCTTGGCAAAGCGCCCTTGTGCTAATTATCTCTGGGACTGGAAAAATAACTGCATGCACCATGTAAAGTCACATAGTCAGGCAACTTTTCTTGATAGAAAGGTATTTCCAGTTATGCTTAAAAACAATATATTTTTGTGCTTCAAGGGCACAGACCTTTAGATAAACTATTGGTGATTTGACACAGCAAGTAGAGAAGACTCACTTCTTATCAGACCTTACACCTTTCTGAGATCTGCTGCATTGTAACTGTGACCTGCAGTCTGGCTCTCCTTCCCCCATTGCACATAATACACATAATTCTTTCAGGGCTGTCAAGGAAGGGGTGGACAAGAAGAGTTCCTTTAGGAAGTAGCTCTGCAGTGCTCTTCCTGTTGCAACATGTGGAGAGGAAACAGAGGCCTGATTTCCTGACCCATACAGGAAAGCAGGAACAGGTTGCTGTGAGGAGTTTTGGGTTGCTTTTCTTGGAAAGGAAACAAGAGCTGAGCCATCAGATGCTGTTAGCATTGTGCTCTGCTAAAAACATGTGTAAAACAACATGACTCATTACAGCCTTAATATTTAGTACTCATTTAGACATTACTGTAATTATAAGAGTGTGTTGTCATAATGGAGCATGGGGTCAATCCAATTATAAAGTTGCCAACAGCATTTTTTTTCACTAATGTACCTTCCTGAAGTTCTAATTGGTTATACTTTTAAAAAACCAAAACCTTAGCATCTGCATTTTTGAAAAAAATTTAATTGCTATGAGAACAGCCTTATCAGTCTTATTATATTAAAAATACCACAGCAGTTCCCCCAGATGTCAGGTTCATTTCAAGCAATAGTTTTGTGATCTGATTTTACATAGTTCACTGTTTAACTCTGGAAATTTGTTTGACTTTTAGGGCTGAGTTGACATGAGTATTTCTGATAGGCATCTCATCATAAATACCTGACATGACTTGAGAATATTTTATGATTTTCTACACAAACAGTGCATACATTCTTAAGTTTTATTTATTGGCTAGCTTTACTAAACCTGAACTCACAGAAAATATTCCGCAAATTGTCTGCTTAAGCTCAGCTTGTGTTCAAGCTGATTAGTGAAAAAAAAAATTCTTTTTTTTTCCTACTATGTTCTTGCCCTAACATATTTCTACTTCAATTAACTTTCAGATATTATTTCTTTTTATTCTGTTCTTCTTGGTGCTGACTTCTTGCTCCTGGATAGCTTTGCATTAATTGCTAGTGACCTAATCATTTAAAAATATCAAAGCACTGAATAGTTTGTTATATAATATGCCTTGCTGGGTCTTTTTTGTTATGACTGTCTACCCATTATCATTCATTATAATTTCCACAATCACTATTTCAGTGTCTTTTTTTTTTTTTTTTTTTACTTTATCCGTGTAAATATGTTGATTTTAGGGTAACTAAGGAACAGAAGAAGGGAAATGAGAAAGATTAAACTGAACATCTTGGAATAGATTAGAATTTGAGTCCAAATAAATACCCTACAGTTGTTTTGCCCTTATTTTATAACTTTTCTGGTATGTGGGATAAAGGCCAAGTAAGTAACAGGCATTTTTTGAAGTTCAGGACATGATCAGAACTAACAAATAACAGGGCTTGTCTTGTTTGGTGATTGAGACTCAAAACTGAGAGTCTAGATCACTTGTGTAAGACACTCATTCTGACAGCATTAATTTTGAACTTCAGCTGTACCTCCATCTTTAAGCCTTCACTATGGTAAACACTGAGCACATCATTCCCTAAAGGGAGCTACAGTTTGTCTTTTTTAAATGTTGTTAAGTAATCTTCAAATCTGACACTACTAACTTTTGAAAAATCTTACCAAGAGTTGAGGAACATGAGTCAGAATGGCAAGCTGTTTAATTTACTAGGCAGTGGACCACAATTGTGAATGGAAAACATTCACATGTATTCCTTCATTCCACAAGGAATGTGCAAGCAAATAATAAAGCTCCTGGCTCGAAATCACTGCCATAGAAGGGTTTGCTCACTCACATGTCATCAGTGTTAAAATGGATGACTGAGGGAAATCAGTCACAATTGCATTTATCCTAATGTTTTATGTAGTGCATTTTCATATTTAGGTTGTAACTCATGATTTTGTTTTGGTCAGTTTAGTGTTCTGTCAGGTTTGTGCTCAGAAATGGGAATTGCAAAAATTGTCACAATGTAGGGGGCAAAAATTAAACAACCTGCAGTTACATTGCCTTAGGCTGCAGTGGGACAGCACAGTTAAATCCTCTGAAAAACGTACTATTAATCTGTTTTTCAAGTTGTGGTGTGGTTTAGTTCTTCTTTTCTGTCTATTGTGGTTGTTAGAATATTTTTATAATTTTCCCCCTTGAGCAACTCATGGGCATTCCTAAGTTTTAAATAGTCTAATATTTGTGAGGCATGCTTGAGTGATATATTTTTCAGATTTTTTTTTTTTTACCTGAACTGTTCACCTTTCTTTCTTTCTTCAAGCATGTATTATTAGATGCCAGTATTTTTCTGTAAATAAGCAGTCTGAGACTACTGTCAGAGAGGATGGCAGCCATTGTCTTTTGATCTGTCAAAATAACTCCGAAGGTTTCTCTCCGTATATTGAACAAAAATATCCTTTATTCCTTCAACCATTACTAGAAAAGCAGGGATGGCTGAAGTAAGCCATGAAGAATTCTTTTTGGAAGAGTTATTGATAACTATTGGATAGTAGATAATCTAGGTAGCTGTCCTGGAATAGAAGAAATATTTTCTAGAGAAACAACCTATCCAAAATCCTCCTCACCCATTTCTTGGGATTGGTAGTCTTCAAAGCATTGGGTAGATAAAACCAAACTGCTTTCTGCCCTCAGCTACACACTTAATGGTTTTTTATTGTGTCTTATTTGTATTTGTGGCCAAGTGACCATACCTTCAAAACACACTTCAGTTTAGCAATTATGTCGTCATAGTATTTTTAAGGCACGTGATATTTTGAAGTGTTTGAGAATAGAGTATAATTGTAACAGAGTAACACCTTATTCATTATTATAAATAATAATGAATAATAAATTTATAATAAATAATAATAAATAAATACCTTTTGAATTTGAACTGTAATGGGTGTGTAAGTTCTTGATGCTAAATCCATCTGTTTTCAGGTACTACATGTGTTTAAGAAGCTTCACATTATTTCACTGTCATATAAATACCAAATTCCTTTACTCAGACCTTCTGGTTTTGTTTTATACCATTCTTCAGAGCCAATAAAAGCAAATTTGTCAAGGTCTCCTCAAACTGAAAGGGACCAAAGTAAGAACGAGTGGGCTTGTACTTTGCAGAGGCTTTTGCAGCCCATTTTTTTTTTCTTCATTCTACACCTGTGTTTGTAAGCACTGTGAATCATTTTATGGAGCCCTTTTCACTTTAGGTGTATAAAGTCTGAAGTTACATTTACAATTGTCTTTTATGTATAGGTAGCTACCGTTACAGAATTTGGAGCTTGTGCTGATGGGCATGAGACGGGATTTCAGATTTACACTTCTTGAAAGACCAGCATAGTTGTTCACAAACTTAACACTGCCACTTCCTTTCCATGTTTTTTTTTTTTTTTTTTCTGTGCTCCTGGTACTGGTATATATTTTTCTTAAAAAATGTGGCTTTCTGATTTAAATAACCCTATCTTATGCTGAATTCACAAATGAGGGCAGAGAGCCATGGTTAGTCTTTGGTCAGTATCTTCACTGTTGCAATAAGCTTACTTTAAAATGCATCTTTCCTTGTGTTCGCATTATTAATTGAGTTGCTTTCCACTTTAAAACTTAATTAAATGTTCATGATGAACATAAAAGGAGAGATATGTCTCACCCACTGTTGGGTCACTTCTGTTGCAACTCACTTAAGTGTTAACAGGAGTTACTTCAGGCACATAAAGGTAAGAGCAGAGCTCAAAGGGGTAAAGGTCAGTGTGGAAAGTCATGATTTCTTTCAGTGATGTTCTGAAAAAGTAAAAGTCCTGAGTAATGTGTTTTAAACAAAATCAATAAACCAAGTGATGAAAGATTTGAGAGGTGGGATATACCAAAACAATTCTTTTATTTTTTTCCTCATGTGGACATATGTTATTGTTTATGACATAGAGTTAGGAACTGTGATCAGTATAGTAAGAAATGATCAAGGAGATATTCTGATTTAATATTTATCACAAATTAATTTTGTGCTAACCTCTGTTACTGTTTATAATTGTCTAATGCTAAATTGGTGAATAATGAGGTGAAAAATAGGAAGGGCCAAAATTTGCAAGTGCAACATCTCAAACTGATTATGCCTTCATGTTAAAATGTCTGTGCATTTTTAAATAACCAAATCTCTTATTTCTGAATGATTGTGAGCTTTCATACGGGTATCAATTGTTGCTTTTGGGGTGAGGACAGAAGATTTTGGGCCCTGGCAGCCAGAACGCCCCCTAGTGCCACACAGCAAGTCGTAGCTCCTAATCACCAGTTTATGGAAAATTAAATGGTGGATAACTGGCATAGCAGCTTTGAATTGAAGGTTGTGAATATTTAGCCTTATGACAGTATTGCCACCCAAACAAGACAACACAGAACTGAAATGGAGAAAGAGAAAATAAGCTCTTCTCGCTCATACAGAGAGTATTAAAATTCAAATCTAAGTATTTGCCAAAATAGAGAAGAACACAAGTTGAGTACCACTATTCTTTTATAGTGTGATGCTTTCTATCTCCTGATACTTGATATTTTAGCAGGATTTTTTTGGTAAAAATATGAACCAATCATGGTTAAAATGTAAACTATAAATAATGGTGTAGAGTGCTAATGACATGCAAATGTAACTGGTGTATGTTGGAATAACCAGCAAGCCTGCAGTTCAAGGATCATATAACAAAACTAAGATGACAGCCTTGATCCAGCCAGTTCAGTGATATTTATGTTATCAGAATTAGAAGATAGCTTTCCAGTGATGTAAATTATTAGTACATATACATTCTGTCTGGTTAGTGTATACATAATGTAACCGGTCATCTTAGTGGTATTGCTTACATTCTTTTTGCATTAACTCATCACACTCCATTCTCATGGAATTAAAAACAGGAAATAGTTTGCAGTGCAACAGAAGCACCCAGTGTATTTAACTGTGTGTGAGCACTGTGTTTCAATAGATGTTCTCTGTATTGTAAATGTATGACAAAGCATTTATTACTGTGTTATTGCCGTATTACAGAGCAAAGAGTGCTAAATAATCAATCAGTTAATGGTCTGTATGGCAGCTTGAACACAGCACATCCATTGTGCTTATGCTGTTAGAAGGATGAGTTTATGACTGTAGTGTAGTTGCACGTTTAGCCAGGCCTTAATGTCCTAAACTGGAGCTGACACAAATATTTTTGAAATGCAGCTTCAGCAACAGTTTCCAAGTTCTCCAATATTTCAGAAGGAAGAATCAAGGATTATCTCAGAGGTTCTCAGAGAAGCTATTTAATTTTGTTGGAACAGGAAAGAGTGGGGGAGTGTATCACAAAATACTTTAGCTTCCTTTCACTGATCATTATTAATTATATTCTAGCAGTTTTATCAGTTTCAAGTTGGGATACATATATGGATTGCTAGAAATATACTGGCAGAGGAAAAATAGCTGCTTTAAGTTGCAGCTTTGAAAAATGCTTTGAAAACCTGTAGCTACATGTCTCTCAGTGATGCAACTTGCCAGTGAAGGGCTTGCACATTAAACTTATTTTTCACTTGCTTTCATGGCAGGAAGGAGCTGTTTCTGAAAAGAGGAGTAAGAAATGTGTGCTAATAAATTGCTTTGTACTATTTGAAGATTTAAAGAGCAACTTTAGTTATCCTCAGTCTTGGTTGTTTTATAATTAGCTGCTGTTTTCTTTGCAGATAACGAAAATATCGATTATGCCAATTACTATCAAGGTTTGTGGGACTGCACAGGAGATGCAAGTGATGAGTTGACATTTAAACGTGGTGACGTTATCTACATTATCAGCAAGGTATGAGACGCTACTGGGGCTACATGGTTGTAAAAAGAGAGCCATGGCACAAGGGCACATTCCCACAGTTCTGTGGGGGGAAATTGGCACTCCCTTTCAAATCCTTTGTCTGCAATCAGATAGTCACTGCAATTAATTATTTTGTCAAATGAACTATAATCACAATTAAAACATAGCCATGTAACAGGAATTAACTTTAAAGCATGTTTATTTACATGTTAGATCTTGGCTACCATTTGTTAACTGACAGAAGACAATGTACTTTCTGCTTGTAGAAGTTAACCTTGTAGAATTTTAAGTTATCTTGCATGTTATGATTTTGTTTCCTGTTTTATATTCCTGACTCTGCTGATTCTGACTTTTTTGGGATCTTGCAACAGAAGATGGTTTGTTTTTTTGGGCTGTGCTTTCATCTTAGTATCTATATTGTTATTGTTCTGAGAGCTCAGATTCCAAATTTGTTTGCTCTGACAGATTTGGGCATTTTTTTATTACATTTCTGTTTGCAAAGCAAAGGAGAAATATAATTTCTCTCGTCTGAATTAGCACTAAACAGTAAAGGCATGAAGTTTTGTTCTATGTTAATGTTGGTTAATTTTCACATTTTTCCTTGACCTCTCCAACACAAACAAAACCTCTGTTAAAATATATATCTCATGGTCCATTGAAATCTACTTCTGAATAATTAATCAGAGGAAACTTCTATTTTCCCCACATATTAGGAAAAAAAGCTGAGCTTTTAAAGTTCTCAATTAAAAAAAACTACTTTATAAAATATGTGTCCATCTAATTGCCATTCAGTGTAATTAGTAACAAAACATTGTAGGTCACTGAAATACACAAGTTGGTGCATGAAAGATAAAGGCATCTGTTTGTCCTAGTTTCAAATTAAGTTTTGTCACAATTTGCACAATTTAAATCTTCTGTGATACCTTTAACTACATTTCTGGATAATAAATGTAGCAGCTTCTGTTTTAAATAAATTTAAGATTTATGGATAGAAGGATAGTCCTATATAAAAATATAGAAGATGTATTGCTAATATTAATTTGACCATGTACGTCTTTTGAGGTATTTCATTGTCACTTAAACTAATAACTGAATTGCATTACTAAAGGCTGAATAAAGCTTGTGGATTGGGCAAACTTTCAAGCAGTTATTCAGCACTGAAGAATTGGACTAATTTAAAATAACCACCTCTTCCCCCTCTCGCTCCCCACAAAAAGCCCATGAGTGAATGGATTCCACTGTATGAGTTTGGCTTCTTTGTGGGTTGTGCTCTTCGGGTACATTATGGCGACTATAAAATCTTAATCTTAGCTTGTAGGTGAAAAAAATTGTTTGCTACTCCTTCCCCAAAAGAGTGAGAAATTTAATTTAAAAAATGGAGCAAAATAGAAAAACAGTAGCTTAAGCTGTCCTCTGTATATCAACAGTCCTGTTGCCATGCCGTGATTAATCCGTAATCGGTCCTTGAAGCAGGCTTGCTGCTGCTCCAGATATATAGAGCCTCTCTCTATGGGAATGATTTCTGCTCCAAAATACAGCCCAGAAAACTCAGCCCAGTTTCACTTAAAGATTGTTACAGCTTTTTCAGAAAAATGAGTGTTGGCCACTACTGTCAGCTTGGAATTTAGGGTCCTTGGAGGGGAAAGTGCCAGAGAATTATCTATCTTAACCCTCCACTCGATTCAGTTTCAAGGTCTAATCATTTATGAGCTCTCTGTCCGTTAAGTGAAAATATAACCAAAGGAAAAGTGAGATTAACCATCCCGAAGTGGGTCAAGACTTTTCTTCTAAAATATTTCCTAATCCACTACATTAATACTTGGATTTTGTGGCAGTCGGCAGGAATCCTAGGCAATTTTTTTATTTTTTCACACCATCTAGTGGTTGAAAATGAGAGATGCAGGTACTGGCAGGGGGGCGATGTGTATGCATCCAAAATGGTGTCATAAATTCAGCTTCAGCTGAACCTAGCTGTGGCTTTATTGCCTTTCTATCATATGTCAGCCAGGAACATTACTCTTGAAAATCACATTTTGCTGATAAGGAAGTAAGTACGGGTATAGCCATGTTATAGTAGGAAGGGTGAAGCATTAACAAAATATCGAGCATATTTGTGCAACATGTAATAGTTCTTTGTTTTACAGTGAAATATAAATGGTATGGCCTGCTCTGATGAACGTGATAAGATAGATATTCATCTCTCCCAGCAATAGTTATGCCAAAGCAATATATTTTTACCAGCTTTTCTCATACCTGTATAGAAATTAGGGGGAAAGCACTATTTGTTTCCATGAAATTAGATCATTAGTATAGCAGAGTAATTATGAACCAGTTTAGCAAATTCGGGCGTTTATAGAATTTAAATAAAGCAAGAGGAGCAATATGTTACATGTAAGTTTCTACGTAAATGTCTTTTAGACAAATGAGCATAGTTTCAGTTTGGCAGTGTTTCCTTCCTAAAATAGCTAAGTATTATGCAAAGACAAATCCCCAGAATTTGCTTTTAAATGAGCACCAAAACTCAGTGTTATTTCAATGAGCATGAGCTCATACTCTGACAAGAGAGAGACCTATGCCCAACTAGTGCAGTAACTGTGGAAAATCATGTTTTTCTTGTTTTAGAGGTGTATTCAAAAACTATTTAAGCTATTTTCTAAATATTTATGTCAGTTGTGGCTTTTGTGTGGGGCAGCAGTCCTGTGGGCTTTTATAAAACCCCCCAAAGCCTCACAACTTCTTTCTAGGTTTTTCTATCAAGTTTCCCTCAAAAGTTGAGTTTTCAATCTGAGCAGAATTAACAGAGCTATCACAATACTACTTGTTAACTTTATTTAAAGACATAGTTAACATTTCAGATTAATTGATCAATGTATCTGTATAGATATACTATTACTAGTATTTTAATTTATAATATTCTTGAATATTCGAGTGGCTTTTATCACTTACACTATGAATGATGTGAACTTTCAGAGAGCTATATACCCTTATTCCATTTTGTAATGAAAAAAATGTAGCTGTACTGATAAAGAGACTTGTTAATAACATTCCTTAGTTAATATTGACTGTTAGAAATGCAATATTTTGTAGTCCTGTTTTCTAAAAGGATGATTGCTCTTAACTCCTGCTCATTTATGGGCTTGCCTTTGCTTTCAAGCCCATGTGATAAATGGGAAAACAGACCATAGTATAGCAATCATTTTTATAAATCTTCCATAGCTCTACTCAAGAAATCAATTTCCAGAAACAATGATAACTATGGATGGGAGGTAGTTCTATTTTTTTTCCCTAAGTTTTGTATGCACAATTTATGCAAGTGCCACACTTGCATTACTTGTTCATTAACTTTAGATGTGTGTTTTCTGTTATCAAGTTCCATAGTCTCATCAGCCAAATGCAAGTAATAGTGCAAATTTACCTTAATATGTTAGTGGGCACCTGCTTAGTACAATTACTGACATTTCTTAACATTAAACTAATTTGATATACTTCTTATTTATATTTCTATTAAAATAGGAAATACTTCAAAACCAGAAATTATATCTTAAACTGTTATTATTTGTTATTTTTTCTCCTTGTTATTATTTCATTGCACACCAGTGCTGCTCACTCTGGTATTTATGATTCATCTATGAAAACCTTTTGCTCCAGAATTTTTTATGAAAGTAGAGTTTTAACTTGGTGCTTAGATTACCCTACATTCAGTGGTTGTAGGTTTCATGTGTGGCAGATTTTTGTTCTTTCAATACAATAAATGTTAAAATGCTCACATCTCAACCTGTATTTTTTGCCTAGTAAAAACACAAAGAAACTCCACAGCTCAGGTTACTGCTTAGGAAATAAAGGTGCAACTTAACCATGCAGCGGTTTCAGAATCACTGTGAACATTTTGTTCACTATCTGTATAATCTTAGTAAAATGTATTTATTCAGTATTTTTTCTAAAATATATGAAAGACATACTGAAATCCTGAGTGTTTTATTTTTTCAGGTTGTTTTCTGGCTGATCATACTGAGATCCATAATTTCTATTCCATGGCCATACTGCCTATGGCTCCTCTAGCAAACAGGGAGTACCACTAGGAGCAGATTTGCCGAGTGAAACACTTAGTGCTTGAGCCCTAGTGTCCACACCACGCTTTTCCAAAGCTGTTGGAGATCCAAAGTGGTCTAGCCTGGTCTTGTGGAATGAGAACACATTAATGGCTGGAGCGTGTTCAAGTGCATCTTCCATTTTAGCTTCATCTGAAAAAAATGTAGTGTGTGTGCTCCCCCTGGAAGGGGAGCCAGTGGGGGGAAGGTGGGAGCTTTGGGAGATTCACTTCAGTGGGATGCTTGTGATCAAAACTAAAATGCAATACTCAGCTGTACATTACCCGTTTCCTGGCTTGCTTAGTTTTGATCTTTATGGGAGGGGGTGGAAGAACAATAAGTATATGTCTAAAGACAAAAGTGAAAGCCTTTAAATAGAAGTTTGGTTAGAACTAATGCCAAGTGGCTCTAACTCTGTTGCTCTGCATACTGATAAGATGTAAGCTTTTACCTATCAGATTAGAAGAAAAGTTAACCATGTGTCATGTAATGTAAAATAAAATGGCCTTCCTATTGTTCCAGGGTGTTTTCTGGGGGCAGTTTTGGTTTAGAACTCAGTCTGCTTACTGTGATTTATATTGGAAATCTTTAATTGCTGTATATTTTCTCTCATGTCATTGTGGGAAATAAAACCTAATAACGCAACCATACAATAAATTTAGTGCTTATATTTTTAAAGATGACCATTTTATTGCTGTCTTAAAACAACTCTACTACCTGTGAAGAAGTCTCATTCAGTTATTTAAGACATTTGTCATTCTCTGCTTTTAGAGAAAATGCTGTTCTGTGCCAAAACTGCTCCCTGGTTGATAGTGTATCATTCAACAATTACATCAAAGGAAGTTCTAAAACTTTTTAGCTAGTATGAATCTCCTGGATGAATTGGAGATGTTTTAAAATATTATCTTGCTAAAATTACACCCTAGAATGTTCTTTGCAAAAAATTTATCCCTGCTTCTGATACATATTTAGCTTAATAGTAGATATTACTTATTTTAACCCCAAAGAAGGCTATAGATACGTTTTGCTTTTCAGTTTTAAAGTTTGCAGGTATTCAGCCCATGAGTTAGTATTAGTCACAGTGCCACTAGAAGAAGGAAGGAGAAAAATCTTGAATTCACATACTTTGGTTGTAGTCTTTTTAAAATACAATTCCATTTTTTGCTACAAGGCATTGAAACACAATGATAATTTTCAGCAACTCTTTTTTAAAACCAAACAAATAAAAAAACTGACCCCACAAACACAAAAAAACATACCATATGTATCCAACAATGGAGACTAATTGCACAAGAACTAGATGTTCTCAACTTTTGCTGAAGTCAGTAGAAGTTTATATGGTGCAAAGCATCTGGAGAATCTCATACAGACAGAGGAACTGTTCGAAAGGTAGCAACTTCTTTGGAAATCCTCAGTTATAAAAATTTTCTCTCTTTGTATGTCAAAATATCAAAATTTTCTTCTGCAGAGGACTAAAATCCTGGATTTAAATGATATCTGTAGAAAACAGGGAGTGTATTGCTAACTCTTGCTTTTTCCCCAAGTACAAAAGATGTTATGATCAGTGTCTCATGAAGTCATGGTTACCCAGACATCAGTGCAGTGAAATGGATGGGATGGGGACAGGGAGAAGCATTTGCCCACAGTGTGCTCAGTTGAGAGCATTTAAGGAGCCTGTAAACCCTAATGGGACTTTTACCCCCTGCTATCTAACATGCTGTACAGAGTATTTTGCCAGCATGTTAAATGTTAAATCATAACCTGTTCCTTCCTGCCCTGTGAAATTACTTCACTTTGGTTAATAAATTTCTGCTGGGGAAAAAAACCAATCCACTCTATGACAGTGGAAATGCAGAAGTAGTTTAGAAAGCATTTGGTCATTTGTTAAGGTTGTTGTTTCATATTATTTGGCATAATACATTCCATTGCCCTGGTGCATGTCTTTTGGGGTGGGGGGGTTGTGGTGGCCCCCTCCTCCCCCCAGCCCTGCTAACATTGCCTGGTATGGCAAATGTGCTCCCTGTCACATGGCAGAGCGTGGCCGCACACTTGTGCATTCTCCTCATTGCAGGGCAGCTGGATCTGGCCCTGCCCCCCTCTCCCTATCCCTCTATTTGCCTTGGAGCAATTCATTTTGCAGTTATTGAATTTCTTTGGAGAGTTATTTTCATACAGCGAGCATCACAGCACCTCTGGATCTTGATAGCGTTTCTACATAAGGAGAAAGAAGCTTTGTGTTAGTAATTACCTAACATTGTCAGGAGCTGACTGCAGGCCTCTTTCTAGTGATAACAGAATAACCACATAATGTAGCTTTATAGCACATGATTAATAGAAAATAATTACACATCCTACAAAGGGATGCAATATTTCTTATAAATTGACTACAATGGTTTCCTGTAGATTAAAGGACTCTTCATTATTTTATCAGTCCTTCTGAAGTATAGTTGCTTGCCTATGTTAGCAGTGATATTAAGAGCTGAATGCAGTGAGGGATACCAGATGGTAAACCCAGTGGTACCTGAGATCTGAAGCTGATTCTTGCAAAAGCACAGTGTTTCCCAACTTTTTTATTCATATAAAAGCCTTAACTGTATTCATGTCCTTCTGTGTATTAATCCTTATTTTCCACGTATGTGGGCTGCAGAGTTTTATTCTACACATCTCAAGCAGCAGTGATAGACATATGGACCTCACAAAAGCAGTGTCTTAATGAAATTATATTGCTGCAAAGGAGTTTATAATTTATAGCATTGATAGAAACAATACATCAATTTGGATTTTATGTGTGACTTCAAGAAAGGACTAGGGGAACTGCTTATCTGCCTCACTAGTTAAGCACTCTTTCATGTTACTGAGGATAGAAAGGAGGGGTTACAAGTTTTAAAGAGAAATGTCTGTACTTTAATCAGTTTAAAAGGGAGTGCTATCTAATTATTTTAAAATCAGATATTAAGGTTTTATGTTCTTGGTAGCCAGGTATCTGCATTATATTTTTGTTCAGACTTCTATAGACTGCAGATAGTTTAATTGGGATTCATGTTGCTCTTGAGACCCATACAAAGAATAGTAATGTAAAGGAAAGGCTTCTGTGTTGCAATATTGTCTGTATGGTATAACGGCTGCAGTGAATCCTTAATTTAGTTTACTAGTCTGTTACATCAACATTCATTTCATCTTCTCACTTAGCTTCATGCCAGAGCAGTAAGTAGTGTATTAGTAAGTAGCAAAACCCAGAAAGTTTTCAAAACAGCAGCATGCTTTTAATTTTAATTTGAGCTATCTGAATTGTTTCTTTAAAAACAATTGTTTCTAAGTCCATGTAGTGTTGCTAAGTGGAACATTTTCAATGGATAATGTAATCCACAAGCTTTTTCTGTGCCATTTGTCATATGCAGTTTAATGACTGCTTAACTGAGCCACTTCCCTCATTTCATGTATTGTTTGTTTTTTTGGCTGATGTCTAGCAAAACTTGCTTAATCACTCTTGTCAGTCACTGTGCGAATTCTGTGTAGCAGCTTAAAATCTTTTGTTGCTTTCCCTTGGAGAGATTTATTGCTGAGATTCCAGTAGTATACGTGAGTGCTGCTCCTTTCAGCCATTTCCCACTTCAGTCTTGAAATCTAGTTTGTATATTTAAACAGTGTATTGTGAGATAAAGTATAGATTTTTAAACAGGCTGATGTGGAAGATTATAAACCTCAGTGTCAGGGTATTGTTTCGCCTTTAAGGATTTGGGGTGTAATGTGAAGCCTCATGGGAAAGGTTATTAACTTCTGTGGAGAGCAGCGTGTACTGAAGATCGGGTTCAGATACCTCTAGACTTTCAAGACCAAACCCATCCCCAGCAGTCTGCTTTGCAGTGGAAGGGGGAATAAGGTGGAATTTTTTTTGCAGCTTTCTTGTTTGCATGTTCACATAATAAATGTAGGTTTTCCTGCTGTTTTTTAAGTGGATTTCCTTTAAATCACACTTACTGCAGTATTTCATGCATAGTAGGATAGTTTTTTAAATTACCAATTCATTGTTAAGCGAAGGAAGAAAATGTTTAATTGAAGACTAATGTTCAGCCTTCCACAATTAGAAAATACAAAAGTGTGTGTGCTTGCATGCAAGCATTAAAAAAAGGCAAAGAAAAAAAAGCCTACATGAAAGCAGGCCATCATAGTTAAGCACAGAGAGAGCTGAGTACACTAAGCACCTCATAGGACCCCAGAGAACTCTTGACCAGGCAAAATACGCCAGCAGCAAATCGTTATAGCTCAGGCTCTAATGAAGCGCCATTAACCCTTAAGCTCCACTTGGCTATTTATAACCGAAAAACTTTACCTACAGTTCAAAATAGAAGCTTTATCTCAGTAGGACCAGTAATTCAAATTCTAGAGCCTTTTCTTCTTCTCATCAGAAGTGTAGTGTAGCAGGAAGCAGATGCTGCTTATCAGAGATATCTGTGTATTTTGTATTTTGCATATTTGTTCCAAAGTAATTTCTATCTTACTAATCATTCAGTTTTGAGTATGGTCTCTGTTTTAATAATGCTTAATCGGTAGCTCAATATATGTGTATGTGCAATTCCAGCTGTTACAATTTATTATTCATTGTTAGGACTGATCTTAAAATAGGAAAAAAGTAAATTATATGACACAATATACAATAATTACATATCAGTATTACATTACTTTATTTTTACAATAATTACATACCACAATACCACAATACTCTTACTTAGTACTGCTTTTGGAAGATATTATTTCTTTAAATGATTATAATTCATTTTGTTTCATATTTATCTCACTAAGCCTAAACATATTTGAAGCAGGAGTACATTAGTCATCTGTCAGGAATATGAGATCTGCTGTAGAATTTTCTGCAAGCCTAAAGAATAGTAGACTTTGTCCATAGAAAGATATTATGTATTAGATATATAGTGTTCTCTTCACATTTGAGTGAAGTAGTTTTTAAAATAAGCTGATGGTAAGTTTCTAAGAGTTTAGCTTGTGATACTAAAATAATCCCTGTTGATTCTTATATATATGTCAGTGTTGTGCTATTAGATTTTTTTTACAAAGACAAGGTTTTTGTGTTTTTGATGAAGAGAGGATAAGGAGGTCGGCTATTTTTAGAAGGTGTTAGAGAAGCGTGGCCATAATTAAGAAATTTCTTGAGTATGCCTGGCCTTTTTAAAATTTACCTTCTGCCTTTCCCTAACTGCATGTGAATGCCTATAACAAAAAGATAAAATGTTTTAATTTTCAGTTGAAATGATTATAACTGTGTATAAGAGAAAGCATCCATAAGGAGTTGCATACAAAACTCTATTGCATTTATATCAGACTAAAGGTTAATACTGCGTATTGTTTTCAATTAGGAGTACAATAGATTTGGCTGGTGGGTAGGAGAAATGAAGGGAACCATTGGCTTGGTGCCTAAAGACTACTTAATGGAGATGTATGATATTTGAGAGGCCTGGGTAAGTACATTTTAATCCAATCTTCTGTAATGGCTTATATGTTCCCTTGTTCTCTGTTTCATAAGTATGTCTTTCCTGGAACCTTTGTAGGAGTCCTGTTAACATAAAGATTATGGCAAAATATATTGAAGGTTCAATTAAAGTACTTTTTTTTTTCTGGGGTACTATGTGAAATATTAAACCACAGCATGCAAAAGATTATATATTTAATAACTGTGTTCCTTTTTCCAGATTTTTAAAAAAATAAAAGTGATGTTGTTTTTATTTAGTTTTGTTACTTTAGTAACACATGTACATCTGTCTGTGCAGAAAACTGTGGAAGGGGGTGGATATTTGGACAGAGTTTGATATGCATGTTTGAGGTTTTTTGGCTAATGATGAACTTTCAACTTCCCTCTCCCTAATCAGGAGAAATCTGCACTTGAAATGAAGAGTGGTGTGCAGCTGCAGTTTACAGACACAGCCTCTGGAAGACGATTCTGCTGTACATGTTTTGCGGTTTTAGTGAATGTAGTCAGATCGCTGCCTCGTGTATATTAAACATTATAAACTGTAATTGATCATAACTTTATGCAAGTGGTCTTCTCAGGCACTTTTTATAGAATTTTAGTGCTAGGAAATTAATAGATGATAATTAACATATGGGGCACAAGCAGCCATATAGTGCCTGTTGCTCTTTTTTAACATGTTAGCAGCACTCTGTATAGCTGTATTTGTGTTCTCTTGGGGAATTTTGCTATCTTTTCCTGTTCTGCAGATTCAGAAAAATTACACAGAGCTTTGAGGGTAAACTCTTACTCAATTCATGCATGCATTAACCTTTTTATGCTCACTGTATATCTGGTGCAGTTGTATCAGGAAGTTGAGGGAAATTTATGTATAATATTTCAAGTCTTCAGGGTATTCTTTTTCTGGATGTTTTAAAGTTATGCTTTAGCCAATGACTTATTTTTCTCATATATTTAGTTTTGTATTGTTAATTACTATTTTGTTGACACACAATGAAGATTTGATTCTTTTGCTGATGTTATAAATGGGCCTGTGTGGTAATACTGCCCTGGTACCATTCTGACTTGGACATGATAATTCTATGGAAATTTGTGAAAATAAATTAAACCCTACAGTTTTTGCTAAGTCAACACAAGCTAAATTGCAGGTGAAAATATTTTTGTCCCTGGTAGTATGAAATATTGTATCTGTAGTGTACTTTTGCAGAGTCAAATCTGGATACTTGGCTGGTATATGGAATTCTGATATAGGTTATGCAACAGAGATCTTAATCTTCACCCTGTGTGGATTAGCAACAGCTACCTGCATTCTTGTGTCAAAGCCAGAACTTGTGGATAATCAAAAACATTGACTGAAACATAAAAAAGTACACTAAAATACTACCACTTGTGGAGAAATGGTTGGGCAAGTCAGAGTTAATACTTTACATACTCTTCTTTGGGAGATGTACTTTACTATTAGCATGCAAGATCAACTTTTTTGAGTCCTCCCAGAGAGTTGATTTGTGAGACCCTTAATCTGCCAACGAGGCAGGTCAGGCCAGCCTGTGAGTTGCTGAGCCTGTGCAGGTCCCCGTGTAGTTGCTTGTGCTGTTTATGCTTCAGGCGGACCCTGCAGACACTGTGGGTTAAAAGGAAACGTCAGGCTGAAGTCGGAATTTGGATCCTTTCAGTAAACTAAGATGTTGTGCTCTGTGTCAGCTAATGTATGGTACTTGCTGGTACACTGAATTCTAATAGGCGTCAAACGGGACCGAGTTTTGTTGTAATTTTTTAAAGAGATAGTCATTGGAATTGATTCTGTGTGTTATCAGCAAAGCATTAAAATGATAGATTATAGTCTTCAGATCTTTTACTACTTTAATTTGTCAAGCGTACTGGTGGATTGTGTACAGAATGTGAAGCGTTAACAGCGGGGCTGGAAACGCTCCTGCTCCCTTGTTAACATGGCAGCGCCATAAATCTGCCCACCGAAATGGCTTTTTATTAATTACAGAATTGCGAATCCCAGCAGCACCACCGTGTACTTTTTAGGGAATAAGCCCTCCCCCACGCCTGCGGGGCGCTGCGGTGGCTGGTTGCTCTCTGCGGGCGCGGCCGGGCGCGGTGCGGGCCGCGGGCGGGGGCGGGGGCGGCCCCTGCGCTGCGCGGCCGCGGCGCTGGGTGGCAGCAGATTTTCGTGGGACGGCGGAGGCGGCTCCCTCCCGGTGCCGGCCCTGTCCCCTTCCCCCTCCGCGCCGTCCCGCGCCGCTTCTGCCGCTTTTCCAGGAGAGGGAGTCCTTAGCCAAGCGATGAGGGGCAGAGCTGCCCGGCGCGGCCTCGCCTGGGTGGTGACAACCAGAGACATCAAGTGGCTTTTGTCTGTAATTCTCTTTTAGGGCTTCCCCCTTCTTAGTACTTATTGCTAGGGGTGAGTAAATAAACTGCCTTAATTCAGAACGTGAAAGGTGTCCTGAAACTCACGGGTAATGTCTCAGAATAAACCAGCAATGGACCACGGATGAATGGTTTACTTTAAATCTGTACGAATACCATAACCTTTTTTGGATAAGAAAATCTCAGTAATACAACTTAAACAAAACCGAGGCAGAAGATGCTAATTGCTTAATTTTCTTTGTTCACTTAGACCGTGCTTGCCTTTCTGTAAATTTTTCTGTATATTTTAAAAAGGTGATTGTAACTCTCACATTGTACAGCGTTTTACTTGATTATTTGCTGTGTTCTGGATTTCTGTGGTACTGCCATTAGATCTTATAATAATGTTCTACTCTGCAAATTTTTAAGGTTCAAATAAAGTTTAATTGTTTGCAAACTGTTATGATGCTAATAATTCAACAGCCTGCTGTGTTACTAATGAAATTACTTTGTTATGATTAATTTGGAAAATAGTGTGTTGATTGTAGTAATTAAGCACAACAAGGTGAAGTAAATGATTCTAATGCCATCTGGCCTCCAGACTGAATGAAGAAATGAAATGGGGCTGTCATTTGAATTTATTCAGAGAAGTAAGGGTAATACAAATGCTTTTTATAGCAGAGGCACCCGGATATAGTCATGCCACTCTGTAGTATCTTTTCATGTGCTTCTGTATA
Source organism: Pyrgilauda ruficollis (assembly GCF_017590135.1). Lineage (NCBI taxonomy): Eukaryota > Metazoa > Chordata > Aves > Passeriformes > Passeridae > Pyrgilauda > Pyrgilauda ruficollis. Next base: position 11,983,722 of record NW_024519206.1, on the reverse strand, counting down.
CGGATAACTGGTTCACATATTTTTGCAGCATCTCGTTAGGCTATACCTCTTTGTGCATACTGCCACTAATTACATGTACTGATGGCAGTGCATGCGCTGGTTCTTCTATCAGAAAGATGTATGGATAAGATTTAGAGAAGTGATATGGCTCAGCTTACCTTTTGCTCCTCTACTAAGGAAAAAAAACTTCCTGTGACTGGAATTAAGCTGAAAGTGAATGCTAATTAAGAACCCATTCTAAATTCAAAGCTAAATGCATAAACTTTTTTCCTTTTTTTGGCTCTGCAGTCTGAGTATGGTACAGTATTAGAAGGAACATAAAGAATAACCCTTTAGAACCTGATCCAAAGACTGTTGAAACTGAGAAGCTATTGAATTCAGTTGCTTTTGCATCACGATCTCAAACAATAACTCAAAAACAGGCAATACTGTTTCAAAGTGCTTTTTTTTTTTCTGAATGCTCTTTGTCGTCTTTCTGAAGGAGATGCAATTATTTCCATAAGCTGAACCAAACAAAAGAACAGCACTTATTTCTCTAAGCCAAATGATAGAAATCCATTTTTGTATCTCAGGTAAAGCAAAATGAAGTTGTGGGTGTAAATTAGAATCCTGGCTTGAAAAATTTCAGTGGGATCTATAGGGAAGCTGTAAAATACTAATATGTGGTGAAAGTACCCAGGTAGATGACAGTGGTGTGGGACTGTCAGTACACAGTAACTGTGGGAATAAGCATATGCATGGAAACCTCATAAACAACTTTACATAGCATGAAGTACTGATAAACTCTATAAGACCTTCACTTACTAGGGTTTCTCTGAAGCTGATATTTCTCAGACAGGAGAAATTCCATCTGCTTAATTCCATCTTTATTTAGGAAATCTGACACTAAGCTCAGCAAGGAGTGCTCTGCCAAATCTGCATCTCTGTCTTAATTTCCTGCCCAACATCCATTGTCTTACTGTGAGGGAGCAGTACCATTCAGCTTCACATTATGAACTTAAAATTGTGGATTCAAGCTGGGTGTAAGCACAGGATTTGGTACTTTTGGGATGCAATTGTGACTTGACTCATCTTTCCATCCTACAGGAAGAAGTAAAGGGGGCTTAGATGGTGGCAGGATGTGCAAGTGAAAGGGATGCAGCTTTTATTATTCAGCTGTGTAGTGCTGAGGAATATATATGTTTCTTTTCCCTTTAATTGTAAAGCAGATCAGGTAGTGATAACCCATGAATTGTTATATCATAGTCTTTTACAGATTTGTTTAGGAGAGATTTTGTAATGACAATTCTGTTTCGGCTGTCTGGAATTGTCATTAATCCAAACTAACACATAGAAATTAATAGAAATTCAGTTGCTGGGTTCAAAGCAAAGTAGAGGAAAAACCTCTGCATCTGAAAGCTATGTTAACATAAGTCAAATTTAAAACTGAAACTGTCAGCTTCTTCCCAGCTTTTTGGGAGGACAAGTCTTTTGATTAACAGGAAAAGCTTAAAAATCCAAGGTGTCATCTTGTAGCAACGTGCCAGAGAATAAAGTACAATAGTGCAGGCAGTCTGAGAAGAAGAGCTGCTGGTAGATGAAGAGGCAGATAGTTTCAAATGCCACTAAAAACCAATCTATCTCTATTAATTTTCTGCTCTAGCAAACTGATATGTTGGAGCTTTTATCCTAAAGTATCCTCACTGTCTCACAAGCCATAGAGCAAACTTCCTTTCACCCTCTATTGTAAAGCAAGTGCTACTCATAAAGAGATTTCTTGGCTAATGAGCATTTTACAGCAACACTTTAAAGTTTATGCTGTGAGATGAAAAAAAAAAAATTCACATTCAGTTACAGTGGGAGGATTTATGTTGGCAGAAGAGAATTACCAGTTTGGCCACTTCCAATCTGCCGTAATTACTTCCATACTTGTAAATAGTGCTGTGGGATTTTTAATGGCCACGGAAATAAGGACTTTAGTTTTACACCTCATGCTACAAGATGAGTATGTAGCACCCCAGAACTGACCCCCGTGAAGAACTGCCTGAGGTAAAGGAAAAAAGTATTGCACAGGATCATTATCAGTCTTTGAAAAGCCAGCAGCATGGATGTGTGCCTTGGCAGCCTCCCACCCAAGAGCTGACATGGCCCAATGCTGCTTTTTAATAGTCAGATCTAATAGGGTCAGCATGAGAAGAGCAGAGCACAGACAGTCTGACAGGCGTGGGCTACTCAGTTTGTTCATTGGTAGTCTTCAGCCTCTCAGACTTATTTCACTGTGGAAGAGAAAAGATGAAATCTGTAAACAGTCACATGGCAGCAGGAAAGCATCTTCCTTTTCTCTTGCTCTGTTCCGAGAGGTCTGCCATTCTTTCCTTATATTTAAATTAAAAGCAGTCAGGCATGAATGCACATGTGTGTGTAGGAAGGAGTGGGTTTTATTATATCGTCACTTACAATCTTGTTTCGATGCTGGTTTCTCCTTTCTGGTGTTTACATTGACATGCTCATAATGGCCACACTACCTTTACCACAGAGAAAAGGCATTTCTACCTTTAAAAAACCCCCAACTATTTACAGTTCTTGAAAGGCTCTATTCTATTAGCTCCTCTTTTGATATTTCCCACCATTTTAGTGCATTGTGTCACTAGTATCTTATCAAAATCTGCGGTTTTTGTGACATTGATTTTTGCTTGTGTGTAAAATACTCCAGACTAATGTTTTGAAACTTCTTATTTTCAAGCTGATTTTGGGCTTAGTTTTAGGATATTAGACCTCAATGAAAGGGGAAGGAGTGAATAATCTGTACATCTAGAGTTCTATTAGTTGCCTGAAAAATAGGCTATCCACATTAGCAATTGTGAGAACTGCCTTGGAAGGTCTCTAAACTAACTGGCTTCCTTTCCACTCATTTGTTTCTGATTCTGAGACTCACACTTAACCACTTCAAGACTTGTTGCGGTATGATGTCATGACTTGTCTTTGTCCCTCTCGCCTGAGACCCCCTCCCCTCACACCTGGTTGGTGTTCCCCGGGCCCCCTCCCCTGCCCCTCTGCCCAGGTAAAAGGGCAAGCAGAGCACGCGGTCGGGGTTCTGGTGGAGGGTTCTGTTGGAGAGTTCATGGGAGTTATTGCAAGATTCAGAGACTGTGCCACCAAATAAAAACTCTGGATTAAAAACTCTCCATTGGGACCCACTCCTTTCTTCACCTCGCCTTAAAGGAACCTCCAGCTCAGGAAGGCTGAGGAGTGACCCCCTCAAAGCAAGCTCCAGCCCGCAAGCACTGGAGCTCGGGGCATGCCTGGACTTGTCCCCATGTGCTCAGCTGCAGGCACAGGTACTGAATAGCGACTCTGGGGAGAAAACACCACCGGTGCCGCTATTCGGTCAGCAGCCGAGGCCAGACAGACCAAGGCAGTCCCGTCTGTAATATTGGTACCACACCAATAAAGACTGAGACTACCTATTCAGCTGCTGGCTGTCCTGTGATAGCCACCCAAGGTGGCTATAGGTCATTACTGACTTGTGACCAGAGTTGCCTCCCTCTAATGTGTTTGGTCCTGCTTTAAAGGCAGAGCTCAGGAAACAAACATATTGTCTTCTAAGTTTTGTAAATTTTCACGTGAAGGAAAGTTCAAAATGCAGAGGAATCATCCAGAATAATCTCTCTCACTAAGCTTGTTCATGATTTGTATTTCTCTGAATACGCTGTCTTCGCTTCACTCCTGCATTCATTTATTTAAAAGAAATTGTGAAGAGGAGAACATATACCATGATATGCCTTCTTAAAACATCAGGTTTTTATAGAATTGGGTCAAATTTATGTTTCAGGTGCAGATTATGTGAATGCTACATGAGAGTGGGAACCTGAATCCATACAGTGTTGGTTTCAGGCTTTGGCAAGCAGAGGAGAGAGAACAAAGAGCTACATGTTTGGCCCTTAGCTGAAAACTGAGCCTTACTGATCTATGTCTGATATTATCTTAGGTCCTTCAGCTGCCCTGTTGCTTCTGAGCATCTCTAATAAATTCAATGAGCTAGAAATTTACGCAGGTGTTTGTCCATCAGGTGTGGATCAGGTTTTTGAATTATAGCCTGATCTGACAGAATGGCATACAAAACCATGATGCGATGCATTCCCATTTGTGGGTCCTCAGACTAGCTGATGATTCCAAGAAGCACACGTGGACCACAAAGGGATTTCATCATGCTTGTTTCATTAAATGGTAATGATAATGTGTTTCAGTGGAATTGTATTTTGCACATTCTGGCTTATGTAAAGGAGGCCTTCATGCAAAATACCCTTGCTTAGATGTCATAACGTCTGAAACATGGGGAATATTTGTTAGAGTAATTCAGTCTAAAACTGACCAGGGTGACTCACAGTGATCACAGAAGAGCGTATGGAGCAGCTACTGAGGCCACATATATTTCATTTGGTAAACAGTGTTTGATTATGAATTAATTGTCATAATCCAGACAATTATTTCAATAACTTTGCCTAGTTAACAGTAACAATAGACGTACTGTTTGTTAAATGTATTAACTGAAATTGCAGTAGCTATTCAGACTACATTAATCATAACATTGGTAGTGTATGTCCTTCCCTTGTCCTGTGGGCTTGTGAGTGTCCTGCTCATCCTGAGTGTTGTCATTTTTGCTGGTATTACAGAAAAAAATTGAAATCTAGGCAGTTGTCAGTGACACAAACATCTTCTGTCTTTTCCACTGTCTGCTTCTTGAAAACAGTCAGTTCTGCATGTATAGTCTGAAACAAGGGAATTTAGCCATGTGACTCCCCCCTTAATTCAGCAAAAGTTATATAGGTAATTCTTAATTTGAGGGCACAGTATTAACTCCTCATCGACAAAAGTAAGCACTAGGCACATAGTTCCCTTGGCTTTATTGTGACTGCTCATGTAACTTCTTACTCTTGACATACAGGATTTAGAATCAAGTTCTTAATATTGTGGAAAATTAAGTTTTGTAGTTTAAAGTGTAGTGCTAACCATCAGTTAACCACCTGGATACAGGGTGCCAATTTATCTATGAAGTGGTTCTTGATGTTCAAAATCACTCCGTACCCAGCACTTGACAAATACAGGGAGTATTATGAACACAAAGTGAATGGCTTTGGTGATTTTGATCTCCAGAGAAGATTTCCTTGGCATAAGATAGTTCTCGTAACCAGATGGAAGTATTTTACATCCTACTCATTTTGAACTCCCAGTTCACACCCTGATGATCTGTACACTCTGCGCTGAAGTCTGATTGATTATACCAGGATTAATTGGGTTTTACTCTTCTGAAAACGTTGCAGGTATGCCAGATGTGAGAAAAGTTGTGTTTGACCCTGAGTGTTTCATTGTCTGCTCCATTTCTCTACCAAATCGGAATTGTGTAGGGGCAGGTACAATATATCAGGAATCTTTATTATAGACAGCTGTCAATGGCAGATTAATGCTTTGGCTGTGCCTCTCCTCTCAGCCAAGGAATAAGTCTATAATAGTGAGGATTTGTCTTGCTATATGAGTATACTGACACAGAATTATAACATCTGTATATGGCCACTTTCAGTCCCTATGTCTCCTAGTATATTCTATTTTCTCTAGGCCAAATTTATTGCTCTCATAATTAAGTCCTATCCTGAGAACTTAATGGAGTTGCAGGTTCTGAAAGTAGCAGGAAATGCAGCTCCTTGCCAGGAGCTTGCACAGTGCCTGCTCTGGTCTGCTCAGGGTGTAATTCCACCCGTTCAGAGTAAAGGGTGGGTGACAGAGGACATGGTTTTAGAAGAAATTCTGAATTGGTGATTTTTATCATTTGTTCCATCTCATGCTAGGAATGCCTGAGTGGCCTTTTGTTCTCAGTTAGTCTTACAACCCTAGTTGCTAAATGGGATCATGTTAATCATGGATGACACCAAGAAATAACAGGTTTACATTGCTTCCAGGTAGAGGCGGATCAGGCACAAGGTGAAGCTTTCCAGTGGTGAGGGCAGTGAACCATTGGGGTTGGTTGCCTTGGGAGTTTCTGTGATTTCCATTTCTGGAGGATTTGGAGAACCTGCAGGGAATGAACTCACCTGCTAGGAATGACTGAACCATGGAGATTCCTGCCTTGGGTTGGGGCATGTACTAAATCACCTCCTAAGGTCTGTTCCAGGCCAGTTTTTTGCAATTCTGTAAGTCAGTGGTGAGCTGACACTGTTCTGAAATGGCAGAATAAATACAAGCCCAGTCTTATTCTTTGCCTGGTACACTAAAATGCTGCTGCTCTGTGGGTTTACGTGTTCCTTATCCTCCTACAACTTCACAATCTCCAAGCAGCAACCAAGTTCACTATGTCTTACCCAGCAAATTATTAGTGCATAACCTCAGTAATTAATTTGGTTCACAATAAGTATATTTTTAAAAAAGATAAAGGATTCTTTAAGGTATCATATACTTCAAAGTGTGTCTGTGACAGATTCTAACCAATTTTGAGTATATTACAGTGTTACATTGATTCTCATTGAAATGAAAAGCATGTAATTCACAGTTTTTAAAGCAAAATAGCTACAATTTCAGATTGTAGCCATTTATTCACTTTAGGTTGTTAATTTTCATAAACCAGTTGGGTGTCTTAGAGAAAGAGAAAAAGATAAAAATAGCCTTCAGTTTTGTCTGTTGTCTCTTCTGAGAACAGAAAGGGATTTTTCCAGAATTCACTCCGGTGAATAGAAACATTCTCATCCTTGTAATAGGCTTTGGATCAGGTCCATATGTAAGGATAGTCCCCCTCCCCACCCCCTTTTTTCCCCCCATACTATTGAATTGAATGTATGACATATATTTAATTCTGGCAGTATTCTTTATCTCTCTGAGAAGTCCTTTTAATTCTCTGTAAGAAAGTGTTCTGTGATGTGGCTACCTGATTTTATTGAAACTCACATGTCAGGAAAAAAAATTATTGCCTTTCCTGTCAAAACTGACAGTAATTACAAGGCCAAATATATTGCTGTGATTGACTTGTAAAACCAAATCTGTAATATTTCAAGTTTGTGAGTTGGCTTGTGCAGCTCTCAGGAAATATAACCCCGTATTTTCTTTGCAAGCTGACATCTCTTTATCCGTTTCTTTTATCATCTTTGTTTTTCTTTGTGAGAGCAGGGAGCATACAGCATTTATATGGAATGGCCTGGATGGCATTTAATGAGTCGGCTTCTGGGCAAAAGTGGCTAAACAGTAGCTAAAGGAAAGCCAGGAAGGTTTAAGCAATGGTACCTTTTATGTGCTCCTCTTTATGCATAATCTTTCAGCAATAAATACTGCATATTGATTTCTTAATTGTAATGGAAACATACTTGGACAGGAGCAACATTATAGCCTATTTGCTGCCTTAATTTTTAAAGACATTTTAAATTTTAAAACGGATACTGCACTAAATGCAGGACAGTGCTCTTAACTTGATGTAGAAGCACTTGCTAGTCAAGGCTGTGTTGCTGGGAGCTCTTTCAATTTCAGCTGCCTTCCTTTCTCTTACCTTTGTAAAACCAGAAGAATCTGTAGTTGGTGTTTAGGCACACTTAGCATGTGTAAAATTCACTCCAGATCAGACAAATCACTTTAAACTGGTTAGTGAAGAAGCCCCCAAATAGGTTTCTGCCTAAAAAATGAGTATAAATGTTTCACTTGTTATTTTTTGCCCATGAGAAAAATAAAAAAATCAAACATGCAATAGTTTCTAGGTTAATAATGAACATTTCTGAGGACTTGTAGTAAAAAGTGATCTTTCTTTGGCTGAAGGAAAAAAAAAAGGACACCTACACATCAAATAAATGTATAAACCAAATGCTGGGTAAAGACTTCTTAAAGGTGGACTAACAGCACTGCCTGAAAAATAAAGTAAAAGGAGGAAAATATATCTTAAATATATCTTAAATATCATTTAGTTATTTAGCTGGAGTGCAAAAATAAATGCAAGTGTTAAAATGATATATATTAAGAGCCACAAAGAGACACTTGGAAATGGCATCCACAATATTGCGTATTGTTTCCAATGTACAATACCAGATTATTTCGGAACAAAAAAAGATGAAATTGCCGTTACAGAAAATATTCTCCATTTTACTTCATCATTTCCAGTCTGCTGGGTGTTTGGATGGTATTGCTGTTGGGGTTTTAAATTTTTTTTCTTTTTTTTTTTTTCTTTCAAAATTATTTTATATTTTATTCTAAATCCAAACCATTGAAGCAAAGCCTGGGAAGTAATAATTTCTTTGAATCTTAATACAGTCTGTCTTCTTAATGAGCCTACTGCACTGCCCTGAAAACAGCCCTTTACAAATAAACATGCTGGAAGTGATTTAGCCACAATGTCCAGACTGTGTAAACATCTAATTATTACAATAAAATTGTCAATAAATATACATTACTGCTCCCTTTTCAAACGTTAACCAACTTTCTCTTTGCTTGATAAAAAGGTATAAATTGTATTTTTATGTCTCGGCGGGTTTTGTTTTCATTACCCTGCTTGCTGCTCTCCAGACAAAAGAACGCAGACTAATGTCTGAGTTATTCCTGGATGGTGAAAACTCCTACAGTTGTTTATTAACATAAAGTGCAATGTTTCCTTTCACAGCAAAATGAACTCCAAGCTTTCACCATCTGATGTTTAGTCACAGCATCTTCCCCCCCACCAAAAAACGAAGCTATAAAATCTCTTATTGCAGTGGCTGTAACTGTGGGCTAGGCACACCATTGAAACACACTTATTAGAGGGAGGAGAGGACAAAATGCTGCTTTAGGACTGAGAGGGAAGATAGGAAACCACAGTAATTTCCTCAAAAATATGAAGCTGTGCCTTTCAAATTATAGCATCGTGTTGACCATAAATGTGGCATCAGCTCCCCCCCGCCTCCCCCATACGTAGCCCCTTTTCACATTTCTTATATAACTGGAACATTAACATTAGAAAAGCAGAGCGATATTGAATCCTAATGAGGTCTGGCCTATATGCTCCAGCAGGAGAAGAATGAGGATAATTCATTTGTATGCCGCAAAGCATTCACAGCTCCGTGAGCATCCCCGTGGCTTCGGCTTGTGGTGCTGATCATCTGTTCCTACTTTAGGGGGTTTCATTGCTCTGAGCAGCATCTGAGCTGGGGAAAAAATAGTTAACCGCTTTACTGCTAGCTTTTGTTATATAATGACAATTTAATACGGTGGCTATTTTTTTGTTAACCTGCTTTAAAAAGGTCTTTCAAATGGTTAAATTAATCTTCTGATTAGCTGTGCCTGCCAGGTAAAATATAAGGAGGAAAATGATGTGGAACACAGCAGTGTAAAATGCGTTAGCCAGTCTTGGTAAACATGTCTATTTTAAATAATCAATGTAATGAAAGGCAGCCATTTGCTCCGAAAATATTTTTTTTTAAATACTTTTTATTCTATGTTACTGCCTGTGATCACACTGCTTTTTTTATCCCCTTTTTTTTTTAAACACTGAAGATACTCAGCTGAGCGACATGTTATTTAAAAAAAGAAAGCAGAAATGTTTACCAAAATCAAGGTATAAAGGATCCGTGCAAATTGCCATGTAAAATGATCTGCACAAAAAGGCATCGGGGAAGAGAGGGAAGGCTGTGCCAAACAGATGGCACACCCTGCTGTGTTTTTGATTGAAAAAGAAAGGTAACATTTGCAGCCACGTCAAAGAGACAGTGATCAGCTAAACAAATTGGTCTCCGAAGTGCAGCATTGCTGGAGCAAACCCTGCTGCAGGGTACGAGCGAGGTTGTATTTCACAATAATGCCGTGTGCGCGTCGCGGCTCTCCGAAGTGAAGGGAGATGTCCCCCTTTCATCTCTCCAAGGCGAGCAAAAGCCTTTGTTGAGATACACTGCAATGCACTCTGCAAAAGCGGCAGAGAAACCCAGACAATGAACGTGTTGGTTTTTTTTTTTCCCCCCTTTTTATATTTTTTCCTCTTGGTCATCTCCAAATCATATTCAGGGACAGCCCAGCAGCTTTTCCATTTGGTGTATCAGGTGTCCAGGTCTCACAGTGAATAAAATTGCGGTGTGGTTTAAGAGAAATGGGAAGGCAATGCCAAATAATCTGCACAAGGGTGCCATTGGAGGAGGAGGAGGAGGAGGCTGTAGTCAGAGAGGCTTGCGCCTGCACGCTGCCCGCAGAACAAACATCAAATGTGGCAGAGGAAGGGTGCGTGGGGGGCTTCCCGCCCCTCTTTTTTTTTTGGGCTCATCTCAGCTGGCAGCCTTATTCCGCCTCAGTAAAGACAAGGTACAGAAATGTCCTTTGGGTGACATTCAAAACTCGATATAAATCCTCTGCTTTATGAGACTGCAGTGCAATAAATTACTTAGCCTAATTGTAGATGTAATGAATTACCATAATTAGTCATGGGCTACATTAAATTAATCAGCATGGTACATTATTTTGCTAAATTACATCTTTGCCTTCCAAAGCCACCAGTGCAGCAATCAGTGTTTCTTGCAAGAGGGGAATGATGCTGTAATGAGAAGCCTTTCTGCTCCTAGAATAGTGACAGGATATGAATTTTGATGGGAGACAGAAAGGTTTGGAGACGCTGGAGCCTCAACTTGTGCCTGAAGTGTCTCTCATTGTTAATGATGCTCCAGTCCTCCTGCAGGGGAGCAGTGGGCTGTAGCTTGTGAAGGTTGTGGACGATTCTCCTCACAGGGGAAGAAAAACACTTAGCTCATGCTTTAAGGCAAATAATATCGCTGATACAACAAGTCACAAAGCAGTGGGGTGGCAGAGAGATAATGTCTCTGGAAATATTAATAGATTTAGAATGTTCTTTTGCATTGGTTGATGAGATTTATAGTTACCAGGTATTTTTTTTATTGTTATTATTCATACAATTTGGATCTGAGTTAAAGCCTGTAGCTATTTCTGTTTTCTACTTAAACCTCCAGCTGTTCAGAATCTTGCTTTTGTTTCTCAGTGAATAAGTCTGGAAGCAAACCATACTTGAGCTGAATATTATTCACTATTCAGCAAAATGTTGCTGGGAGAGCTCCAGAGTCCCACCTGAACACACATGCTCTGTTTGGATTTTTATTCGAGGGTTTATAAGTATATAAAGACTATTATTTGGCTTGATGAATGACAGAGTTTATATTTCAGATGCATGAATCCCAATTATTTCAGGCATATTTCAGAAGTATGAAATGGCTCTTCTGTTTTGGGTTTGTATTTTTTTTTTTTCCCACTTAAAATAGTCTCTCTACAAGATCTGTCACTTTATTATTTCCATGCTTCGGACCAAGTTTGCTTAAATATTTACTTATGCTCACGATGTCACCAGATGACAGTTCATGACAGAGATTCATGGCACTGTCCTGCAGTAAGGTTAATTATCCTGGTCTTGCAATGAAGGATGCTGTTGTATTGCCGTTGTTTTGTTTTCTGGAATGACAATGTTTGGTGAGCTTCTAGTTTAAAAGATGCATCTGTCGTCTAAAAGCCCATCTGTGTAATGAAATTAGGATGGGATTTTTGTAGCATTCCGTGCTGGTTTCATCATCCACCTGCCTGCCCTGACCAGCGAGGAAGAGTAAACCTGCCAGTTTAAAACCGAGATTACAGGAACAGGGAATGGGAAAAATAGACAATGGAAGCAGTGCTGCAGATGAGAGCAAAATCTTTGACTGTGGTCAGGAGAAAGGGACCAAAATAAAGCGTGGTCACATCTGCAGGGAAAAATGCAGAGGGATGCAGAAAAGCCCTGTTTGTAATTTGTGTTTTCATCCTGGTGGGAACCCATTTAATTAGTGCAAGAAGGTATTGAATTTTAGCTTATCATGCATATTGTTTTCCAGCTGTACAGAAGATTGCCAAGTTTCTAATGGCCTGACCCTACTCTGTAAATCAGCAGTAAATTGCAGCATTTACACTGAGCAAAGGCAAAGGGCTCATTCTGTTGGGTTTTCGCTGTCACAGGAACCTGGGCTAAGGGATTAATGGTCTGATGTTAAACATCTGTCCCCTGTCTTTGGGGGGACGTAAACACACAAAGAGGGAATCTAATGCTATCTACTAAAAGATCTTCAATGAGAGGGAGCCCTTGCTAACATTTCCATCCGGTGGCACCTCAGACACATTGCCTCTTTATGCTAAAGCCCCACAGCACTAAGGGCCCTATAAATAGTCTCCATGTGACAGCTCAGAGAAGAAGAGAGGTTTCCTCTAGACATTAGTTGTGCTAAAAGATTCATCATTACCTGCAGTCATGAAATAAATCTTTGATACTTACAACTATAATATCCATGCTCTACGTTTTATTGCAGATATAGGTAGACAGTCATTATTTCTGACACTTTCTCAGCATTACAAGGAGTACTCTAGGGGAACAACTAGTGTACAGTCTTACAGAAATAGATTGATATAACCACATGGAAACCAGTTACTTGCAGTCAATATAATATTCCTTTAATGATGTTAAACAGTCATGCGGATTCCAAGTTTAATGTAAAAATCCTATCTTCGAACAACCAGAGTTATCTACAAATTAAGTTGCCAGAAGCTAAATTTATTTTTTGTTATATATGGAGAAATATATTACTTGGAACAGTATAAAATAGGGTGGGGTTTTTTTTATTGTTGTTTTTTAACCATTTCTAAATTTATTATTATTTAGGAGACATTAAAAGAAACCGTGGTCAACAATGATCCCTTTCCAGCCCTTGTGGAAGATGGGAGCACACTGTGAAGCAGAATACTAAAGGATGCTCTGTGTGGTGGTTCTGTGGTAGGTCCTGTCATCACAAAAATTCAGTGGACATGAACACAGCAAATAATTTCCCATATGGAAAAAGAGCTGAAGCTGGTTTAAGAGCAATAAAGAGAAAGTAACTTATTTTGTTGACCTCCACTCTTTATGAGTGTTAACTGATACGATGGTATTCCTGTCTCACCAGTAAGGCACACAGGTCTTGGATGTACTTCTGTACTTAAGTTCTCCTAAATCTTGCACTGCTCCCATCAATAGCCCCAAGCAGCAGCTAAGATCTTGCTTGGCGGTTTTGGGGACTGAGCCACAAACCCAGGGTGGCATTAGAAGTATTTGAACTTCCTCTGCTTACTGGGATCAGTTCTTGACCCACAGGAGAGGCAGCACAGGATTAGTGTGGTGGCTGCTCAAGGTGCTGTCACTAAACTGAGGACACCTGTGTGACTCACTCACTGGTGGCACAGGCACTCCAGTGCTTTGATGAGCCATACTGGCTGGCACCTTGGAGAGCAAGCCTTTCTCTTTCTTTCTGGTTTTTTTTTTTTTTTTTCCTTCAGGTGGAGAGATTAATTTTACAAAAAATTTGCCCTGACTTCTGCTGAATATTCCCAAATTCTCTTGATGGGTCCAGAAGTGGCATTGCTGCAGACACCTGTTGTGGCAGGAGGTTTGTGTGACACTCCCCACCTCAATTAATGACCTTTGACGATGAACTGTAACGACCAGTGCTTTGGGAGAGGAGGAGGAAGAAATATAAAATGGGGTTTCTTACGCTGTCCTTGGGCTTAAGCAAAGTTGCTGATAGGCCAACTGTTATTTTTTAATACTGGATGGCTGCAGACCAAGGAATTGTGATGACCTCAGTGATCTGGTGTGGTTTGTGGCTGCAAGGTCTGTGGGATGGCGGCAGCCTGCCAGCTCCCTGTACATAATTTGCAGGCTGCTGTTTCTGACCAGTGTTTGTTATTGTAAAAGGGTGACACTGCCTATAACTCATCCCTAAGTCTCCCCTGGTGGGTGTGGGACGAGCAGTGGGTACGTGCTCGTGCACACAGCGGCGTCCCCCGTGCACGTGCCCACCTACGCTACCTGCGGAGGGCTTGTCACCGCCGTGGCTTACCCTGGCGTGATTGACGATAATTAGGTTTCAGCTGCCCTCTGATGCAGAAATACACGCCACCACAGCGTGGCCAGCTCTGCCTCCGCAGCGGCGCCGCTGAAAGGCTATCGATTCCACACTTGTACATTTTTAAAAGGTCACGGCAATGATTCCGCCCGAATTGTGCTAAGTGAAAATAGTTTGCGGAGGTAATATGGTTCCTGCTCACTTCCAGAGTAAACAAAAGCCAGTGTTTTTTATTATTGGTTTTAGCATATTTTAATTACATCTATTTACCTCGCTCTCACATCATATCGATGGATTCTTTGTGAAGTTGTACTGCAAGTGACCTTCAACATTATATGACTCTCCATTCTGTGCAGAGATATTTTATTTTTCTATTATGTAAGATGTGCTGGAAGCGCTTATCATAATACGGTGCTCACATTAAAAATTAAAAGCATAAGATTAAAAATTAACTTTTTCCCCTAGTCCTATCATATATCTGTCCATTTTAATAAGACAAACATATCTACAGCTCTATGACTATGGTATTAAATGTGCTTCCTTTTTGCAAAATATCATTGTAGTTGCACAAACAGCCTTGCCTGGCTTGACTGGGAACAGATTGTACCCAAGAATTCGTGTGACTAACAGGCTATATAATGCAATGAGTTAACTTATTAGAATACATAGCTAGTACAGCCCAAGTGCCCTAGAAAGATGACAGAAAGCTATGGATTCTATGGCATAAATTATTTCAATAGCTGTGCTCCAATTAGTGGCTTTGTACTCTGTCTGGTTTACAAGACTTAAAACCACAGCTAAACTCAAGAAGGAGAAAGAGAAGGTAAGATTTTGTGCACGGAGCCTTCCTATCTTCTTATAGTGTTTTTTATTCCTATACTTCCTTTGTTTTGAATTATTTTACTTTGTCAATCATATGTACATCAAGAGAGCTCTTAGGTTTTTTGCCAGCACAGCTTTATACTTCCACATGGATCCACTGAAGGATAGAGCTGAATGTTCCCACCCTACAGCATGGGTTTTGCCAGGGAGATGTCCTCTGTATGAGAGTAAATGGCAAAAGATTTCCCCCAAATCATCTTTAGCATTAATGGTAAGTGGCATATGCAGAGATGGAAGCTTAAATGTACTATGCTCCCATGTGCATCTACTCAGTCCCACTACAGTTGCCATAATTCACTCCACAATTGATTGTTAATTTACTTTAATACACATGTCTGGACCTGATAAATAGTGACAAAGTAAGTATGTGATAGGCTATCCAACCTTCTTCATATAGATGAAGAAATACTACAGAGCTGAAATCCAGTTGTGCTCCCTGAACACAATGCTGTATTCTGTTTTTCTATTCATAGTGTTGTAAATTTGTCAGCCTAATGGGACACTTGGTAAGATGTTTTCCTTTTAAAGTGCTTAATGGAAGTAGGTACTACATTGATCCAAAATCTATTCTAACATTTCATATAGGGGGATCTGGAATTGTGTAGTTAGCTGCATAGAAGTTAAGTAGTCTTTAGTTCTCTTTATTTTAGGCTGAATTTTGCCAACCTGATACTCAACCTACTGTTTATATAGGGTATGAAGTCAGTATGCCATTTGGCCACCAAATTCTAAGGTCATATTGTATTTTCATACAGTGCAAACACAAGTGGACGTGGAAAGCAGGCAGAACACACAGCCAAACTTTTATCTTCTTTTTCTCTTTCCCTGAAGTGGAAGGACTCTGGCAGTAGGGGTGAAATAGCTGCACTAGGGTAGACCCAATGGCTCTCAGGCCAGTAACATGTTTTCTGACAAGTGAGACATTGACAGAATGAGATCCATGCAGATATCTGGTGATTATTCCCTAAAATATTCCCTGGCAGTCACTAATTTTCAGGTCAAGTGCTTCTTAAGCAGAAGCAATGACTCTATATTTAGTACCACTGATGGATTTTTCTTCCCTGGAAGGATAAAGTGAACTCAGTTACTCAGTATGATGGGTGGGAAACTTTGGAAACAGTTCACAGTGTGAACATTGAGGATCAATCTTATGAGCTCTTGAATGTTGGAGGTTTGAGTCAAACAAGGGTGATACTAGGTTTGGTTTGGCCACAGCCCTATATCAGTCAGAAAAATTTGTGTTTAAAGGCCAAGAGCCAGATGGGTAACAAAATGCACAGGCAATAAAAACCCTTCCCTGAGAGAAATGTGGAAATGGTGAGGTGCATTTTTCAGACTTTGAAATACGTCTTTTCTGAATTGAATTGTGATGTGATGAACATCTGCCTTGCATATAACCCTGGTTATGACACTAGGTCAGCATTTTTGCTACTGCTTAAATAAAGGTTAGCCCTGATTTTTCTCCAGCCTCACAGTGCTGTTTAGGAAAGGTACCATTTTCCCTAGAACTGTTTAAAGCAGTGAAACTGAGATACTCTGGGAAGTGCTGAGTTGGGGGACAATGGCACAAGATGAAAACTTGTAAAAATCAGTAAACTTGAGGACCTTGCAGGAGACCCATAAAACACTCTTCACAGAACAAACTCCTTGAGAGTACAGAGAGTCACAGGAACCCCTCTGAATCATGAAATGCTTTAAAAAAATCTTTTTGCTACCCCACGTGATCATGTCCCACCTGCAAGCCCAGGATGGACAGTGTAGAGCTCAGACAATGCACCCACAGCCCTGAACACATATTGATTTGTGCAGCTCAGTGCTTATAGCCCAGGCTTTTCCCTGCCCCTTTGTGTTGCATCCAGGTACTAGGTTTCCTCTGAGAAGAATTGCATTTATTCCAACAAAAGCTATCAATCTGTGACATTGTTTATAATGGGGAGAAAAAGTCAACATCAGAAATCTTTCCTGTACCATATATTACCATTGAGATTTAGCAAAGCTTGGATTTCTCTGAGGGTAGACAGTAAGATGACAGAATAAGCTTTCTCTTTTGTTTCGTTTTGTGGGGTTGTTTGTTTGTTTGTTTGTTTGTTTATTGTTTGTGTATGAAAAGGCTCTGTAAACGATAATCATCAATGCAGGCCTGTACAATAATTAAAGACACTTAACCTGTTTGCTATAACCATCTTTTGAAGTGGTGTTTTCCTCCCTGGTTAATACAGGGGCACTGGTGCTGCTGGAAGAAAGAAGTCAGAAGTTTAGAGCATGTTGGTTGTGTACTTAGTGAACTTCTGCTGCAGGGAAACGTCAAGGTCAGAACATGATTGAAGAACCTTCTCCCTCTCTTGAAGTCGCTGTTCCTGTATGATATTGTTTTCCACTGTAGAAGGTTCTCTTAAAAATGAGGTTGAGATCCCTAAAGAAATTGCTTCAATCAGCAACAGTGCTTAATGACTGTTAATGGGAAGTGAAGATAGGATAGTAAGTGTTACTTTGATTAATAAGAGAACTGCAGAGAATTTAAATTGTGCCACTGATGGATTATTTTCTTCAAGCTTGATAAGCGCTTCTCATTTGTTCTTAAATTTGGTCAATACTGTTAAAGACAGCAAAATGAAGTATAATTAATTCTATTACTGCTACTCAGACCCAGAGTTACTGGGAAACAGATTGCAATGCAGACAACAATGTTAGGTAACACTTTTGACAGGTTTATCATATGAGGACCTGTCAGCCCTCAAAAGTAAAGAACATTTTCTCCTCCTTGGGTAGAAACTGCCCAGCACCAGCTGCCTTTCTAAGCATGTGTCAGTCTATTTGACTCAGACGCAGAAATATTTGCGGGAAAGAAAGCAGATGATTCTGAAGTATGCAGACAAAGCAAACAGCTCCAGCTACTCCCTCCCCTGATATATGTGGATAATGTTGTTGGATTTTGGGTGTATCACTACAGGTTTGCAGTAGTAGCACTTACAAAAGTGGCTGGGATTTTTTGAGTTCAGTACTGCAGTATTAAACCCTCTGAAAATTTAAGATATTAGAAGACTTTGGAGGGAAGGGCAAGATGAGTTTTTTCCATTCTAAGATAATATAGCATTTTATTTGCAGACCCTGTGCCTTTTGAATTAACCCCTCCATACACTATTAGGATCCAGTAACTGAGACATTATCCCAATACTATTTTTCCAAAGATACTTTTTGTTCCATAATCACACATGTTTCTTACTGGTCTTGAAATCCAGCATGTGTATACACTATGGATTCATATGTCTTCTTTAATAAATAATGACATTATAGCAGCACCTAAACACCGCAGCTAGACCATAGTTGTGTCAGAGACTGGCAAACATTGTAGTCTTCCCTCAGAAAAGCTCCCTCACGTGCCCTGAAGGGAAGCTTTCCTTCCCTTGGAGCAGCGAGTCACGGAGATCTGCAGAGGTCTCTCTCCAGTCACGTGTGTTTGTGCATCTCTTAGCACAGTGGGATGTGATCCTACTGAGGCTGGAAAATGTTGATTGTAGCTCTTTAATGAGAAGGTGGCATGGAATTTGTGCGGGTGTTCATTTACGTTATCATTATGCAGGATACCTATTTGCATGATACAATAAGCAGGGAAAATATACTGAGAAAGGCAGTTTATTCAGAGACCTTTGTGTCACTTCTGAAATCAGATTTTAGCAAAAGGTGATCAGCAGCTCATCCATTCTGCCGTCGCAGAAGAAATCCGGGCTATGTGCAAAGGAATAGGGAAAATGTTCCGTGCTTTCATTAGCAGGAGCTGCAATTACCGCTTAATTTAACAGACTCTGCCTGCTTCAAAGTCCATGCTTTTCCAATCCTGACTGCAGAAAGTCATTGTATGAGTTATTTCAAATTAATTTAAAACCAGAGTGTGTTGGCTAATAGTATAGTTATAAAATCAGTGAAGGTCTAATTCTGTTATTAAAAATGTAAAGCTTATGTATTATGAATAAAGAGTTCATTCTCTTCCAAGGATATTCCATAAACATAATTTCTAAAAGTATTGCAAACACAGAAAATGTATTTCAGGCATGAATTTAGGGGCAATGGTCTGTACTCTGGAGTGAAAAAATACATTAAAAGCCTAGGGTGGAAGGTCATGTTTAAAACTTACAAGCAGAGAACAAAAACCAGTGACAATTCCTTTGCCTCTGAAAGCCCCTGTTTATAGCTCTGCTGACATTTTGTGCAGCAAAGGAAGAAACTGAAACATCTTTCATTCACTCGACTTGTTTGCAAATGCTTGAGGGTGGCTTATAGGGAATGTGGTGGCCTGACTGAATCATTCCTTCATTGATACTTTTTTGCAGTTAACCTGGCTAAACATTGACCCTAATTACAAGGCACCCTTTATTTCTACAGGGAAGAATGTCAAGAGTGTCATAATCCGGGTAAAGTGATGGCACCCAGCATATAAAAAATAGCCGTGTCAGAGTACTGATGGTCTTTGTTCTTAAGGCAGCTGCAGAGTGGGGTGTGTGTATCCAGTACACACAGGTTTTAAGGAGAACACAATTAGTTCCAACCAGAAGCCCTGTGCATCATTCCTCTTTATACAGAGGACCATTTGTCTAGATGGGCCAGCAAGTTTTTGAAAGATAACAGCTGGCATCATATATTGCCTCTAATGCACCAAAGAAACTTTAAATTTTGTGTATAATCTGTTGAACAAACCAGTGATTTGAGGCCAAATAAACCTTTCTCCTTTCCAAATTTTTCTGTTATTCCATTTTAGTATCTGTCATCTTGATACAAATCCCCACACATGCCTGTAAGTGTGTGTATTTGGTTGTTGCCTCTGTTTTGCTACACAGCCCAATGGAAATCATGTTGGATAACTTGCTTGCAGAGTTGATTCATGGTGGAAGAAAGGTAGGTCTTATATTCTCCTTCACAACAACTGTCCTCCAGAATTAAGGGAGGATATTTGAAGGATTGTGGTGCTCTTAATGTACTTTTCTGAAGGTACTTTAATAGTGTCTGGTTTGTCATAAGCTAAGCTAAGCCTTTGATAATGAAAGAGAGCCTTGCATGCAGAGAGAGCCCTGATTAAGAGAGGAGTGCTGTTTGTTACAGTTATATGGGTACTTGACTATCATATAAGTTTATTAAATCATATAAAATTTCAATTTACACCACAGTATTCTATGAAATATGGAGCACACAAAGATAATAAGTATGCCATTTTCTTTCATATATGGATTGTGTTGTTGATTGTGTTAAAGCTGCCATTTTCAGAAGCAAGATTATTTATGCTAGAATAGTAGTTTCCTGTCTAACAGTTAAATTTTGTGGAAGTTAATTACAGATTGAAATAAAATGAATGTTGTATAAAAGCTAGTAAAATGCCAATACAGTGTTATATATTGTTGGGATGGAGAGGATATATGCATGTCTTTATATAGTACAGACGTGTGTACTCATATTTGAATTTCTGTTGATTGTGAAATTAATTTTTTGGAAACAGAATGACACTTTCCTGATCCAGTATGTCTGGGCTTTGTTCTGTTGCAGGGAGTTGAAGTTACTTGTTTTTAGGCCTTGTTTTCTATCATCCTTCTAATTTGCATAATGGATTATAGTGGATTCCATAATGTTTGCAAAGTCAAGATGCAAAGTCGGTCCAAGTTCATTTTTCCCATTGGTATCAAATCTTAATATTTTATACTTTCCTAAGTGTTCTCAGTTAAATGAGGTTGATGGTATCCCAGTTTATTTTCTGTAGTGAAACTACCTATTCTTTAGGAGATCATAACTTATTTCTTCTTAGCATATCAGAAAACACTCAGGGCATGCCTGAAGGTTGTAACTGTATTAAAAATTGCTCAGTGGGCTATTTTTTTTTTGTGGAGTTGTACTTCTAGACTTTGCATCCTGAGGAAGAAAATATCTTTATTTCTTCTTTGCCAGGTGACCAATCTGAGTTTCAACTTTTCCTGTCTGCTTCTTCCTGGCTTCTGTTGTCATTGTTTTTTACCATCATGCACAAGACTTGGCAAGAATATCCCATTAGTACAGTGAGTGAGGTGAGAGGTACTGTCCTGCAAATAGTCAGGAACTAGGAAAGGAGTGAAGCATCCTCTTTTGAGTAAAAATGATTTAAAATAAACAGAGAGGGTGACAGTTCATGGAAGGCATGTTTGGAAATGCTGTTTTGAGACTGGGGAAAGCTGGACTGGACTTGGATGGAGGAAGGGATTGTCAGCAGTCTTGGAATGATTTGGAGTTTTGGCCCCACATGGGATGACAGAGAAGAAAAAGCCACGAAGAAGATATGGTCAAAATTTCAAGAGCAGAGCAGTTGGGCGGTTTTGCTGCCACACTGTATGAATCCAGCAGGTGGGAGAAATTACAGAGCAACAGAAGTTTCCCTCTCCATCCTGTTGTCCCATGTGTGCAACCCTCTCCTGCTGGTCCTTTCTTTTGCCTTGTTCTGGTAGCACCATCACTAATTTGTAGGGAAACTGGGACTTTGTGTCAGAGCTCCTCAAGATTTTACAACCCCATAAGTCCTGCAGACATCCAGAGTACAAGTTATCATCATGATCAGCAGGAAGCAAACTGAGGAGGGAACAGAAATCCCCGTTGTTAGAATGCTGCATAGTCACCCTTGTCTGGAGGCATCATTTTCCTGCTGCTTTATTGCCAGTCCTGCCCTTAGCTGTGGGTCATCTTCACAGGCACACTGTAAGACACTCAGACTTTGTTAAGCTTTTAAACTGATGAGGGTGCAGTGGAACAGCTGGGGATTCATCACAAAGGGCTTTAGCCTGTCGTTTATGGCTTGTGCTTCATAAAGAATTTCTCTTTTTGTGTAGCCTGACCACCATTTTGGAGCAGGCTTGAGAATGTTATCACAATTGGCTTGCTAGGTGAAAGGCTATTCTATTTAGCTTTTAATAGAGCAAAAGTGACTCTAAATTTGTTAATATTCTTTAGGTTATATAGGACAAATTACAGATAAGTGAATAAGTAATGAAATTTGTAATGAGAATTTCTCAAGTATGAAATGTTGGCGCAAATTAATTGCGGGATTTTACAGCTATTATAGTTTATATCATAAATGCAAAAATGACTAGGGCTTTTTAATTACAGCAGGAACACACTAAATTTTTATGGAGTGCCATTTTGTTAAAGAGGTACTTTAAGCATTAAGAGCAAATGCCGTCCGTAACAGTGAGCCCAGATATCTGTGCCACATCAAATAAATATGTTATTGCTATGAAATTCCTCAGATACTGTAACTGACACAAAGACTAATGAGAAGTCTCTTTGCACACCTTCAGTTTGCCATACCTTTTTCTGCTGGTCATTCTTTTTCTTAATTACTGTATGTTTGTAAAGGGTCAGAGCAAATCCCTTGGAAAAATATACAGAGCTTTTTGCGTTACCCTTCAAAGCAGCACCGTGACTGGCAAAATGTTGGTGTCTCAGTAGAAGTTAATATTATTGTGGAGGGGAGGAGGGAGGATGGCTGGATGCTAATTCTTATTAAATATTTGATGTGCAGAGAAATCTAATACAGTGGAAACTCAAAGAAATCTCATTACTTGGTGGAATACATTGCATACTAAGATAGAGATGACTCAGACTCAAAAACTAGCAGGCAGATTTAGTAAGGAAGCACATCTGAAGCAATGTCCTGCTGTTCTTTTCCATTTAAATAAGAAATCTACATATCGTCTGCTACCTTGCTTATCTAGACCATTCTCAGAGCCAAGAATATGTTTTTAAAATGTCATTGCATGCTGTATTCCTCCCTGGTGATGTTTTAAGCTTTCCCCCTCCTCTTTTCACACTGCTGCTCTCACAGCTGGCTGGCTGGACAGCAGTAGGTGCCACAGATACTCCTTTGCTTGCACATAGCTCTGAGGGTCCCCCTGAGCCTCTCCTTCCCCAGCCAATAAATATGTTCCACTCTGAGGCTGATGGTTTTGCTTAAGCACGTGAGACTGCAGACTCACATCCTTTTTCAGTGCCTCTTCAAACACACACCGTGTCACAGACTGCTTCCCCAGTTAAGGTCTCTAATCCATCACTCACAATTCCTTAAGGGGATTAATTAATTTTAAAAATGGTTGTGTTTCTAGGTATGCTAAACGTCCTCCCTCAAGGACAAATGCTCATCTCTTCATTTGCACATCTCTCTTGATTTGTCTTATTGGAGTGGCCGGCGCTATGCCTTGTACTATACGATCCCAAACCCATGCTTGGGAGGAATTGTAAATGAACTGATCATCAGAGAGCTCGCTCATAATTAGCTGGTACCCTTTTCCTGAAGGTGAGGCTCACTGCAGTGGACGTGGCATGCAAATGTGTTGCTGTCGCATTCAGGGATGGGTGGGAAAGTTTGAGAAAACAAGGCATTGAGCTGGCACTTAGGAGCGCTGGATTTCACCTTAAACTCTGGCACTGGCTGGACTAATGTGCCCTTTTTGACCTCACAACTGGTTTTATTATCTGTAGGATTTAATGTGATTTCCTTTATCACCCGCATCCCAAAACTGTGATAGAAACACTGACATAATGACTGGCTGTCAGTGTGCTGCTGTCCCTGAGACATGTTCAGAAGAAGTTCTCTCCCATGTCTGGCTGGCCATGCTGCTTGGTTGCAGGCTGGCAGCTCCTAGCTGCAGCTGGAAAACCTGTCCTTTGCCAGATCAAGGCTTTGACCTGAGTTTTTAACCCATTCATCTGTCTTCTAGACTGAGAAATCTATCATCAAGAAATAACAAATAAGTCTCACTTTTGCATTTGAATGCTTCAGCACTCCCAGTGGGATGGAAAGCTGAGATAAATTTATACAAGTTTAACTTGGTGAAAATAGGGCAAGAAAATCTACCCTGGGAAAAAGAGGTGGACATCTATGTCCTAAACCTCACAGAGTTACAGGGATGTCTGTATGGTCACTTCTGACAGAGAGGAGTATTCCAATGCCTCTAGGATTGCTAGCACATCCAATCACCCAGATGTTCATCACCAGTCTTCTACTGGTGCTTCAGCCTGCCCAGTTGCACAGGGGCTGCATAGCCACTATTTGTTTCAGCTGATCCTTGTCCTGCTCCCCATTTCTGTGAATTGTGCAGGAGCTGCAGTCTCCATTAACTCCCTCATCCTATTTCAACAATGTGGATTGGATAAATGCTGCCTGTCCCATTTCTCCTGCCTTATCCATCTCATTCCTGCATTCTTCTTTCAAGGCCTGGTGACAAGCTTCCAAACTTGCTTGTTTTGTGCTTGTGAAAACAACTCAAGGTTGTTTAATTCTCACCCCTAAAGTTATTTGTCTGGAAGGTTTTTTTCATCAATATGTCACTGTTTCCCTAACTGAATTTCCTGTAACCATTCCTCACCTTCTCTCATTGTTCCTGGTTTCTTAATTAAAACCACAACAGAAACAACAACAACAACAGCAACAACAACAACAACAACCCCAAAACAAACAAACAAAAACCAAAACAAAAAACTCCCCAGAAAACAAAAACCAAAAAAAAAACAAAAAAACAAAAAAAAAAAAAAACCCAAAAAACAACATGAGAGAGAGAGAAAACAAAATCACATTATCTCCCAATAGGGTGGAAAGAAGGGTTGGGGTATAAAGAACAGCTGAAGTTGCTGGAGGGATGACCAGTGCCTCTGACTGAATGTGGTCTGGGCTGGCTGTACTGGCAGCCAGGCAGGTTGTACCTGCTTGAAACAAGTTCTATGGAACATCTCTCCTCTGCTCTTTTCTGCAGCGTGAGACATGTGATATGACAATACAGTAAGATCCTGCAACAACAGGACAAGGATTAATCTAGCTGAGTAAGATAAAGAAGCTAAGCAATAGGAGTGCAACTAAACAAAAGTCATACCAAGATTACATTTGTGTATGCACTTACCATTGCTGAAAAAATGTACCTCATCAGACAACTCCTGAAGGATCTTGCTCCTCTCCATATGAGTAAAAGAAAAAAAAACATGTTCTTGCAAATTACATTAAAATAGGAAGAAGAGATGTTTGCTGAAATGCTTTCTTTGTAAATGAAGGGGTTTATGTTTGCACAAAAACCACTCTTGGAAAAAAGTAATTTTGCTAATGAGATATTCCCGTATCTCATGGGGAGATTTTCATTGCTAAGGCACCGTTTCAGATCCAGCACAGAGCTACAATAAAATGCAATAGCAACTATCTCAAAGGAGTTAATGGCTGAGCTAG
This sequence comes from Pyrgilauda ruficollis, assembly GCF_017590135.1. Lineage (NCBI taxonomy): Eukaryota > Metazoa > Chordata > Aves > Passeriformes > Passeridae > Pyrgilauda > Pyrgilauda ruficollis. The sequence continues at coordinate 11,958,756 of NW_024519206.1, read as the reverse complement.
CTCTCCAGTAGCAGAGTCTGTGCAGCACACCCACCACAGAAGGTGACAGGGAAGCAGTGTCAAAATGACCAGTGGTGCTGCACGAGCAGCTCAGGTCACTTGTAGTGAGACCTCAGTGCTCACTCACAGAAATTAGGTGCTATTACTGAAAGTCCAGGGTGTTGTGCACGTACCTCTGTTTTTGTATCTGAAGTAGCTACCAGACTTGCTGCTAATGAGGGAGCTGACATGTCCCAGAGGCCTCTAATTGCCAATAGATTTTCCTCAGGAGTTGTGGGATTACCCAGCTAGTTATAACAGACTAGATGGCCCACCATGTGCCAGAGCAACCAGAGGTACAGCCCTGGGATGGCTCTTGCAGATGTGTTGTGATGAATGTGAGAAGTTTTAAGTGCAGCAATCCTAATCTCAAACTGACTTGGCTTCCTTGCTTTGGCTACCTTTGCTAACACAAAACCTTGAGACTTTAACCAGAGGTGTTTGATCAGACTGATCTCTCCCTGGCCAATCTTTTCTGGCCACATCAGAGAAGTTAAGGACCAGGTAGGTTTGGCCATTTAGCAGTTGAGCTCCAGGACAGGCTTCCAGTATATTGGGAACTATAAAATATTAACATTTGTTCTACTGCTGCCTTGCTGAGCTGTTCTGTGGAGAACCCTCTCAACACAGCTGCTGGTGTCTTTCATAGGTACCAATTAAATTTTTATATGATGTTTTATAACCATAAATATACTCTACAGACTTGCACATAATTCCTCTGCTACTTTAACTGCTTTTCAAAGCCCTTTTCAGCAGGCTTATCTTTGTTTTGCTTGTGCTGATTAAAAGGCAAGATATATTTTTAATAGGGTAAGTAGTACCAGAGAGCACACTTCACATAAAAGAAAGAGAAATGCAGTCAAACCTTTGTTATCCAAGTTGAGTCAAAGACATTGAATTAATTCAGCTAACCGAGGTTTCAAATAATTAATGGGATTTTCAGGCTACTGAATACATCAGGGACTCTGAGTTTGTTCTGGGTAAACAGGATTTTTTAATGATGAAACCTCTGGTTGCAGGTAAGAAAACAGCAAGTGAGAAGATCCTCTAAAAAACATTAGAAGGCTAAAAATCAGAATTTGAAATTAAAGACTTCTCTAGAAGTGTTTCTGAGACTCAATGGGCCAAAACTAGCCTGGAAGCAGTCAAAACAGAGCCATGCCATCCATCTGGGCAGGCCTCATCCTGAATCTACCAGCATGACCGAATAGTTCCACAGAGATGCTGGCTTCTTGTAAAGACTGTTCCACTTTTTTCTTTCCTCTTTTTTTTTTTTTTTTTCCCTGTGCAGCTTATACTTCTCCCTGGACTATTTTTTCCCCACAAATAACCTTTAATTGTTTGTTTTCCCTGCAAACAGTGAAGAGAGCCATATTGCACCATAAAAGTAATGTCATGTGGATTCCCATCTCATCAACGCTCCATGACTTCTGAGTCATGCCTGGGTAGTTTTCAAGTGCTACTACAAAATTAGAAGACATTTCACAGGAGTCCTGATGATTTATTGGAAAGAGGGTGCATTTTTCCATATAATATAGGCACTCTGTGATTAAGGGGTTGATGAGGGGATTTCCATTCATTACTAGAGATTGGAGGAGATCTGGAGCTGGTAATGACTACCAAGGAGGACACAGACCTGATGCATTGTTTTGGAAAGGGTATAGGATCACCTTTTCCAGTCTGTCCGTGGAGAGTGGTCACAACAACTTACCAAGAGACCACAGTGGCCTGGAAAAGCAAAGATGGCTGTGACAGTAGGAGCAGCTGATGCGTAGAAATGAACTGTATCAGGGTAAGGAAATCGTTGGTACCAAAATGATAAAGTGGTCTTTAATTGTCCACATCTCAATGCCTAGGGGAGTACTGCCAGGGAAACTAGAACAGACGGAAATGCTGCTGACATTATAATAATGTGCTGCATGTGAAACCACTGCAGAAATAGTTAAGTGATGCCTTTGCCAAGGCCACAGAGTGAAATGTTACTACACCATGGGGTGGATTAAAATATGCATTTTCTCCTAATTGAGCACAGCGGACTCAGCTGGAGGTCCTGTCAGGAGAAGAGGAATAATTTGTCACAGCAAGAAATGTATAACTTGACAGAGCATCTATTAGATGGTACAGTAAAAAATAAAGTAGGACTTTTGCAGCTTTTCTTTATGCTCCAAACTCTTTGGCATGGGCACCCACATGCTGTAAATACATTTCAGACTTGTTGGCAATGGACCAACCTGGTTGTACCAGGCTCACTATCTCATGGCTATCATATCTTGATGACAAGAAGGTTAAAATCTTTCTGGCTAGATTGGGTGATGCTCAGAAGCCTGAACTTTATTTCTGGTCACTGTATTGCAGCACTTCACAGAATCCCACAGCAAATCTAAGGGTCATCTCCCAGAACTGTATGCCACAGAAGCAACCTGTCCCATCCATCCATGAGGCTGTGTGGCAGCTAAAACCAAGTGACTTCTATTCAGGCACATGCTCTTTATCTCCCTGAAAGGAAGAGCTCTGACTGACAGGGTAATTCATCATTTACCTGATGCACGAAGAAGTCGCCTCAAGGAGCAGAGCCACACACGTTATTTTCACACTGGGGGGAGTGTATGCCCTGTGTGACATCCAATGTTTTTAAAAGTTTCTGTAACCCCAAAAAAGAAATTCTGAGTTCTCTAGGCAGATGTTATTGGGAATATTTGTCACATTCCATAGCATGTTTTAGTGACACTATGGGCAGCCATTTCCAGCACAGGTGTAGCAGTGGTAGGAGGAACAAATGAACTGGGAAAACCCCAGTGACACTGGGACATAGCAGTGGAGAGATCAAAGGGCTGGTAAAGGATTGCAAAGATTGCCATGCATTGCATCAATAGTGCAGATCACTGCTGCCCACATAATTTGCATTTCTGTGGGATCACAGGGCTGCTTTCAGCTCTGGGATTCTGCCTGAGTAATTCCTGCCCACCACGTTAGGTGGGCCTGGTGCTCTTTAGTGCCTCCACCAGCCCCAGCCCCTGAGAGGGTTTAGCATGGAAAACTGACTCAGGCTTTACAACTCATCCCAGATCCTTCCCAGACAGACCAGGAATGCCATGATGACAGAAGCTGTTCTTAGATGGCATTTGCCCTGGCTACAGCCAGGCATATGATTTTGATTCTTGCACTTGGCCATGGATTCTGTATTCCCAGGAGGAAGCCTGAATGCACCCTGCATTCCACTGTGATAGAGGCAGCTGCTGTTACACGTTGTTGTGCTTGGTGTGAAAAGTAGTTGAAGCCCAAAACTGTGCTTTAAAAATTAAAATTCTGTACTTATTCCAGTCACATTCAGCAATCTGAGTCAAAGCTCTCTGCCTCCTTGCTTTAGTCACTGTACAAACACAGTATAAACACCATCCCTGCCCCAAAACACTACAGGGGCTAATGGTCACCTTCAGTGTGTGTGATTCCTCCTGTCTGCACTCACAGAACAGTACTGGGATTGTGTTTTGGGAAATTTGTGCTGTCTCTTCCTGTTTGCGTGATGATATTTGTTCTGCAAAAGCCAGCTTCAAATTCTTACTTTTCCTAAGCATCATAGAATTGTTTGGGCTGGAAGGGACATTAAAGATCAGCCTTCCTGCAGTGGGAAGGGATACCTCCCGTTAAGACTATGTTGCTTAAAGACCCATGCAACCTGGCATTGAACATTTCCTGGAATGAGGCACCCACAGATTCTCTGGGCAACCTAATTTAGTGCCTTACCACCCTCACAGTAAAGAATTTCTTTCTAATATTTAATCTAAACCTACCCTCTTTCAGCTTAAAGCTTTGTCCTGTCACTACATGCCTTTACTGGGGTAATCAATATATACATTTCTTTACCTTTCTTTACTTGTGTTTTGTTCCTCACCCACTTCTGCCAAGTCTACTCTCTCCAAGGCCGTCTAAGAGCCACTATGGAAAATATATAAAAGCTTATGCAGATCCTGTAGTCAAAATTAGTTTGGTATGGTCAAATGTTATGGTTTATGGTGCTGTTGACATCTGGATAAGTAAATGCCCAGACTGGAGATGTGGAACTAAGCACTTCCTCACATGAAATGCCATGCAAAGTAAAACAGATATGCTTAACTCCTTTGCAGTGACATGGGACAGAGTAGGGTCATAGACTGCGCAGATCTCTCCAGCATAAGCCAGCTGCAGTCTATCTTGGAAGGGGATATGCTGTTTTCTTGGTAAAATTGAGTTACACTGGGATTGCTGGAATAGAGGGCCACTGAAAAACACCCCAACAGCAATATTTGTGTTTGTTTGTCCATGCATTCCTTTATTTTGATGCATATGTACTGTGTGTTTCTTTGGCAGGACCTCCCACAGAATCTTACCCATCTGTATTTCTGTCTTGCACTTTTTGACATTAAGTTTTTCTTTGCTGATCAGCTCTTTCTTTTGATGTCTTTTCTCATCCCTTTTTGTGAGGGAGTATTTGTCCTCCTCCACAATGGTTTTTTCCCCTTGCTGTATACAGCAAGAGTGGGATAGGGTTGCAAATTCATTGGAATCTTTTGTACCTTTGAGGTCAAATCCTTGCTACTGTCAGACTCTAGAGGTCTTAAGATTTTACCTTCTGTCTTGATGGATATTTTATGTTCCAAATCATAGATCATGGGTCTAGGCCTGTTTTTGTCCTTCTGCCTATTTAAGATTGAATCAACTCATGGTCATTTAGACCAAACTTCTGTGCTACAAATAGCTAGCTTGAAGTGTTGTGGTGCTTATCAGAACTGTCACTGATGTGATGTTGCTCTCGAGCCAGGGACTACTTGCTGTAGAAATGTGTCCCTTTCATGCAAGAATAGTTTGTCCTACTGTATTTGGAAGCATTGCTTACTGCAGGGTGAATTTCAAACTCCTCTAATGATGTGTTTTCTTAGTTTCTGGGAGTAAGATGCTGATCTCCGGCCATAAAAAAATGCAGCTGTTAAAGGGAGTGGCAGACACTATTTTAATTCCCATAGATTGTCTTTTTCAGGCTTTCCAAAAGTGATTTTTGACTCAGCCTGTTTCTGGGTTTTACTGAAGCAATCAATTCTTATTTCTTTTCAGTCTACTTCATCAGTTAATGAGCATTGCTATCTCAGTGTCTTTTACCTTTTTTTCTTTTAAAATAATGCATATCTTTCAATGCCTGTGTTTGAGGCAGGATTACTATTCCAATGTGTTTCTATTGTTCTTGTAATATCCTTTTCTTTTGTTCTGTACCAGAGATTCTCATTCCTATATGTATCTGGTCTTAATGCACAGCATTTCTCTTGATTTTTTCCTGTTTTAATCCAGTTTTAAATAACAAATTTCATTAAATGTATCACACAAACATTTATTTTTCTCTTCAATATTATTCCCATATTCTCTTGCTGCCTATTCCTCTCCCCTTCCGTGTCCTATTACCCATTACAATAATCTCATTTATCTGATTTTCCTTTTTTTGCCTTGCATTAGAATCAGGCATGGAGACTGAATATCCCAACCCTCTCCCCTTTGTTTCACGTTTAAAGCTTTCATCAGTCATGCAATTGCAATCCTAAGAGTTCTCCACAGAGAGTTCATTCCTGAGAGTAGTCCTCATGCTGTGAACCCCTTTTTGGGGGCTCACACATACCAGAACCTTGTTCATAGTACCGGCCCACAAGCTCATCCTATCTGTTGAGTCCTACCTTTGCTCTTTGCCTACTGAAGGACTCCTGTAACTTCATTCATTTCTGCATTTTCACCTGGAAGCCATCCCTGACCACCTCTACTGTGACTGCGGCAGTGCCGTGAAGGACTGATGGTCAGTTGTCCTTCTTTCTAATCAGGATCTTGTCCAGCCCTACTGCACACCCTTGTGCCTGCTGCCAGTAGCCATTCTCCTGTCTAAATCTGATTTGGACCTCGGTCTTCCAAATTTCTCCAGCCTGTTGGGGCTACTCATAAAACTTTTCTATTCGTACTCCTCCATTTTTCCAGTAGAGCAATCCCGCGTCTCTTTGCTTCTCTATTGACTGATCTTTTCCTCATTTTTTGATTCCTTGGTCTCACCTTCCACATGCACCATCACCTAATGATCTGCCTTTTGAGTATCTTGCTCACAAGTTGTGTGGTGTCTGACATCTCTTGTTTTCATCACTTGTTTAAACACCCTCTTGAGGCCCACCCACATCACAGTATCCCAATCCCAACCTGCCAGAACTTTGGAAAATCGATCTGTGGCCTCTTTCTCCTAACACAGACCAAAACTGCATCCCCTCTCCAGCAAGTAGGAGAAATTTACCCACAGAACTTCAGTTATGAAGTCAAGGGCAAAACCAGGCTTCTCAGTTGGGAATGCACTTCAGAGATATGTTGGTGGATGGGCTGGTGGGGAGTTTCATACACTTTCCCTTTGCTGTGTTAATTGTTTCAGTGCTATCAGGAATAAAAAGTAGTAAAAGTTTATTTTAGATACTAAATCAAACAAATGTGCTATAGGCACAGATGAGGAATTAAAAAATCTAGTAATACATCTTGAAAATGTTTTTAAAAATATTCCGCTTAGCGCCATTTCAGGGTATGAATTCTTTTATGAATTTAGGTTCCCTTCTGTTATTAAGCACATTTTCTTGATTCTAAGAAGCCTGGTTTTGATTCCTCTGAGCCTATTATCTGTTGCCAGCATCACTACAGTGCATAGAAGAAGAGTGAGGTCTCATGTCCAAAACTCGAGGCTATTATTTTGGGTAGAAGTAGCAGTGAATCCTGCTCCCATTTGTATATTTCTAAAAAAATGAAACTAAACAGAGAAGAAATACTGACAGAAGACATGAAAGTGAGAGGACAGATCTACAAAAATAACCCCCAAAACCACACCAAAGATTACCACTTGAAGTGACAGTGTCAAAATATTGACAATGTGGTAAATATTACATGCATCTTAAGAAGAATCAGCAAAATGCTGTGCAAATTTTTCCTTTCCCTTTGTTTTTTCTTTCTAGTATTTTTACTTTTCTCCCTCTTCTTTCCTCTTCCCTCTTACTCTCCACTTGCAGCAATAAGCAGTTTGGTTGTTTGAGACTTGTTTTCTCTTATCTTTCTACTTGTCCATGTGTGTATTTCTAAATGGGTAGTTCTCACTTTATGCTACGCTTGAATTACACCAAGAAAAGAAATTGTCCTACTTAAAACAGCACAAAAGGATTTTGCAAGGGAAGTATTTGAAGAGGGATATGTCAAATTGAATAAAGACCATTGTTAAATATTTTTTTCCTCTGGTGTAGTTTCAGTTCTGAGGAGAATCTAAATTTAGACTCTGAGCAGTAGGTATGGTTTCATATGGCATATTGTATCGAGTCCTACAGTTGAAAGAAAGATTTGCATTGAGGAGCTGGCCTAAAGAGCTTTTACAAAAATACTGAGTACTTTGTTTCTATTGTTCAAGAATATGTTTTCTGTTGTGTTTTGTCATGGTGCCGACCTTTAATGGATGGGAAAGGATACATCAAATGACAACTCTAAGTCAAGCAGCTTTTTCTGGTGCAGTCTGGTAGTGATTCCAAGCCAGCTGAAGTTCATATGGTATGGAAAACTCTTTTTCCACAAGTGAGGACTAGGGTGAACTGGTGCTGCTATACCTGCAATAATTACATGGAAAATTCCCACCCTATGTCATCTGCTGTCTGTGTCCAGTGATGGTCCAAGACTGCGAACTCTGGAGGTTGCTGCCTTTAAAGAGAGCAATTAATGGGATCTGTAATATTTTAGACAAGCTGTCTACGTATGCAGAAACCAGTATCTCTTGCTCAAAAGGCAAATCAGAAAACAGGAGAGGGCATCTAAGTGCTGGGCCCTGCACCTGGGTCACAGCTACCCTGTGCAGTTACAGGCTGGGGGCAGAGTGGCTGCAAAGTGCCCTGATGGAAAAGGGCCTGGGGGTGCTGGTTGACAGCAGCTGAACATGTGCCCATGTGCCAAGAAGGTCAGTGACATCCTGGCTTGTATCAGGAATGGTGTGGCCAGCAGGACTATGGAGTCAAGGGCAGAGACAAGATGCCTTGAATCCTTGTCTCCAGGGCTACTGTGCTGCATTTTTGTCGGCTGCCTGGGCAGCGAGGGGGCTGCGTGGTCAGAAGGGACCCATGAAGCTGTGTAGGAGGATGGATTCTCTTTCTGAGCTGTTCTTAGGGACAATCTACATATCATTAAAACTCCTGTGCCATCTGAATGCATAGCGGTACTTTATCAACTAAAACTTTATTTAATCAGTTGATTTAATTATGAGCTAGTTAATTGAAAAATTCATGGTACAAGTTCTGAAGGTCAAAATACTCAGAAGTTCAAAGAAGACTGGAGCATTTGTTTCACTAGAGCTGCGACATGCAGTGCTGAGTTACAGAAATCTGCTCTGATTCAACCTGGCAAACTGATCTTGGGACTAAACAACTGAATTACAAAACAAGAAGACAATTCACTTGCATTCATGAGGTGTGAATGTATCTACTGCCAGCTGTGGTTAGTCTGTGATTGATTTATCTGTGTGCTGTGGTTTCCAAAAGACTCAAGTAGTAACTACTCTTGCAGAAATGCCTTTAGCACTGTCCTGTAAGCCCTTTTAGTCCACTCAGGGACATGCCCGAGTCTGAGCAAAGTGCCGGATTGCTTGATTGGCAGATTGCTGCTCTCCCTGGATGGGAGAGACATGGTGAGGGCAACAAGAACTCAAGATTCCCACCTCTGGGTCAATGTGTTTCACCGCTGCAGGAAGGCTTTTTAAGAATTTGGAGAGGCCAAGTGAAATATCTGGCTAATAATTTGGAAATAACTTGGATTTATGAACCACTAGGTACGGCAAACACTGGTTCCCCACCCCAAAAAGCACAACAGAGATAAGGGACCACTAAGAACTTGCTTAAGATCCCTATTTTGGACTGAAAACCGTGTATATATCTGCTGGATATTTACATGCCTATAAAATACTAAACAGCAAAAACTTAATCAAAAGTCAGTGAGTTTTGAGCAGCTAAGGGCATCTGAAAATCTCAAAGCTTCAGTACAAGTCCTCTGTATGCTATGGTTTGTCCGAAATGTACAATCAGAGCAGGTTGAGATCAGCATCCTTGTGTTCACATCTCTTCAGGCTTTGTGTTTTCTTCCCTTTGTTATCAAATTTTGCCATTCTTATCTAGCTCTCCAGAGCACCAGCCTGGGTTCATCTGGAAAAAAAGTAGAATGGTAAAGGAAATAAGCCAAGGACAAAGCATATGAAAAACAAAGACAAAAAGCTTTCATACATATATCAATAGGTGAATACTTATTTTTGAGGGATGCTGCCTGTAGAAAGAGTGAAATGAATAAATAATAACTGTATAGTAATTTAATACTGTTAAAGACTGCCTAGGAGACTGTCTTTCTGAGACTGCACTTCAGAGACTTTCCCTTTATTGTTGTTTACTGGAAGACTCATTCTTTTCTCTTGTTGACCTGCACTTATAGCACACAAATCCCCCAGACAGTGAGCAGGAATGAGCCATTGCTAGGCTCTCACTGCTGAGAGATTGCTGGGAAACCTGAGGGTCTGCAAGAGTGCTCTAAGGATGGGTTTGCTACCTGCTGCTGTGCCATTAGGAGTGTGTAGCTACACTGCAGAACAGCTTGGAGAGGTTTTCCTCTCCTTGGGTTTCCAGTTAGAAGCTGCCATGATGCTGGCACAAATCCAACAAGACTTGGTAGGAACAGTACTTCTTCCCTGGAAAACTTGCACCAAGGTCCACCTATCACTTTTGGGGATACTTTTGTCCTTACATGCCCAAACTCTTTGCAGAACTCTCTTTGTTTCAAACTCATCCCTTAGGAGTTGTAAACATGAATCGGGATATCTTTCACATAATTTTTGGGGATTTACTGACAATCCCCACTCATTTTTTACAGCAAGGCAAATGCCCCTGGGGCATGGCTGTGCCAAACAATCAGCACAGTCCTGTCAGTAGAGTCCCAGCACCTAACCTGCTACAGCCCCAGGCCCTGTGACACAGGAGGTACAGATTCCAAGTATAGCTCTTAATGTGGGCATTGAAGGATCCCAGGAAAAATACATGAACTTCTTTTCTCCCTAATCCATCTAGAACCTCCCCACAACATCAAAGGATGCTGTGTTGGGCAGGCACTGCCTTACCCACCATCCAGCATTAAAAATGGGAACCTCTAGTCTCTGCTGTGTCATTTCTGAGAACTGGCCTAGTGAGGCAGCAGAAAGAAAAGAATAAAATAGCAGTAACACAGTAACATGACTTTCACATTTTGCTCAGGTTTCCTGTCTCTCATTATAGGCTTTTATGAGAAGTGCAAAGCATGTGAAAATTTAGAAGGCATTATTTGAAATAATAGTGAGTCTAGGTAATAAGGTACTGTATGCCCAAAAGCAAGGAAAATAATTGTTTTTCAGTCTAATGTTGTATTTATCACTCCTGGGATGAACATGCAGCTAATACATATTTCAAATATAAGTTCAAAATATTAATGTGCAACCAAGCAAAGGTTATTTCTCACTCTCCATCTGTTTCTAGTGAGGTTACATTGCTGTTTTTCTGCATTGTGTGTTTGCATTATCTTAATAAATGATTAGTTGTGAGATATTGTTTCCCTTTAAAACATATGACAGCAAAACAAATTTTTAATAAAGTGCTTTGAAAAAGCAACAAACTGAAAAAAACCCTGGACAATAGTTCAAATTGGTAATGAACTGAATATGCCTCTAATTATATTGAATTTACAAATAATAGGATGAAGCAACATTAGAAATTACTTCTGACTGAAATTCAGTGCCTTAAGGCTGAGAATATTTCTCTCAAACTTCCAGAGACTGAATAAAATTGCTGTATCAGTATTTGTTTCAAATATCTATCACTTCAAATCTCAAAATGAAGGGCAGTGGGCTAAACCTTCCTGAAAACAGATACTCCAATAAATATGTGACAAAAGCTAAGTGTTTTCTCAAGGCAAGATTTATTTTTGGACTTCAGTTTACCCAGTACATGCAACATTTGGTGTAAGTTGGTCTGGCTGTGTACAGTAGCAGGCTCAGTGCACATTTAAAGACACATTTTTAAACTTGTATTCAGCTGTGTCAATCTAGATGAGGTTCATCATAGGACTCAATCTCTGTGTCCCATGTCAGCAATTTAGGACTCAATCTTAATCTTTGTATGAAGTCATTGTGTATCAAATGTGTAAATAATTAATGTGCTGTGTATGGAAGCATTATCAGATTAATTCCTTTAATAACAAAAATCCATAGATTATTAAATAGAGGTTGGTCAGCAAAGTGACCTTTTATCTTTTTTATTTTTTTTTCAGTGACCTTGAATTAAATTCAGCATTGGCCAGAATGACCATTAATCATTTTAATCAGATTGCTGAGAGAATTACCAAGTGAAGTCAGTTGAGTCATCTCAGTTTACTTTCCGCAGGGAAGAGGCTCTGGGTTTGTATCACACAAACAACACAATAGGCCCATGATTGGTTTCTGCAGGTCAAGGCTGATAGGGATTTGTGGAGCAGCTTGGACCTTGTCCTTCTGCAGTGCTCTTGAACCTACTGCAGATAAATAAAGGATTTCTTCTCCCAGCATGGATAACCTCAGGTTTTGTGCCATAAATAGATTTTCAAATGTCTTACAGCTAAAAGTATGGGAAAAGGATTTGTTTGCAGGTGGAGCAGAGTAAACAAGACTGTCTCACAGTTTCCTCTGGAGTTTAAATATGTTTGTATACTGCAGAGAAGGAAAATACAGGTTTCACTCCTGCCTCAATGGCTGCTGCTACTCAGCTATACTAGCACCATGTGAATGAAAACACAACAGGAGAGAAAATATTAAAAGACATTTAAAAACTTGTCAGACCAGGTATTAGGTTAAGTAACATTCACTATAACCTCAGCTTCATGGATCAGCTTTCCTGATGAAATCACAGCAGGTTAATGCAGGAGAGAGGCAGAACCAGAATCCAAGTCAGAAATTGAGAAGTCCATCACAGCAAGGAACAGCAGAGAGTTCCTAACAATGTTCATCAGATATATTTCACTTCTTCCATGCTGAGGACAATATTTTGGCAGTGCTACAAAGGATGAAAAGGATGATTTGCACAATTCATCAAAGTCAGTATCTTGATTCTTATGTGTCATGAATGATAAAAAATTAAAAGTGTTTTCAGGGTCTCTCTTTTTGGGACTACAGCTTATTGGTTTGAGCTAGAATGTGCCACTCCTGTGAAACTAAGATCTCTTGTCAGAGAAAACTTCTGACTCAATAAAACAGAAAAGTGCTAGCAGGAATAGCAAAACTGCTGCCCAGGAATCATGTATCTGTGGTAATATTTCTCACAAAACACAGGCAGGAAAGCAGTTCTCTTATCACTTCCAAAGTGCTTCCAAACTCTCTAAGAAAGGTATTACAGCCTCTGTTTCATAGGCTTCATCTACAGCAGAAATGAAGTGTCACTTTCCTGCTGACATCTCTCCCACCTTCAAGGCTGCATTCCCCTTTCCCAACTTTTCCAGGTGACAAATATTTGGGCTTGTGCAGTGGTGTGGTGATGCATCAGTCCTGCAAGAACAACATGTGTGGGGACTGGTTGATATGATTGATCCTTAACTTACCAGGTTTCACCTATCTGAGCTGTCACCTCATGTTTCACCACCAGCACATCTGCATGTCGAGCATTTGAGTAGCACTGGGCGCCCACAACCGTAACCTGAACAAAAAGTGGGCTGCTATTGCAAGGACAGGGTGGTTGAGTGTGCTGCCTTGTCTAGGAAAGGACCCTAAGGAAACTTTATGAGAGACATGCTAGTAGAATCTCTCAAAAATGTTTTCTAACAACAGTCATAGCTCTTTTTTACAGGAAGTGTTTATACTAATTGCAGTGTGGTTTTTTTCCCCATTTTTTAAGTACCTTACCTTCCCACAGGCCTATGAGTTTTCTTTCTCATTTCAAAATGGAAGCTTTTAAGATAATACCTGCCTTATCTTCTGATGTTCATCCCATCTTAAAAGGATTCAATCTCACCATGTCCTGTAAGAACAACTTTTTCTTGTTGGCTTTCTTTGCCATCCTGACTGTCGACTCAGCAACAGCGATAACTCACATCACACATCTGCTACAAACATCACCCAAGCATACCCAAACAACGATAACTCACATCATACACCTGCTACAAACATCACCCCAAAGGGTGTTGGGAGGAAAAACGGATTCTGGCTGACACCAAACTATTTAAAAGCCATCCCAAACAGCCTCACAGAGCACTACCTCTGTGTGGCCACAGGGCAACCTCTGGTAGGGCTGTTTCCCTTCTCTGGCAGACTGGGCACAACGGAGACCCAAAATTCTGTATCTATGTTCTGTCAGTGAAGGCACTTCCTTCTCTTTTCTGAAGTCAAGATGAAATGGAAGTAGCACACACAAATCAGACAAAAATCAGACAAAAGACCTGTCAGAGGGAAAGAAGGGAGTGGAGTCACAAGTTTGATAAAAACAGGCAGAAGCTGGATAAGTCAGCCTTTAGCCCCACTCTGGGAAAGAAGGGGCTCTCTCTACTCATTGGGTAGCAATGGGCGAGCATTGAAAGATGTAGTGCTGGGGTTGGGTACCAGGGCTCCAGGCTCCTGCTCTTACAAGGGTCATTGGATGAAGGACTTGAACTCCCAAAAAGAGTGTTCAGGGACCATGAGAAGTTTGCAGTGCTGGAAGCCCCATGGATTTGTTAGAGGTAAGTGATGGGACAACACTGACCTAGTCTGTCCCCAGTCTTTTCCTCGTTATATGTAAACACAAAAGGTCTAGGCACTGGCAGGCTGTTAATCACAAACCCAACTGCTTCTGACCTGGGTGTGCAGATTCATGTTGCTACATCCATATAACAAGGGTTTATAGTGCCTCTTTCTCTGTGTGAGTGCCACATGCAGTGCAGTGTGACATTTAGCGTGTTTAGTTATAATTCAGCATGGTGATCCAAGCCAAATTAGTAATCTGTTTTCTGGTAGCCATTTAATAACAGTCACAAATGGCCCAAGGAAATCCCCACTTGTACTAAAGACAATTTAACATACACAGATGTGTTCATCTACACAGAAACTTCAAAGGAGGCATTTTCATAAATATGTTATGCTTGTTGCCTTTCTACTGGCATTTGTTAGTGCTTCTTGCAATGCTTGGTTTAGTCAGGGTCTTGTCTTCATGGGCTGAATGAAGGGTCAGGCAGAGTGAAGGGCTCCCCTTCTTCTACTCCTTGCTAAAATCACTAGCCCAGATCAATTTTATATTTCCATATTCCTTTAACACAGAAATGTTCTTAGGAATGTTCTTAGAAAGCATCAGCTGGTTCACCACACTGCCTTTTATAGACAGGGCTATTGCTTCATCGTTTGCTATAAATTAGGAGACATTTCAAAAAGTGGATGCAAACCTAAACAATAATTTCGGTGCACTTTTCTCTGAGAGTATTGTTTTTAGCTAGATACATTATCTATATTTAAAATATATGAAATGGAGGTACACTTAATGTTCAAAGTGATATATTATAAAGATAGAAGAAGGTGAACTCATGATATATTACAAGCCTTTCATACCATGAAATAACTATTGCCTATTATTTTACTCCTGACATTTTTATTTTTAGGGGAATTTCAGTTGATTTGTATTGCTGACACCACTGATATGTTGTTTCCAGTGACCTTACATCCAAAATCAGTAGGGTGTGACATTTGATGGCCCAGATAAAAAACATTAATAGTAGAAGAGGGCTTATTTTCCTGCTCATAAATTAAGTTTAAATAACGCAGAATTTATTTTTAACTCTCCAGTACTTTTTACTGTCTACCCAATAAATGTATTCATTACTGGCAGCTTAGCTCAGGTTTTCTTAGTGAAGCAGTTTACTAAGATCCTTTTGTACAGCCTTGGCTTTCTTCTTGAGGCAGTGTTTGGTATGAAGCACTGCTTTCCACAAACAAAAGTAGATGGCTCCCATGTAACAAATAAAAAGGAATATAATGGCAGCAGCAATATTTGGAGTGATGGACAGTAGCAGAGCCAGACCCAGAGAAGTTTGCAGAGTCTTTGTAGAGGCTGATACAAGTACTAAATGCGTAGTATAAATATTAGTGTAACCTACCCTGTAGGCTTATCACACCTCTTCACAGTCCTGCCTGCACAAATCTCTCTGCAAATATTCTCCTGATGAATTCACTTCATGGATGCCTGTGAACAACACACCATTCTGGTGTGTGTTTCTCCACTTTGAAAATTTTCAAAGACCATGATCTCCAGATGCAACTTGAAAAGGAAAGAGAGAAATTCACTGATCAGAACTGCTACCATCAGTCCTTGGGACACAGACACCTCTACGCAAAGGAGAAGTAGGGCTGATGCCTCAGCAAAAATCTTAAAAACCCTGGGAAAACACTCTTCTTGCTCCTCTCTGATCTGCAACATTTATGAACATGATAAATTGCTACTGGATTGTTTTGAGAACTTTTATAACAGCAAGAGGAAGGTTATCACCATATATAGGCTCTTAAAAGACAAGATGGGTTTCTGCAGCACAGGGTTACACTTTGTGTTCCCTCCTGTCATTTTTTGTTGCACAAGTCTGTTTAGGAAACCACTGCATCTCTTTCACTGTCTGTGGATGGTGATACAGCATCTGTTTGCATAGCTTAGTCCTGAAGGCACTGACAACAAAGAAGACTCATGGAACTTTTTCCTCTTCAGGAAGGTCTTGTTGGAGTTTCTGATGCAATCTATTCACTGAAGCAAAACCAAGCTCCCTGGCTTGCTCCTTTCCAAGAGAAGAAGAGGGGAGCAGATTAGTTTGCCTGATTGAAGATGTTTCCTATTTTCTTTCTGTTAAACAAATGCCATCTGTAACTTCAGTGTGGGTGGAAAAGCACAGGAGATTTTGGATATGAGCATGTGAATGAATCTTCCCCTGTGAAAAGTCTTATTACAGTCAGATTTTATTTCATTACCCTAAACTGACTCAGGTCCAGCCTCACAGCTCTGGTCTGTGGGTGGAATTTGCCTCCCCCATTTTCCAGGCATGATTCTTGTTGCAGCAAGACAAGATAGCATCACTGCTAAAAATGTCTGCTTAAATGAAGTGTTTAACTTTGTCTTTTGGTTTCTCAATTTTTAAGATGAACTCAGTTCATATTTTCTTCTGCAGTCAACAAGATTATTTCTGCAGAGATTTATTTTGGATATTTGGGGGTGGGGGGGAGGGTTGGAATGATTTAAGCTGATTCCTGAGTAATCTCTTGATTCCAAAATCAGAGTCTTAAATGAAAAGACCTGAAATAGCATGAATTGGCAGTGCTCAATCTGTATAAGAGCTATTTGAATGTATAGATTTGTATGTCTTCTTTGACTGAAACTTTTTATACAAATTGGAACCAACTGATTTCATCAGTCTGCAGTATTTGACTTGCTGAAGAGAACCTGGTCCCATGAATTCATGTTTGGTCAGTACTTTTCAAAAAATTTCCTATACAAAATAATCAGGCAAAGAATAATAAACCCACTGTTGTTTTCTTTTACAGTTATTCTCCAAGGCTCATGCTGCTGCTCATCTGGTACAGGATTCATGTATCAAATGGCTATACATGAGAAAATGGAAGGAATTTCAGATCATCCTGTAGCCCTCTCCTCCAGAGAACTGAGGAAGTGGAAATGGCTTTCAGCTGGTCCAAGGAGGGCATGGAGGCTTTTGTCTCCTCCACCTGGACACTCCTCATCAACTTATTGGACAACTAATGGTAGAGTGGGAGGATCCCAAGGTGCATTTGTGCCTCTTGTCAATGATTCATCCCACCCAGAGGGTATGTCTACTCTCCATGTGGCAGGGGGAAGATGTAAGGCCCCTATTCCTGACCCCATGGGTATATGGGGCAAATTGCTAAAATAGCTTTTTGTCTTCCCCTCTGTCTAAGCTCAAGAGTCAAGGGATTTCATGGACACCAACCCACCCTGAAGCTGGGAATTGTTCTTTATTTCTCCTTCACAGTCCCTTGCTGGGAGTGCATATGGGATTTTAGAGGACATTTGGATTGTTGGATACACACGGGGATTTCTGTGGAGCTAGTGGGAAAGGGATGCAACCAGCAGAACAGCACTTTATTAAAGTGACAGACTGGCTACAGAGACCACTCTGCTCCTAGTGAGATCTCCAGTCTGCCTCAAAAGAGGCAAGTCCATTATGGGCTGTGACAGAACCCTCTTCCCTCCTCTCAGACGCAGGGCAAAGCTGTTCTGCGATACAGCTGATCCAGCCTTGGGACGTGACCTGTGGCCTGAAGAAACCTGGGCCAGCCAAAGCTCCTAATGACAGCTGCTCTTCCTATTCTGGGATGCTTCTGTCCGCTACAAATGGAAATAGGGAGGTGAAGTAGAGGTCGCGTAAGAAGCTGGCATCACTGGCATTCCTTAAAAGATGTAGCCCAGGTCCTGTCTTGCTTTGAACAAGTGGTCTCAATGTATCACTCTCTCTTCAGCTGCTTTGGTGATCTTGGAAGGGTTTTCCTAGCAGTTGTACTTGTCAATTTTTCACAGTAAACATGAGCTTCTATGTCTGGAAGTCAATATGTCAACCACTAATATATAGCACGCTTTTACTGTGAATTCATGAAGTATCACTGCAATTAAATTTCCCTGTTAATGACATGATTTATTAATGAAACAAGGTTCATCCTGAAGCTCTTGAAAATGAAAATAGAGTTGACTCCGCCACACAGTGTCATAAAGCTCACATTAGATACAGGTTTTGAATGACATTTTAAAAGGCTGCCAAGCCAAGGAACCTAAAGGGGAGAATCAGGATTTGCCCTTTTCCAGACAACTCACACAAAGAAATTGGAGAAGACAGATCAACAGCAAGAATCCCTACCCCAAAGTAGAAAAAACCTGAACCCAATGCCAGATAAAGCCAAAAACCTCCTGATAAGGAAAATCACAGCAGTCTTCTATTGTTTTGCATCATCTCAGTTAGAAGCAATATAGTGCTGAGATGTAAGAGCTTTTGTGTGGAAGCTGAAAGTTTCTTGGAGAGGGCTAAAGAACAGCACTGCAGTATGTGCCACAGAAGCAATGCTTGAGGCATGCAGTGTATAAAAAGCATTAGTATGGGGCTCAGATGATGGTCTGCTGGCCTTTTCCATTCATTTGTGGCAGGTGACCTCCAAAAAAGACCTTGGGATAAATAATAACTAAGCCGATCAAACAAAGTAACTGCTACCTCAGTCATACCTGTAAAGTTCACTTTATGTTAATGGACTCCATATGGCTGCAGAAGTTTTCTGCCTATTTGCTATATAAGCTGTTGTTTTCATTTGTTGAGTTTTGGTTTTATTTTTTTTTCTTTAATAAAATGCTCTAAATATTTGCTGTTGGAGGAGAACAACGCTATGGGAGGCTCTGAAGTGATATTCATAAGAACTGCGAGCACTGACTAATTGATTAACCTAGAGTTCTTGAAGAGAATGATTTGATTAGGGTAATTTATAGAGATTGTATCTTTTGTCATCATTTGTCTTTGAAAACATAGAAGAAAACTGCTTCCAAGTGCATGTAGCCGCTGGCATGAGAGATGGTGTGTGCTACATCATCAGTTACAGCAGACTGCTCAATTTTGTACCTTTCCAGCAAGTCAAATATCCAATAACAACACACACACGCACGCGCACGCACACGCACGCTCCGGCTCTTTGCAGTCCAAACTTTTCCAACGTGTGCTTAGAAAAATATTTGGGGTTGTTCACTGCTCTGCTCTCTGTAGCATAAACATTTATTTAAATGGGGCTGTCTTTTCAGTAATGAAGAATGAAGGAAAAACAATGGTCTGATTTTGACAAATTAACTTGTGATTTGGAGAGTCAGTGAAGCAGGGAAGAGACATTCCTAACTATACTAATTAAATGAGCTTGCAACATTTATTTTAATGCAATGGAACCAGCCATATGAAGATGAACATTTTAATTTATTTTGTGGTGACATTATGAAAAATTTCTCTGCTGCAGATTATCTACAAAAACAAATCTCATCAGCACCTAGGTTTGTGCATGAAATTTACATCTCTCACATAAGTTTGACCTTCCCCAGTGAAAACAAATGGAATGTGCTAAGTTAAAAAGTTTCTGCAGAGGTTGTCTTCCCATTGATGCGGTGGTTTATGTTCAAATTACCTCTGTGAAAAACACATCCATTTTTCATGGTGCAGTGTAGATGAAAAATTCTGAATCCTTTCTAAGGGGAATGCAAATATAGCTCATTAGTTCAAAAACATTTTTCATGAACGACTGCTGAGTATTTTCAGGCAGATGAGAATGTGCAGTTTCAGCCAAGAATGAGCACCACATGTCCTACTAATTGTTTTTTAAACTTGTTGCTTCCCTCTATGGCATTCAATAAGTCTAGAAACTGCAAAGAGTCCTGGAGAAAAGAAATTATAGGTATCCTCACTTACAGCATATACTGGGTCTTTTCAATATACTGTGCAGTATGAGGAAAAAAAAATAGGAGCATTAGCTTTCAGATATTGTTATTTTCAGGCACATGACATTTCTCTCCTTGGAGTTTTTTCAGGTTTCAGTAATGAGTAGGAATGTTATTTATGGGGTGCCATCAACAGAGAGTGTTGTCCTAAGGTTCATATCAGTGATGATGTTATGGAGCTGCTGTCAGTAGGAGCTGCAGGAGTTCATTGAGTTTTGGGGTTTTAACTAGGTTGAGTAGCAGTAACGTATTTTCACTGTTTTAAATGACTCTAAAGAAGGTGCTTATGCCAGGATTTTGCTCTCTTCTGCAGGCCTTCCAAAGGTTTGCTATGAGATGGCCTTAAAAGCAGATTTGAGCAACAAATCAGGCTGCTAGTCTTGCCTGCTTGAGCCTGAAAGCTGGAACAAATGAAAAAAAAGAAAAAAAAAAAAAAGAAAAAAAAAAAAAGGACGCTCTTTAGAAATTATTTTACTTAAGGGCCTGGTCACCTGTTGAATATCCCATGTCTCAAGAGTGGTGATCCTCCATGTGTCATGTGCACCCACCAGCTCCTCCTCACCACTGTGGCAGAGAATGATTCTCCATGGGCCATTCTGCAGCCAGGCCAGCCTTAAGAGCTCAGACAGGTCTTTACCAGGGCCAGTTCACCTGGGCTCAGGAGGTGAACTGCTCCTGTCAGGCCTGACAGGGGTTTTGTGGTGACTGAAGTCAGCAGCACAGCTCCAGTCAAGTTAAAACAATCAGGGCATTCTTCGGCTGAGATTCTCTTCACATGGATAAATCAGCAGCCCTCAGCCTCAGCCACAGACAGTGCACACACCTCCTCTGTTTTCCAAAGTTCCTGCTGCTTAACAGACCCCAGACATCTATCTTTTATCTTGGCCCTTTTTCTGTTCCCTTCAGAGTGTGAGATCATCTTTTAAGACTAGTTATAAAGAAAATCAAGCCAATTGTCATGAACTAGGGTTTGCTACAGCTGATCTCTCCCCTTCTTTCTGCCCCTTATGTGGCATCCATGGACTCTTGGGATGTGCCTCCTGGCACAGGGGTCTCTTCCCCATCAAGGAATCCGCAGGCCCTGGCATACTGTGAATCATTTTGCCCACATGTGAGTTGCAGCCACCTCTGGACTGAGCTGTGGAGATCTGCCCATGCACAGAAAAGCTCGAAATGTGATGAGTGCAGTCGTTCACCCACCTGAAACTTTGGAGGGTTGTTAGACAGGAGAGGGGTTATTAATGAAAACTGAATTGGAATTTAACTGTAACAATCATGTTAACAAAGTATGTGAGCCTTAATGACAGTCAAGTATGGAATCTTAAGCCAGACAATGGTAAAAATCCTGTTGCCCAAGACCACAACCCTGCTTTTTCACCTGAAAAGCAGTCCTGTGCTCCCTACGTGTTTTCTAAACTCTTGTTCATTACTCTTTGTTTGAGATGGAAAACTGCCAGCTACTAAGAAACAACACTGTCCTATTCACTTGTTGATGCTCTGATGACAGATGTCGTGCAACCACTGTTTTCTTGACTCAGTGTATCAGTCCCTGCTCTGCTCTTTAGGCCTGCCTTTTTTGGTTACCAGCCTTAGAAAGGATCCTCCTATAATAATTTCAAATGTCAAAGCTTCTTCACCAGAACAAAAATATCCTCCCAGGAAGGTAATCTCCAGGAGGAGACTGGAGGACTGCAGCCTGTCAGGACTGCCATAGCACAGTAGCACTCAGTAACTCTGCCTCTAAAAATCATTGGGCAATAATTATACCCAGAGATAACCAAGCAACCACACTGTGCATTGACCCCAACAGAAGAGTTAGCTGAAGAAACAAACCTCCAAGACATTTAAAGCCACACAAAAAAATGCCAGTGTATCATCTGACAGGGCAGAGAAAAGTAGTTTCTTCCTGTGCAATGGAATTGTTTGATTGAGAATATTTTGCTGGTCTTGAAATATGGAAGAATTTTATTATCACTGAGACATACTCATCTCTCCTAAGAGTCAATAGCTCCTGCTAACAAAACTGAAGTTTCCAACCATGCTTACATTCAGCTAAAACCACCAAAGCACTGAAAAGGTCTCATAGTACCAAATTTATCCACAGAGGTACTTTCATGAAACTATGACTCCACAGCAGTAGATCTGTTCCATGTTTTCCAGAATGCTTTTTACAAGCAATAAACACTGCTGTCATTTTTCTCATGATGAAAGAAAAAGATGATGCATTTATACAAAAGCTAGCACGTAGACCTTCAAAAAGGAACTTTTGTCAATTTGCTTTTCACTCCAAAGTAATGTACAAAAAGTCATTGCTCTTTCTGAGCTCATATATATCTTATGTTTCTCTTGAGGAATCATTTCTCTTCATTCACCTTTTTACTCTGTTTAGGCAACCAGACTAATGTTGTGTATCTGGACTGGGTTCTTTTCTGACTTTCATGCTGTGAAGATAGCAGCTCATATATTGGCAGGAATCCATCCAAGTGGAGAGTGGCTTTATTTCTCACCAGTCTTCCTGACTCCTCTAGAAACCACATTTCTACCCCTTTTATTTGTCCCCTCTTCCCCTTTTCCTTCTCTTACTGCAATTACCCTTTAGCTAATAAGCATCCAATAATATTACTGTTGCTTTCTGCCATCTATAAAGAACAGCCAGGTGCTTTCATCCTGATAAATATTTATCTTAGACTGAAGCAAGCAAGGAACAGCCCAGTGAAGCTTTCTGGTGAGAGACTAATCTATGTGTTCTTCTCCTGCAGGAGCTGCAGCCCACTGTTCCTGTGGAAGATGCTAACCAGTCACAAACTGGAAAACAGTGTGTCCCCAGCCACCCTCCCTGAAGGCACAGCTAGCAAATGGACACTCTGGTCAGGATGCCAGGGATTACCAAGGGCTTCCAGCTGCCGCCCACCAGGGCCAAGCAGAAATTAGACGAATGTAAAGCTTCTATTCTCTGGTGGCAAATCTCTGAAAACCTCCACCTATAATTCTGGTGTTGCCAGTTCTAGTGGGTTTTTTTTTTTTTGAACTTAGGTGACCAGGGGCCACCTTCTGCTAAAGTTAAACTAGCTGTAAATCCCTATTCTGCTGCAGATGTCAAACTGAGACAGCACTGGCTTCATGGCTGGCTAATGGAAAGTGCTGTTCTGATCTTGGTGGGTGGCTTAGAGATCCTTCTGAGCCTGGCTGCAGCTCCTGCCTTTTCACACTCCTGATACTTTGACTTGTGCTAATTGTGGAGTGGCTCTACTATCAGCCTGCAAGATTTTTTTCTCCATGAGAGGCTAGTCTTTGGATAGCAGGAGTGCTACAAATGAAAGTTAACAGACAGATATGATAATGAGCGCTCCCCCTCTCTCTTTCTCTTTGTCTCTCTGTCCTTTAATGCAGAATGAGTTTGCAGGAGATTAATTTTATGTAAAGTTTTACATTTCATGTTGTGATCAGCATTTTTTTGCTCTTGGTTGGCTCTGAGAAAACATATATTCAAGTTTGGGAATTCATCATGTCTGATTAATGATGTGTATATAGAGCTTCCTGTATCATCTTCCTTCTTTTGGTCTTTTTTATTCAGTTGTTTGCTGTACTCCAACCCTGCGGATAGATGGTTCCGCAGTGATAAATGTAAAGTTTGCATAAGCCATGTAACAGCAGGACAGCCTATTATCACTGTACATTTTCCATGGCTGTGCAAACCTCTGTAGGCTATTTTATTGCTAATAGATCCACAGAGAAACAGTAGTGATTTTATGACTCTTTTTAAAATGGAAATTCATGTTTGAGAAATACAACTGGGAGGAAACAGATGTAAACCACTTAAGCATTTGCAGAAAATTGAGATGCACACTCTTATTTACAGACCCACATCGCCTCCATCGTTTTATTTTCAAATTAAAATAAGCAATCTGTTTGCCATGGGAAATGAGAAACTGTAAACTTGTTGTTTTTCCTTTACAAAGCAATGGCCAGCGTCACTGTCTCTGTGCTTAATGGCATTAGAGAAAAGGGATGACAAGTCTCCCCCCCAAGATTTTATTGTCTATAGCACATTTTCTTTGTAATCTGTGTAAGAGGTATGCAAGCGGGAAAGATTTTAGCACAAGCATGTGTCTGAATTCCCATTATGTTATAAAAGCTAAAATGGTTGCCCAACCTATTATAAGGTTTTACCCAAGTATTTAAAGCTATTGGAAGACTGATTTAAAAAATTTAATAGCAAACAATTGCAAAGCATTTACACCCATACCAGAGTGCTCATGTGCTTACTGCCTACATCAGCAGAAAATATTTCTTTCTTCTTGCATGCTGGTTTAGATTACTATTTTGAGGGACAAACACCCCACAGGAAAATTATTATAAAACACCTATACATTCGTTTTGAATTTATGAAATCACATGCCAAAAAAAGGACAGCATTTAACATTTGTGAGTTACAATAATACTTCACACTGATCTACAGCCCAGCACACATGGAGTCTGGAGCTGTACACCCTCTTACTTCTTTTTTAAGAAAAAGATATGTGCTTTACAAATAACTAACCAGGGACACAGAGCTTTACAGAGTCTTGGATCCATGTTATGGATTGCTGAGGCCCAAAGGTTGGGAGAGAATCCAGGCAGGCAGGCAGTAGTCAGTCAGTCCTCTACTCAGTAGTCACCACCAATGGCATATTTTTTCAGCCTTGTATTTCTGAATAATTGCTTGTTTTCCAGGAAAGCAAGGGGCTGCATTGTTAAGGTACTTAAAAGCACCTACAATACACAATTATATCTAAAGTAGGCCACTAAGAAGTGTAAAAAACTCTATCAAAAAACTTTTGATATGAGGAATGTGAAAAAGCAAAAAAAGCCTTAAGCATCAACTAGTAATTGAAGAGAGAGAAAATGCCCTCCTCTAAGGTACTGGCCTGCTGAATGTTACATGAGAGCTGTGTCTCACAGGAAACTATCTTAGCAATGTCCTGTGACAGACAGGTGTCTGTCTGCAGCAGCACTTCCCTACAACAGCTCCATGCCCTGGGAGGCAGGAACTGCATATGCCTCCACAGCTCCTTGCAAAAAAAGCTGGCCTCAGAGCTCAGGTAAAGCCAGATCCTTCTCTGCAGCTACTCTTGTAGTCACCTGGATGCTGTTTTCTTCAGACAGCCTTGAAGCTGCAAAGAAGCAGCTTGGAAGAAGGTAGAAGACATCACTGAGATGCCCCTCTTGCTTATCCCCCTCCACCATAAGAAGAAGAAAATGACAGGAAGGCTGTTTTTTTAAGGTCAAAGCCATCAGTGTGCCTGGATCTTGTCAACACAGGTTGGAGGCTGGAGAGGAGTAGAGCAGAGAGGAGTAGAGCAGATAGGGAGAGCAGAGCCTAGCAGAGCCTAGGGAGAGCAGAGTGGTGTAAAATGCCCAGGGAGCGATGCTCTCAGAGAGCACACCGAGGAGAAGAAAAAATCAGGTGTCAGGAAAGAATGGCCTGGGGAAGTGGGGAAGCAAAACAGCTGGGATGGAAGAGCTCCCATAAAGAACAGAGCCAGACACTAATTCCACTTTTGGGAGAAAAGACTAAGATACATATTGCATTAAAGAGAGCTAACAACACAGTCTGCCTTCCCTAATGTTATTCTTCCATGCAAGTGGTTTCCATAGTGATGTCGCTTGATTGCAACTGAGAGAGGAGATGGCCACAAGGCAATCTCTTCTAGGATGCTGTTCACACCATGGAAAAGCACAAGACTTCAAATCACTTTGAGAAAAAACCCTGCACTGTAGTTGCTCAGTTCCCAAGGCGTGTCTGGAAGGAAGAAGGTTGGATAGCCCTTTCCTCCCCCAGGGCAGAGTGGGGAGACTTTCCCTCTCCATCCTGGAAAGCCTGCAGAAAGCAAAACCTCTCACTGACCTTGCTGCATCTGCAACCAACAGACCCACTGCTTCCCAGCCCTTGGAGAACCAACCAGAAAATGTGCTTCAACCCTCCAGGCCACCATGAACACTGCCAGGAGTGACACTGGTAGGCTGAAAAAGCTGACGAAATTTCACACAAAAATTGAAGTGAAAGAATTCTTTCTTATACTCTCCTACACTTCACTCAACACTGATTAGTACATTAAAGAGCTTTATTGAACCCTGGCAGTTAAATGGAAAGCTTTCTTGTTGTAGCACTGAAAGAAGGGACAGATTTTCCAACAGCTGTCTAATATCTCTGTCAACATGGAAATGAAATAGATTTAAGGACCTCAGGAAAGCATCCGAACATTTAGTGCCCAGTAATAATGCATTCCAATTTCCACTTGCAGAAACTGGAATAACTCTCAGTCTGTTCTACCAGCTTTATAAATAAACATCTGGCACAACTTTATTTTTAGAAAGGAAAAAAAATAATCTAAAAGCAGGCTACTAGCTGACCATCTCTTTATTAACCCAGCCACTGGGACACAGTGTTTGAAAAATGCTGGTGTGAACCTGTGTGTCATGTCCAGGCCCTTGGGGATAAAAAGGGTAACAATAAATAGCCAAATAAGAGAATAAATGAGAGTAGATTTCAGTGGGATTTGTGAAACACACCGGAACCCTTCAGATCTGTGTACAGCAGTGCTCAGATCAATGAACAAAGTAAAAAACATCACAGTGTTCCATCCTCCAGCTGCACACAGCACTCCTTGTTCTTAGATCAAGGCACTGTGATAAAGAAAGATCAAGCAAATGTAGCCTGAGGACCTGTGAACAGATGTCAGCTGCTTTCTTTGGTCCAGTCCAGCCTGCTACAGTTCATATCTTAAAACCAACAAGATTAAGCAATTATTCCCTATGAGCCTGTTATTGTTGTCCAATAAAGCAGCATCTAAAATAACAGCTTTTTTCTTGCCACCCAAGGTTGAGTACTGCAGAAAAATGTCTTGAAACTGATTAGGTTAGAGAGATAGGTCTGCATAAATAATTGCTGAAAGCCAACTAAGTCAAAATAATAATAGCAGAGAAAATTAACTTTCATAGAAAACTACCTGTCTATGCTCTCATTTGTATACCAAAGTCTAATTCAGCAAATGAAGAATACAGTTCTCAGGACAAAGCAGATAACCCATGGATTTATGGTGATAGCTGTCACAAAAACCAAGTCTACCTAGAGAACAATAGGCCTGCAGAAGTTCTAAATTAATTTTTATTTTTATTATCGTTATTATCATGGAACCATGTTAAGATTTATACATTTCTTGTTTGGTTTGCCCTGTATGTCAGCAAGGGAACCTGGATTTACAGATAATTAGGTAGAATACTTGAAGAAATTCAAGAATTCCTTTCTTGCAGTTGAAAGGTGTCTTTCTTTCCTCAATTTTTTCACCAGCTCCTATCTGTCATCAGTTACTTTCTTCAGAACTGGCACACTGTACGGAGTAGATTTCTCCTTCAATAAATATCACTGTAGTCATTAAAGATCATCACTTCTCTGTGCAGTCAACAACAATTTGAATGTGGAAACCTTCGTGACAGTCCTCCCTGCCACAGGAGAGGAAATATCTTTGGTCTGTATCTCATCCCTTCAAGGTCTCTCTTCCTGGTCTTGAAATAATATTTACGGCCCCATTTTTCTTGTCAGTGCCATTCCCTCTTCACAAGAAGGAGCCAGTTCAGAGTAATCATTACCACCATGTTTTATGCAGGAGTCTACATCTAATAGCAAATACTCCTTCTGGGCCAGGTTGGTGAGAGCAGTGTCGTGTCTGCTGAGCACTTCTGCTGTCTCTGCCTAGCTCATTCAGCCTGGCCTCTTGGTCTCCTCTTCTATTTTTACCTCAGTTTCTGTATTACTATTCCAGAAATGAATATGTTTCAAGTAATCTGACAGGCCCTCTCTCCTTCCTGACTATTTTATTATTTTCAGTGAAATGTATTTTTTACAGCTTCTTTTGCTCATCATCATAAAAACCAAAGAAGCAGATTTTTTCTGACAAGTGAAAAGTCTGACAATTCTGTATTCAGGCCTGAATGCAAGTTAAATGGCACTGTGCTGATCCACTATGAAAACAAACAAAGTGCACGAAACATCCCCCAAAATCTGATATTTCAGATATTTCAAAGGGGCTTTCCTAACAGAGTCCTTTTTATCAACAGTCCCAGAGTCCTTTTTATCAACTGAGCTGCAGTTGATGGTACAGTGCATCACTTTTAACTTGAGTAAAATCTTTTCTTATACTTCCAGATGAGCAAATGTACAACTTCCTATCTACTAGTAGCAAAAGACTTTCTGTATTTTCATTCAAATGCAGAACCTAATTTGGATAGTGTACACCCGATGAACTTGCAGCACTTGTGAGTACTGAACTTATAAAGTTTGTATTTTGAGGAGTGTTTCTGTACAACATTTATACTGAGCCTGAAGTTACAGAGTAAATGGCTGAAGGCAAATTATTTGGGAGACTACAAATCACCTAACCATAGTCTACAGGAATGAAAAAGGAGCACTCCCAGAGTCCTTTTTATCTATCACATAAGAATCTTGGAAAGATATAGGTAACATGGAAAATGTGAATATTTAGGAATATTTTTTAAAATGTGGTTCCCCATCATCATCCTCATTCCCACCCTTGCTGCCAAGGGTGGCTCATTGGTTTGGTGATATCTATGATCTTTGCCCCTCAGTGTTGATGAAAACTCTTGCTTAATACTACAAAGAAGTAAAGTTGACTTAAGGTAGATTTTGAAGTTAATTAAGTACTTTACCTGTCAATGCACCCCATTGCAGATTCTCCTTACTTTATTGCAATCATCATGTTTTTCTTAAATTTTTGCAGAATTCTTTAGCTTGTAGCTTTCTCCCTTCCCTCTCTGCCTGCCCTACCAAGATTTAAGTCCTTGCAGTTTCAAAAGAAGGTGGGAAAATGTCAAAAAATCAATAAAAAAATCAAAAAGCAGAATAAAAGAATTGTGACTCTATATGTATGCTCTAAATTTCAGGAATACTAAGGAATCTTACTATTATTAAAACTGCACAAGAGGAAATTCTTACATGTTAAGAAACCACAAGAGTTTTGGAGTACCTAGAGTTGGCAATACTGTGTGGCTTCTTACAGAGGTCCACAGAGCACTGAACACCACAAGGCTTCCTGTATCTGGAGCTTTAAAATATGCAAGAGAATCCTGTTCCTATTAGATGCCCAATATTCATATCTGAAATCATATTTTGGCCACAAAAGGGAAATTATTAACTGATCACTCACCATTTTCTATGGTAATTAAGGAGTTGCTCTAAACTGAGCATTGCACATTTTCCATGTGTCAGTTTGCTGCCACTTTTAGTGCACTAGCTGAGGAGTCCAGAAATCAAAGAGATGCAGTGACTTCAAACACAAATACCTAGAGCTGTGCTGTTCTGAATGAAAATGGACAAAGAGATGAATGTTTACATTTTTTTCTGCAGACTCTTTCACATGGGTGTGTTTGATGCTTTCTTCTACTGGGTCTGAAGCTGGTATTGAGTAATGAATAAACATGTCTTATTGAAACAACTTTGGCATTTCAACTAAGTTTACACATTAATTAAGATAAGGTTGTCCTATCCCCCGTCAAAGAGGAGCAGAAATTTGAGAGAACCCGGTGGTTGAAGTATAGTATAAAAAGCTGTATGAACACTTTGTTAAATGCACAGATTTAACCCTGCTGGTTTGCTCCTAATCATTATTAATTGCCTCCAGTGGTGGACATTAATTTCCCTATTGCAGCAACATGCATCTTGAGTTTGAGCATATCCTAATATATCAAGTGGGACAGGTGATATAATTCAGCTGGTCACAGCTGGAAAGAAGACAGCCACCCACATGCAAGCAGTCTGTCAGCCTTAGTTACGCTGCAGACACCACCACAGCCTCCATAACAACATTGTGCATTTATCTCTGGGGATAACTTTACAAGAAGTACAGCCGATCAGTTCATCCCATTTAATCTGCTGCTGTCTTATCTGGAATTGGAGTGCTTTAGCCTGGGCCTTAGCTCTGAATTTGGGAGGGGAAAAATCTTCATGTTGGGCTGGTTGTGCAGGAGAGCCTGACCCTCTCCTGGTTGCTAGAAATGGCAGGGAGTTGCTATGGTGTCCCAAAACAGGACATGCACCAGCAGCCACAAGTCCAGTGCTGGCACCTGGACCGTGAGAGATTTGTGCTCACATCCCTGAAGTACGCAGCTCAGACTGGAGCCCGCTTGCCAAGCATCGCATTTGTAGGCTTGTGTAATGGTCACTGCGCCAGAGCAGCTCTCTCAGGAAATTAACCACTTCCATGTGTACAGGGGCAGGAGAAGTGGACATAACTCCACCTTGGAAGAGGCTGGTGGCAAGAGCCTCCATTTGAAGGCATAAGATACAGCTGCAAAAACCTGCTCAGCCCATAGTCCTGGTGGGAGGAGAACGTGCCTCGCTGTCTGCTTTCAGGCAGAAGTTTTCATTCTGGACTCAGGAGGGACATACATTTCCACCAGAAGTTTCTGGGTTTAGAGATGGCACATATCCAGGTGAAGAATGCTTCCCTGGGAAAAAAAAAAACCTTGCCCAAGTGTCGTGATTATCTAGTTAATGAAACATGCAAATTACTGCTAGCTCAGAGTTCCTTTCCCAGTATGCCCCATAACTACACCTCAGCAGCTGTTAGAGTGTATGATCTGAATTTAAGCTAGAACATAAAGGAAGTCTGAGGTAACAAAAGACTGCATAAAAGGATATTGGGATTTGGCCCAGAGGAAAGATGAGGATTTAAACTAAGCAGAACCAGATTCCACAGTTACCTTTCTTAACTGTAATTAACTGTAATTTTTCAGCTTACAATTACCTTTATTTGTAGCAACCAGCAATAGATTAGCCATAGAATTGTTTAGCACTTGGTTTAATAAGTATACACAAGTTTGTTTGCCTGTCCAAATATGCAAAGTACATTGGTCCAAAAAAAAGGAAAAAATTTAGGGTTGTGAAAATTTTTGGAACAAGGTCTTCCATTTACAGTATTTCAGTGAATTGTGAAAGCACATATTCAAATGGTACTTTCTTCTCAATACAAAACAAAGAATGTATTTTTGGAACCTAAGTGTCATGCTCCATTTGAAGAGGCTTTCAGACAGCTCTTATTCAGACCACTTTGGTGATTCTTGGTAACTACTTTGCTCTTGAGTTCACCACTGTAGAAATGAAGTGGAAGAGCTTAAAAAAGCAACTCAGTTATTTAACAGAACAAGTCCAGTTGTAGTAGACTAACATGAGCTTGATGGTCCTTCTTTCTGGTTCTTAGTTCTTGTGCCTTTCAAATGATCCCAATCATTAGGTGTAATCCTGCAAATTCTTGCTGCATTTTGCAGATATGCCTTATCATTCAAGGATGGCACCATACAAGTGCAGTGGTTTAATGAATCAGAACATTGAGGTGAAACTAGTCTTTAGCATCTTAGCATGCAATAACACTTTACACCGAGCCTAAAAGCATTATACAGTGTGTTTTTAAATGTTCAATCATTAGGCTTGATGCATTTAGCTCAGGTGAAAATTGTGAGTAGTAGAGATAAAGGAAAAATACGTTTACATGGCTTTGAAAGTGTTTAATTCTTCACTGTGTCTGTGAATTATTCCATACCAAATGATACCTTGATAATTAGATCTCCATTTCTTTAAAGGTGACATTTTGTCCTGACAGCATCTAAATTATGTTGTTTTTCTGTTGGGACAATACATTGTCAAAGCAAATCACAGTGAATTCTCTCTGTCTCCTGACTTTGATCCCTGCTTTTTCCCATAGAAGAGTCCAGGCTGTGGCTCGGCAGTGTGCCAGTGCTGATCAGCTACTGCAGGCATCCAGGGCTGTGTTTACCTCTTTCTTGTTCCCCAGCTTTGCTGGAAGGAGCCGGCATTCCACTCGCAGGAGACAGGTCTTGATCTGTCTCAGCCTTCCTTGGAAAACTCTGCTTAGCTGTGGACAGCTTTATATTTCATCTGGACTGGCACCTAGTTTGGAGGTCTGGAACACCGTGTTTATGCTTGTTTCATCTGTTTTTTACCACTTCTAAGGCATGCTGGTTTACAATCCAGGAACCAACTGAAGGCTTCAGTAGGGGAGGGACTTGCTACAAAATCCAAGAAGGAAGGAAAACAATCTTAAACAAGACTTTTTTTTTTGTTGTTGTTGTTTGTTTTTTTTTTTTTTTTTTTGGTTTTTTTGTTATCTAGGCAGGAGGAGTCTTTAGCTTAAGCTGGCAGTGCAACCCCATCACAAATCTCTCTGCCAGCCTGTGAATCAGATGCTGATGATCAAAACGGGTCAAGTAAACTGTTGGGCTGCCAGTTTTGGATAGCTTGGCTGAACAGCCTTGTTTCAGCCAGAACTGTTATTTATGAGTTATCACAGAAGATTCCAGTGTTAAGATCACTGTTGTTAACATGGGTTTAAAGGCACAAAAGCTTTGTACTAAAAAGGAAACAGTAAGGAAGAAGCCTCGCACAGTGGTATGTGGGCTGAATTCCTTACAGCAATATACATTTCCCTCTTAATTAAAATAGTTAAACTGTGGAACTAGACATTGATGCAATATGTTGTTCCCATTCTAGAAATACATTCACTAAGAGTTAATAAATAATCTATGTGTTCTAATCTTTTAAAGTCATTTCAGAGGGATGAAGTAATCTGCTATAATTGTAAATGCAGTACCTCTGCCTTCATTGCATTCAAATGTAAAGGTGAGAAACTGATTAGAGGTGCTGGGTTGCTAGAGATAGATGCTCCAATTTAAATGCCACAGCATTTGTTTCTAGCAAATTGAGATACTAGAATAATGCTTCCTTCTATTGTAAGGTTTTAGCCCTGGATTTCTACCTGCTTACCTCATGTTTAGCTGGGAAAAGGGATCAATTTTCTTCTTACTAAGAATTGAAAAGATTTTTGCAATCAATACAGGCTGCCTAAATAGACCAGATTTCCCAACTACACAGCAGTAGTTACCCAGTGCCAGACCTGCATCACATTCTTATTCTGACATCTGAGGTGAATCTTGCTGCAGAAGCATGGTTAAAGCTGCTTTTGATGAATGTAAGGGCATTGTTCTACTTTACTTTGCTTTTATTTTAAGAAGAGTTGAGCCGATTTACCATGAAAATCAAGCTTTCCACGTGTCCAATTTCAGTCCAATTTCAGATCCTAAACTGAAAGTACTTAGCAGGCTGTAAATCTCCCAAAGTAGTGGGGTGACCAGTTATTGCTGAGTTTGGTTTCCCATTTCCAGACTGCTGCCAGTCTTAGGTGACTCCCTTAAAACTAGCTCGTGAGTCACTTTGTTGCCCAGCAATTGCAATCAGAACTGCAATGTAGACACTTTAATCTCTGATACCCACATTTCCATAAGCAGGTTTAATTCTCTTGTTGACAGTCAAATTAGCTGACACAATGCTGTCAGTCAGTGCAGGCAGGGATAAGCCACACCCAGCTTTGGATGCACTCAGCTCCAATCAGTTGTTTACTTGTGATAAAATATCACAGTTTGGAGCATGACTCCCCCTCATCTGGAGCAAGTAGTGAGTTTTAGTTGAAATAATATAATCAAAGGGCTGCACTAAAGCACTGCTGTGTTTCTTGGTGATCAGAAGTCTAAAGGGAATGACTGTAATGAAGCAGAGAGGCCAAGAACTCCCCAGCTAAAGTCCTACCTTCTTTTAAGAAAACTCAAGCACACTTGAAAGTGCAGAAATACTCAGAGCAAAGATCAAACTTCCCTTGCACCTCCTGGAGTGTAACAGAAATGTTACTCAGTGGAGATCCAGCCCTGACTAAATCTCATGCAGCGGAAATGAGAAAGGCTATATCACTTTCCTAGGCCATTCAATACCCCAGCATTTTACGTGAATATCAATGGCAGCATTGTCCAGTGTGTACATTATATAGAGACAGTCAAAAATGGTATATCAATGATAGCATCTTTAATAGCCATAAAAATAAAGTGAGGAAGACAGAGGGTGATAAATAAGGAACAGCCTGTATTGATCCATCTGCATTTGGTTTGTTAGATTTCTTATACAGTTCATGGGAACAAAAATCTGTCAGTTCTTCCTCCTTCAAAATAAACTGCTTTCCATTAACAGGCAGCAGATGATCTCATGGGTTTTAAGGGAACATGCAAGAGGGATCTGCAAAAGAGGATATGATGAAGATTATTAATATAGCTATAAATTTCATCCACCTTTCCTCTTGAAACTTGGACAACTGCACTAAGCAATAAAAATAATAATAATAATCTGAAGCTCTTCTGTATCTCTGTAACCTCTCTGTGACACTCACGGTAGCTTTAAATGTGGTGCTTAAGCTGACCTGATAGGAAAATATCACTTGCAATGTCTCAAGCGTGCATTAATCCAGGATCACTTGTGAAGCAGCTTCTCTGGACCCTCTCCAGCTTTTCCACATCTTTGCATAATGGGGACTAAAATTGAACTGAGTATTCCAGGTGTGTCCTGGAAAGCTGTGCTAGTTTTTCCTGTGGTAGAGTTAATTTTCTTCACAGTGGCTGCTGTGGGGCTGTGTTTTGGATTTGTGGTGAAGACACAGTTGATAATACAGAGATATTTTTGTTATTGTTGAGCAGGGGTTGAACAGAGCCAAGGCCTTTTCTGCCATGCTGGTGAGGAGTTGGGGTCCATGGGAAACTGGGAGAAAACACAGCTGGACAAATGATCCCAGCTGACCAAGGGGATATTCCAGACCATGTGACATCATGTTCAGTATATAAAGTGGGGGGAACAAGGAGGAAGGGAGGGACATTTTGGGTGCTGGCATTTGTCTTCCCAAGTAAGTGTTATGTGTGATGGGGCTCTGATCTGGAATGGCTGAACACCTACCTGTGAATTAGTTCCTTGTTTTGCTTTGCTTGCATGCATGGCCTTTACTTTCTCTATTAAACTGCTTTTATCTCAATCCATGAGCTTTCTAGCTTTTATGCTTACTATATTCTCCCTGGTTCCACTGGTGGGGGAATAACCAAACAACTGTGTGGACCTTGGCTCTGTTTGGTGCTAGTCCACAACACAATGTCTGAGTACAGTGGGATAATGACTTTTTTATCTCAGCTGGTGATGTCCTTGTTGATGTAACCCTGCACCCTCTTGGTTTTCTTTGCTGCAGAAGTACACAGTTCACAGTTCATATTGAGCTTGTTGTGCACCAGGGACCCCCAGGTCCCTTTTCCACATCTTCCCACCTGGGTAGATCCCAGTCTGTGCTGCTGTCCTGCATTATGTTTTCCTAGGTGCAAGACCTTACATTTGTCTTTGTTGAACTTCATCAGTTTCTAGTTAGACCAGTCTCCCCCCTTATCCAGGTCTTCCTTCAGGGGAGCTCTCCCTTCTGAAGCATGCACCACCCCACCCAGTTTGGTACAACAGCAGACTTGTCAGAGTATATCCAATTCCATCTTCCAGCCTAAAGTGTATACTGGTTTTGGCCGATTATGATAAATGTCGAGGTCTGTTCAGAGGCAAGTACATAGAGGATTTTGGAATATGTGTGTACATGTGTTTGGTGGGCTCCATACACCCTCTAATATGTAAAATATTTTAGCCATTGAGACCCCAGGTGCTTGAGGCTGCATTCCCAGAGTATGTGGGAGGTCTTTCACAGGGCTTCCTTTTTACCTCAGTGGGAAGGATGAGCACTGAATGCACACTATTTACCTTCCAGCCAGACATCTGCTTACGTATTTTGGAGAGGAACAGCAACATTTCTAATACAGACAGCACTAAGGAAATGGCTCAGAAATGCTCCCTATTTTCAGTTAATTCAAACTGTCCAACAGCTTAATTTCTGCTGTGTTTGGAGCGTTATGCAATCCTGATATGTCACATAGCATTAGGACTTTGCACGTGCTATTTGCCCATCTCAGTTTCAAGCTTCCTGCAGTATGAACAAACACACTTATTTATTCTCTTACCAGATTCCCATTTCATGCCCCTGAGTCATAGAAGGAATGTCATGGAAGGAATAAAGGCCTCTTATGGGCAGTAAGACACAAAGAACTTCTAGAAGCCCTCTGCTGCCACAGTTCACCAGCTCCTTAAATTCCAGTTACTTCACTTTTTTCCACCCCAAGAAATATTATTGAAGCTGACTACTGATTTGAACTCCTTTTCAAGTGAGTGTGAGATCAACAAAGGAGGGAGCATCAGCCAAAAATTGTGGTAAGCTGCCTTTACAGACCATTTTTCACCTTGAAGCTGCTGGAGGTATGTGACACCCAATACTGACAGCCAGGTTGCAAATACTGCCATTTCATTTGGAAGGCATCACTTCACATATATGGTGCTCGTGTGCTGAAATGCCTTGTATTCTAAGCAAGCTCACCTTCTAAGAAAAGTATGACAGCATCTAAACTGCCTGGAGTCCCAGACTCATGCTGATCTCTAGACCATACCATGGGACTGGCTGCTGGACAATCCCAGGTCAATTCTGTCAACCTGATGGAGCAGACTGCTGAATTCCAGCACTTGGATATGGGTTGAGCTACTGCTTTGGAGAGACAGGTACAGCCCCATTGCTGCATGCCTCTTCAACTTCCCCATGTGTTTTACACTACTGTACAGTGTATTTTAATATAGTTTCCATCAGTGTTTCAAGGAGGGAGTTGAAAAAGCATCGAGCAATATTGCTATAAACAATCCTTTAAGTCAATATTATTGTTTGACAGATTTGAGTTGTTTATCCTGCTTGTTTATCACACATGCACAGGCACACAGACACACAGACACACAGAGACACGGAGACATACACTTACATAACCTCTGCAGTGTAATGCTGTGGTACTCTTTGTCCTTGCATCCTTTCCTCTAATGTTTATGACCCATTTTCAAAGGCAAGCACTGGTATCTGATGATCTGTGTCTTTTCAAGTCTGCATACAGACATGCAATCTCACTGTCTGGGTAATGCTTCCAATGGACAGCCTTCCAACAGACTCACTTTCCTCTTCCATCCTTTGCCCTCTTCCCATGGATAAAAATGACTGATGAAGCCCATTACTTATCTATCAGATAATAGATCTACTTTGACACAGATTCCTTATAAAGCTTACTCTTAGCAAAATCTGTTCTGGACATCAAGAAAGCACTGGGCTAAAACATTGCTTTTGTTGGTAGGTTAATTTAGAATTTAAATTATTTTTCTCTACTGACTTTTTTCGTGGAAAATTGGTCCATTGTGTACAGCACAATTTAACTGATCCATACTCCTGTGATAAAAAAAATAATTCTGTGTTACAGTGAAAAAATTCTCCCCATAATGCTGACAGCAATGTGTCTTGTAGACAAGATTAAGATGCATACAGCACAATCCTGACACCCAAACTGGGAAAAGATAGCAACATGAAAAGGGATTTACTTACTTTTTGTTAGTTTTAGAGCATTGCCAGTGATTATGAGAGACAAGCAATTATGCTTTTTAAGTTCGACCACATTTCAAAGCACTGTGCACTACTGCACCAAGTACAGAATGGTTCAAGCCCTGAAGACCTTCAAATGAACTTCAAGAGGTTCAAAATTCACTTCTGTGCTTTGGGTCATGCTTCTGCCCTGCCCTGGCAGGGCCTGGGATCCTCTGGCACATTGTGTTTTCCATACACATCAAACCCTTGTGAGTACATTCAAGCCCAGAGAAACTCAGATGTGCTGGTCAGGTCATGGTGCATTTTTGATGACTGGAAGGATTCTCCCAAGTTAAATTCCAGAACTCCAAACCCAGGCCAACATTTCTAACACAAGGAATTCCTGTAAGCCACAACATCTGGAGCTACAGCACTCGTTGCAGGGCCTGCTTATCAGACAAAGAGCCTCTCACAGCCTGGTGGAGAGCTCCATCAGAGAGAGCACAGAGCAGAGCAGCCTGAGGGGCAGCGAGGCCATTCCCAGCACTGCCTCCCATCAGTGTCTGCACGGGGAACCGGCCTGGGTGACGGTGCATGTCTGCTGCTCCGGGCAGGGAAGTGTTCCTGCAGCTCTGCTGGGTGCCTGGCTCTTCCCAGCCTTGTGGGGACGTTTATTTTGCATTCTTTTTTCCTACAGAGTGATGTGCCTGCTCCTTGGGGGCTGCGAGGAGTAGCAAGAAACAGAGTGGCTGAGGCTGCTGGGTAAACATTTTTGTGGGGGAGGTTTAGGTTACTACAGTTTCCAATTTGGCAGAGCTCCCAGAAATAGCTCTTGCAGAAATATATATCCCTGAAATGACCTAAAAATAACCCAGTGGCAACCTGCAGTGTATATAAAGTTGG
The DNA here is from genome assembly GCF_017590135.1 of Pyrgilauda ruficollis. Lineage (NCBI taxonomy): Eukaryota > Metazoa > Chordata > Aves > Passeriformes > Passeridae > Pyrgilauda > Pyrgilauda ruficollis. Next base: position 11,920,928 of record NW_024519206.1, on the reverse strand, counting down.
AAGATAAAGATGCAGAAGGTATAAAACATGCTCTCCCCATGCCTGAGTCCCAGGGAGCACCTTCTTGGTGGTGTTACTCCAGCCCAAGTTGTGCCTCACCCCTCCACACCAGCACTCTCTGCTCCTGGTTTGAAGGACTTGGCTTGAAAGCTGCAGAAGGACTGATGCTGCCTTGGCTGGCTGGGAGTCACCCATGCCTTTGGAGAACATTTCACTTGTGCATTGGAAATGAGATACAAGTTATTGTGGAAACAAAGGACCATGGCTCTTCACAAATATTTTGAAGCACTTGAAGTAAAAAAAAAAAAAAAAAAACACCTCCTCTCATATACCATTAGTTTTAATACTACCTGCTGTATAGAGATAGAGTTAAATTAGCTTCAGCAGGTTTATCTCCATTTTTAACAGCAGTCTCAAAGTCAGCAGAGTCCTTCACAAATCCATATCCCAAAAATACATGAATATATTGAGAAATTTGCATGAAGTGGTCAATATGGTATATTTATTTCACATCTCCAGACAAAGGCAAATGAAAATCAAGAATCTCTGCAGCATCCATCCTGAACAAAAAAGAGAAAGAAAAGCATCTTATTGAATAAATTACACTTGAAGAGGCAGCAGTGTTTCTTTAATGGTCAAAGATTGATTCTCAGGACCAGAAGCCTGAACCAGCAAGCAGAGCATCTGCTTCTGTCTGCCCCATCTTGAGAGCTCTTCACAGCAGAGCTGAGTAAATAATTCACAGTAGATAATTTACCTGCACAAAAGCTTTCTTTTTTTCACTTAGCAAATGTCAGTACCTTGATTGTGGCTTCCTCTAATTTATTTGTAATTCAAATTTGCTTGTCCAATTTATTATCTTTCTTCTTTCCTAACGGGTCAGATAGACTGTGAAGGGTCTGCTACAAGTATTTCAACCTGCCTGTTAAAAAGAGAGCTGAGTTCATCATGGATAGTATCAGACAGCTTTGTGGTTTCTTTCTCTCTATCCATAGGAATGCAAATTTTGTGATCAGGGGAAGAGCTTCGGGTTGATAATAAACATTTTATTCTGCTGGATAAAACCTGAGGGGTTTTTCTCAAAGCTTCAGCCTTAGAAAAATGGTGGTACTGCAGTCTCTGTTGTCTCTGTGCAGAGCTGAAATTAAATCTTTTTATTACATTCACTTGAAATAATAGCACCTGCTACTTCAGGCACAGTCAAAACCTCACTCACTTGCCTGTGTGCCTGGGCTCTAGAAAAATTTCCCAATGAACTTGAACCCCCACTGTGTTAAGCAGTGTCCCTTTTAAATGCAGGATTTGCAGAACATAGAGTGAAGAGAAGGTCGCAGCAGTGGCGAATGAAGAATTTTTGTCCCTCATTAGGTTTAAGCTCAAGGCTCTGGTAGAGCTTTGCCATCTCAGCCCAGCACTTCAGCTGTATGGCAGTGTTCGAGTGTGCAGGCTTCAAATGGGTTTTTCATGGGCATTCATGCAAACCGGGCTCCATCACTCCAACACCTGCAGGAAGCAACCAGCAAAGAGCTGCGAAGCCTGGGAAAGGGAAGCCATTTCCAAACCCACCAGCAGCACTGGTCCACCTAATACAATCCCTGTCTTGGCCCCTGGATGTGAAAGTTGATTAAAAAAAAAACAAAAAAAAAACAAACAAAACCAACAACACACCAAAGCCAGAAACAAATGGGCATCATCCAGCCAGATGTTAATGAGAAACTAGCTTTTAATGCAGGTTTGCTGCTATTCACACTGCTGTGTACCTCCACTGTTTTCTTCCACTTACATAATCAGATGTAATCAGTGAACATGTTCATGCAAATTTGAGCAGAGGATGGATTTGTAGGCCAGGACTTCTCAGTTAGAGTGGGCTTGAACTAGAAAGATGCATAATCCTTTTCAAAAAATTTACCATCCCAGATAGAATTTCTGTAATTTTAAATTTAATTTCTATAATTATTTTAGTGTAAACCCCAATAAAAATTAGACAAAACTTGGGAAACTTGGTTTGCTAGTGTGGATGTATGAGGGATGATGTGTATGTATGTGGTTTGGGTTTGTTTTTAAAATCCTCGTGGTCCATAGCCATTGAGGGCTCTGGCCATGGGTTGACAAATTTCTGGAGGGTCAAACACATTCAAGGGTGGATATGAAGAGATAAAGGCTTCATGTGGTGAAAGCATCTGCTCCAGTTTTGTCTAAAATCTCAAATGAAGTGCCTACTCTGTTAGGGTGGCAGTGCTCACCACTCCAGTGCAGTTTCCTCTGGAAATGACAGGAATAATTTTCTTGTCTTTTGCTCCTTATTTTCACAGGCCCTTGCATTTCTCGGCCCTGATCTTAGGGAGAGGAAAGCACCAAATTCATGCAGGGCAGAGCAGAACCCCAGCAGAATCTCCTTTTTGCAGCAACTGAAGCCTGTCCAGTGCAATGGTATCCCTGAGGAGCATCCCCCCTCAGCATCCCACCTCAGGCATCCAGCCCCTGGGACAGCACAGCCTCAACTGCACTGCACCAGGGACAAGGAGATGAAATATCCACATGGCCACGCACCAGATCCAGCAGGACATGGGGTTTCACTTGTGATCCCCAAGACCTCAGCAAGGAGAGTCCTCTGTGAGCCATTCCTTCTGGATGTAAAGTGGAGCAGGCTGCCGCTGGCTGGCTGACTGATGGCTGAGAGGCTTTTAAGGAGCATCTCTCCTCCCTGGCAGCTCTTGCTGAACGAGACCCCAGCTGGGAGAGAGAGCAACAGTGCTGGGCTGAATTACCCTGAATTATTCTTTGCCTTTCTGAAAAGGTATGACTGCTATTTAGAAAGGTTCATAAACCAACAGTGCACCCAGCATAGGAAAGACGGAGAAAAAAAATTGCTGCATGAACCTATATTTTAAAATAAATTTCATTTATCCCAATTGACCCTTTTCTGAACCACTAATAGAGCAAACCTTCATGATAAAAGCTGAGGAGGGATGGGAAGAAACCAAGGCCCTGTGGATAATTCAGGAATGATAGGCCATGCATGGGAAATGGTACTGAAAAATGCATGAGAACCATTTTGTTAAAAAAAAATTGAACTGTGGAATGCTGGCTTGCTTGAAAGAATCAAAACCAATAAATAGAAAGATGCAAAACTGGGAAGAACCTGAAACTGAGAGCAGAAAGCTCTCAAAAACCTGACTGAATTGGAAGAGGCCCTGGAATTTTGCAGAGAGGGGAAAAGGAGTGGTGAGGACATAGCTGAAAAAGATTCTGTGTAAGACACATGGTCAGAGCACAGAAGGAGGCTGTAAACACCATCACGAGCAAAGATGTTTATTCTGGAAGAAAAAGAAAAAAAGGTCTGAAAAAGCCAAAGCTGGAGGGAGTGCCACATCCAGCTCCTCTTCCTTGTGCTGCCTGGCCCTGAGCTGCCGCAGAGGGGAATGGCGACTGGAAGCCAGCTGGACAACTGGAGGAATGAAGATGTACCAGCAGAACACAGCCTGCCCAAGATGAGTGTGACATGGGTTTTGTGAGACTGTCATACTCAGACTGGTGTCCAGGAGCTGGAGATTATTGTAACAATGACATGGCAGCAGATTGGATTTCCTCAGTGGCAAAGGCAAGCAGGAGAGACCAGGGATGAGTGTCAGCTGGAGCAAGCAGCAATGCTCACTGGTATAAGAAATGCCAGACTTCACCTTGCTCCTTGTTTTATTTTTTAACCACAAAAAATACATCACTTACAATACACAGGGTGACCAAATAAAAACAGAAGCTACACTTGAAATTTACAGAAGACAGGATTTTTTTTTTTTTTTTTCATGAAAAAAACACTTCATTTTCAATCTATAAAGCAAGATTGAGGATGTTATTTGACATCAGACACTGCCTGTTTGGTGAAGTGTTTCCTGAGCCTGTAGGTATTCTTTGAGGAAAGTGAACTGGGTAATTGCCTTTCTCAGGACACAGGGATGGGGTGGGGGGCAGAGACACTAATGAAAAAATAGCCCTGCACTGCCTGCCCAATGATATAGCAGGTGGGTGTGTGTGTGTGTGTGACTCTGTGCACACCTCCAACTAGCCTAGAAATCAAGTGACTGCTGAAGGGTCTCTCAGCGTTTTTAAAGGACTCCTCTGTTCTATGTTTTAGTGGCAGATTTATAAAGGTAACAGTGAAATGATCTCAACACTGATGACACTTCCCAGGCTTAGGAGGCAAAATGTCCCCTAGGACAAGCAGGCCAAGAGCCCAGGGCAGCCCTTGGCATGTCTCTGTGCCATCCTCGTGGCAGCCACTAGCACAAGAGACACATTTAGAGTCCAGGTCACCCCAGCTGATGCCCAGCTGTCAGACCCTCGTGGAAACCCTTGAGGCAGGAGATGATGGTCTCAGCTGGGAAGAAACAGTGCATTAAAACCACCTGCACTCATACAGGCTCCAGGGTCACACTGACTGCTCCAGGACTCAGCTGGGGAGAAGGGGAACTTTGCACACTTCATGATGCCCCCACAGTAAGCAAGATGCTCATTTAAATCCATGAGACTGGCATTTCCTTGTGACAAGGGCCAGAGTGCCTGGCTTGGGAAAATGGGAGGAAACACAGGCAGAATTCTGCAGTCCTGAACAAACACTGTCACCTCTACCCATCACTTTCTCTTCCTGAAAGATCCTCTTGGCAGTCCCAAAGGTGTTACTGTGTTCTTAAAACCTTTTTGATATAATTGAACCTGGTCAGCATATGGTGAAGTCAAACCACAAGCTGACAAGCACAGGACTGAGCCTTCCATGTTGGGCATATCTTCCTTCCCCACAGATATATGACTAGGAGGAAGGAAAAGCCTTTATAAAGCCACTGAAACTGGCTAAAATTTGAATTGCCTGAAAATGGGAATTTATTTTTGATAAATTAACACACTTAAATTTTTTTGTTTCACCTTAATTCAGAAGGAAAACCAAATCTTCCACTTACATTTTTTTGAATTACAGAAAGGAAATTCCATAAGTAATTGTTTTGTTTTCTTCATGCTGTTGATAGCTTATGTACTGATGACTTGTGCGTTTGATGTTACAATGTCAGGAGGTAAGGCTGGGTCTTTAAAGTTTTTTTTTTTTAATGAAAATGAATGAAATCTTTATTCCTCTCATTTTGACATGCTCTGTGGAGAGTGTATGCTCAGCAAGTCTAAAAACTTCCAGGACAACCTGTCACAGCCTCTAGGAATAGACTAAATAAGTGTTAACCAAAGCATGAAATATGAAACACAAAAACACAAAACAGAATGAAGTGAAATTCTGCTCTGATTTTAAATCATGCACAGACAGATTTCCTTGCTATAAGCAGAGTGGCTGACTTTTTTCTGTTTCCCTTGTGTTTTGCTTGTCTTTTCTTTTTCAGGTGAGGAAAAAAAAAAGTGGCATTTCAAAATATTTTACCTCCTCCAAATGAAATTCTTTCAGTTGTTCCAGCTGGATATGATAAATCATGAACAGAGAAAACTTCAGGAATTGGTATATTTTTAGTGTTTACTTTCCTCTGCTCTTTCTACCAATAATGTTGTCTGGTTAGAAGGTACTAATAGCCCTCTACAGAAGCATTAAAGATGAAGAGTCTAAAGTCAACAGTTGACTTTTCACAGTTCAGGACCAGTTTCCCATAAATATCATCCAGCCCTTAAGAAAAACCTTGGTAAAGTATAACACTCATAGTGCCTTTTTAAAAAGGCACTGCCCTGGCAGTGAGATCAATATCTTCCATGGACATTTGTACATTGTATATATTTTTCAAATTTTCTATAACAAGGGTATTTTGAGAATTAAAAGAGCCTTGGCGAGTTGTTAGTAAGGGAAGTTCTTGCAGCTGCTACTTTACAGGTTTCAGTAAATCTCACACTTCCCAATACATTTCAGTCCCTGTTAGATCCTGCCTGTGAGCAGTTGTGTGACACTGATGTCTTGCTGGAGAAAAGGCGCCAGAAAGCAAACAATGCTGTTTTTGTAGCAAGCGCAGTTACTTCTGCAGTCCACACATTATTTTCAGGCTTTAAGTCTGCCTTGCTCAGGAGACCAGTGTAGCTGTCTCCATTGCCCTGAAACAGCCAGTGTTGCAGACAAGGCAGGACTGGAGACAGGGCTGAGCAGACCCCTGGTCAGATTCAAGGTGGCAATTCACATTTCCTTTATTTTTTGGAGTGCATGTTAATATCACCCCAATGCAGATTTCCTGTGTTTTCCTCCCTGCTTTATTGGGCCCTGCAGTCCTTTGCTGGTCAACCAGCTGTCAGTGCACACGGGGAATGGCTGAAATTTGGAAATTCAATTCATGCTTGTATGAATTCAAGCAGCTTACAGTGGAAAGCGGAGGTGCCTTTCACTCTCCTTCCTGCATCCCCCGTACAAACATGCCAAAAATCCCATTGCTTCTGGTGACAGACCTCACTGCAACATAGCTGCACCTGAAAAAAGAAGTATCACAGATGCACACTCTGCCTTGCAGCTTCAGCTGGGAGAAATGAGAGGCACAGGCTCTGGAAATAAATCTGCCCCTCGCTCAGCACCAGATAACCAAGTGTTGGTCCATCTGCCGTAGGCAGTCAAACTGTGAGTTCACTGATGTGATGCTATGGCAGCAAAATCGACTGAGGCTTTTTGGGCCCTGGTCCACACCTGAGTGCTGCTCTCCTGCAGCAGCGTTTGGGGGTGAGGGCTGAGGGGCAGAGGGGCTCCTCGGGACCGGGCTGATGGAGCGGGGCAGCAGTGCTGTGAACGGATGGCTGGAGCAGGGGCACTGCCTGACCATGTTAGTTCTTTCTGCCAGCAGCAATGATCGAGAAAGGCTGTGCAGCTGTCCCTCAAATCCCTCTGCCACATAGTCAAAACCCTTTTTGCTTCACAGCTCATCTGTAGTCACTTGTATCACTTACCAGCCCTGGCACTGAACTGCTGCCTTAGTATTTGGGTGTCAATTCCTTTTGTCATCTCGTTCCCCCAGTGTCCTTAAATGTACAGGAGGTGAAGATGATGGTAACGCATTCCCTGCAGCATCCACAGTATCCAGGCAGTGTGACCCATACACTAACAGGGGTCCACAGCCAGGAACATAGATGTCCCCTCCCCTGGCTCAGCTGGTGGTGATACCCGAAAGGAAGTTGCATTGCTCCGTGAGGTTCCCCAAAACTTTTGCTGCTGATGGAGGGGCTGAGTAAGGGAAACTCTTGTGCCCCATGCTGGCATCATTCAGCATCACCACCACTGCATTTACCAGACTGGGGCAGCCCAGACAAAGCCTGGCTGAGGGTCCCAGGGCCAGATTTCCATCTCAGGAGTGAAGCAACACTAGAATCAGGAGATGAAGCAATGCCACGTCTATCACAAACAAGGACACTGAAGAAAGTGTAGGAAGATTACACACAAGTTGTAGCTCATTAAAGGAAAACATGCTGAGATATTTTTATGTTGGTGCTACTTATAAAAGAGTCAGTTAACAGAGCTTATTATGGTAATTACAACAATGTTAAGAGAGACCTAGCGAAGATTACAGCACTTTTGTACACCATCATCATAGCTTAAGTAGAACATATTTAGGACTCAAACAAGACATCTCCCACATACCTGGCCAGGGGATAAAAAGACCAGAAGATCCCTGCATAAGCTGCTCAGGCTGCTCTAACATCCCCAGGCAGGCAGAAAACTGTCAGTGTTGTCTCAGTGTGTGGCAGAGGACTGGCCAGAGAAGGCTGGGATGCGGGGCTGGCACTGCATAGTGGTCACAGGGCAGCCAGCGTGGCAGGCAAGATGGGACAGGGATGGACTGTAGGGAATGTGGTCTCCAGGGAGATGATCTTGCAATGGGCAAGCAATTCAAAGATCTCTCCTTCATCACCTCCATCACTCTGTTGATGCAGGGATCATGCGCTGAGGAGGAGACTCAAGTCCCATGTTCGCCATGTGATCTGGCATCTCTGATAAATCCCCCTCTTACATCTCCAGTTTTCAGAAGCTGGGAGGAATTCAACCATGGAATTTAATGACCCTGGTGGGATTTGCCATCCTTTAATTTATCCAATCCATTTCTGATTCAGAATTTATGTTTTCACCCCTGGAGATGGTGTCACCTCAGTCTGTGTACTCCTCTGCACCCAGATTTATGGCAGCTTCTAGTTCAAAACTCTCTTGTAATTCTTTACACTGTAGGTACTAACTTCTTGATCCTGTTTCATTTTGGCGGAGCCCATCTTTCCTGGGTAGGCTGCTGCAAGAGTTTCCCAAATTCTTAAAAGCCCCAAACTCCTCTCTCAGCTCCTCACCATCTATCAGCACATCTGCACGGCACCTCAGAGAACATCACCATGAAGTCTGCACCCTGTCACTCACTGATCTTCCTTCACATTGTCAAATCTTTTATCTAGATGCTTCATGGGGTCTCCCACCTTCACCACCATCATATGCAAGGCAGTGGAACCCCAATAGCTATCCCAAATCTGGTTTGGCCAGCTGGGGCTCAGGAGTTAGCTGGTTTCTGGCGTAAACAAACCAATTGCAGTGCATATAATTTCCACAAGGTCGTGGGGACTTTGTCAATGATGCTCAATTTAGGACTCTCAAAACCATTTCTCAGCTGGATGTTCACCTGTATATTGCTTCACCAACAGCTGTTTTTCTTTTCTTCGAATTATTTCTTTATTCAGTTCTCTGAGATGCCAGAGCTGGAGAAGCCTGCAGCCATATCCTCTCCCACAGCTAAACTACTGCTGTAGCCAAATTCTCCTCACTTGGACTGGCTCCCACAGTCCCAGGGGCACCCACTTCAGTGCAAACTGTAAATGAGTCGATGCAGATCATGTTTTCTCATGAAGGAATACCATGCAGATTTGCATTCACACAACCTGATGCCAGTCTCCTAAAAGGAAGCACGGCATCAAACAAAGCATTACTCAGGTTGGGTTGTCAGCTGTGATTTAAGTTATGTGAGAAGCTAGGCCAGCCAACAGCATCCATATCACCCCTTAGCAAATATCCAGATGGTACTGGCTGAGCTGAGAGTGTTCTTTCTAACCTCAGAGTCAATACGTGGAGCTCTTACTGCTGGTTGCACTGGCTGTAAAGGTGGCACTAGGGAAGCTTGGAAAATTACAGGAACACCTTTTCCTTTTTAGATTCAATTTAAGAATCTAGAAAGGCTACTTGGTGCCATTTTTAGGGGCAATGACCCACAGGCCAAACAAAGGCATGAAAGAGCATGATGATCTGAGTTCCCGTGGCCAGCACAAGCATTGACTGGCTGCACAGAGCTGCTCAGTTCAGGCCTCATTAAAAACTGGGGACAGTTTAGTTTGCAAATGTAAAACAAGTGCTTCAACCACAGTTAACTTACTTAAGACTCTGCTGAGCACATCCTCACTCCCATTTAGCAGAATCTGCCGCATGCCACCCTGAAAAACCACCGTGAATGGGCCCCACTTTGGCTGCTGGTGGCTTTCCTTCCTGCAGTAACAGATAATATTGCTGAAAACACAGGCATCTTGGGAGGTCTTGTGCAAAAGTAGGGGAGTACAGTGTTCCGTCTGGGTGACAGAAGTGACGGACGCGAGGGCAGCGCGTTCAGAGCTCTGGTGGCAGCTGGGCCTGGGTGGCAATGCCAGCCCCGTCAGCCAGCACCCAATGCACACGTGTTCTACATCCTGCACTTTTGGGCAGACACCCCGCTGGGGCTGGGGCTGCTGACACTCGATCCACGTTCTCTCGGCTGTGTGGCGATCAGCTGCCGGCAGACCTGACTTACCCAGCAGGACAGGGAGCCAAAGCCAGCTTAGGTTTCTGCTTCTGCAGCCACCAGCAGATGCACTGACCCACCACAGCCAAGTCTGGCCTTCAAAACTGCTCTCCTTTACGGAGACAATTAAATCCCTCATGTGCAGCCTTGACATTAAAACATATTTCAATTTAAAAGCAATATTTAGTAATACAGTCGGGGTTTTTTTACCAGTTTATTTGGATGCCAGAATCCAGCAGAAACCTCAGTACTGGCTGTTTCATGCCTGTTTCATTTTTCCTTTCAATCCATTTTCTCTGAAAAGGAGACATAAGCAGTGAAGCCAATATAGTTTTATTGGATCCAGTGCACTGCCACTAAAACAAATATATGTACACTCAGGCCACTACACTTTTATTAAAACAAATAGAATTTAATTCAAACCAGCATTCAATAGCTACAGATTTTGGTGGGTGGTTGGTTGGTTGGTTTTTTTTGAGAGATGAAATTAAATCCTACCAATACTGTTGCTCAATATGTTTTCACAATCAGATTCATTTGACCTAGGCAATATATATTTATCATAGGTAACACATTTTTATTAAAAAGAAATTTATAGAAACCAGATTTCTTTGGAATGTATAGACAGAAATCCCAAGCCATTGTAAGATTAGACCAGGAGGACAGAGGGAAGAACCTTTATTATTTTTCATGCTGGTAAAAGACACTTCTACTTAAGGGTTCTTTTGAGTACTACACTTGGGGTGACAGATATCTTCTTAGAAAAGAGGCTTTTAGAAGTCAGTATCTTGCTAGGTAAAATATACTTTTTACAGACCAGCACTGAAAAAAACATAGTGCTCAATACAAATAAATGAATTCTTCAAAGGATTACAGTAGATTCAAACAAGAGCAAGGGAACTAGGGCTTGAGTCAAGGTGTGTCTGCATAAGATGGTATCTAGAAGAAGCAGCCTTTGGTACTAATAATCTGAAAATGAAGCAGAAAAAAGCTCAATACAGTAATGAAACTAAGTTGTCATTTACAGTACTGATGTTAATTTTATTGCATTTCCACACCTCTGTTTGCAAATGATATTTTTATAGATGCCAAAAGGAAGTACATTTTCTTTTGTCACTAAATGTTTCTGCAAATCAAGCCTAGGTCTCTATGTGTGTCTAATAGAAACCATGGCTTTATAAAAGCCTTATTTTGCACTTCCAAAACCTTTCTAGTTCTTTATTCATTGTGATATAACCTTTGATCTGGAGCAGTCATTGTCTTCCTTATTCTCTCTGCTTCAGATTATCAGAGAATAATGCAGAACTCAGGAAGAGTGCATGGGAAACCATTCACCTTTTTTTTGACAACATTTTGTAAGAGAGTGTCTGATCCTGCTTTGTAAGCAAAACTTTTTTCTCCTCCTTAAAGGAAAACACCTGGGAAGGTTGTTGAGATGTGTCTGAGCAATGGTAGAGTGTACATTTCTGTCCAAGTCAGGAGAACCCATGCACTTAATTCCCATGGGTTTATTCAAATTTCTTTTCCTCTGTTGTTAGTAAAATGTGTGAAGGAAAAAAAAAATTATTTCATAATCTTATAGGAAAATCAGCTGTAGCAGATCTTAATGGCCTCCTCTGAGCTCATAGTGGTAAGAGAAATGAGGGTGCAGCACGACAACCATCAGAGTGGAGCCCTGGCTGCATTCAGACCTGCCACAGCTGGAAACGCACATCCAGGAGCACAGAAGCAATTTTGTTTGCTGCTTGAGTGCCCCCAAGGCTCACAGAAGATGTTTGGTGTATGAACATCTTGATGTGGGGTCAGAAGGAGCGCATGTAAATACATGGTGGCACAGGGAGGTTTAGTGAGGGGGGTGTCCCCTGCTTTTTCTCCCTGTACCCTTAAAAGTGTTGTCTTGTGTTGACCTTCCCTCTTGAATCAAGGGCTCTCTCTGAGTGTCAGTCAGGAAAGCATCATTAGATAGCAGTGGTGGGGGAGCACTATCCCATCCATATGGGCTGAACAGCTGCCTTTGCAGACTTCCCAGCCAGGGGAGCAAAGGATTAAGTACAAGACCCATATCCAGACATACTCCCCCACATTGTGCTGAGTGGCAGCACCGTACAGGTGACAGAATGCTTCCTCTATTTCCAATTCACTTTATCCCAGACCAGCTACTTCTCCTGTGCCTCGTTCCCTGTGAAAACATTTCCAGTCAACAGCTCAGCAGCTGCATCTGCCCATCAGGCTTCTTCTCCCTGCCAGCCTGGTGCAGAGAGAGGAAAAAAACCCGACCCTACTCCAAACAATTTTAATTAATACTGACATTTATCAAGCTGCAGAGAAAGCAACTGCTGCTTGTTGCTTGGGTTTATGTGAAAATAGTAGAAATAAATGGAACTGTCATAAAGCTGTAGACCATCCTGTCTTCATTACATCTAATGCCTGGGAGAAATGAGTTGTGAGCAGCAAGAGATACAGGAGCTCATGGGGTGGCTGATGGACAGCCCAAGCATTGAGGCTTTCTCTGAAAAGCAGGCTTTTTCTAAACCACCCTGCCTTCTTCACATGTAGACATGTGGATCTGCTTGGGATATTGGACACCAGCTCTGCACAGTGACCCAGTAAATACCACCCATGTCCCTGCTGTGTCACGTGCTGCTCCAGAGGTGGCAGGCCTGTCTCCCATGTGATTTGGGCACATCAGCTGGGCTCCTGACATCCTGGCTCTGACTCAAAGCCCATATCTGAGTCCTCCCAGTTGCTGTTCATTGCTGCCTCACACCTGCCTCAGGACTGCAGGTCTGTGACCTGGAGGCACACACACCTTTGGCAGGTCTGCTAGGGGCTCACCATGGTGGAAAGGCCAAGCAGCTGCACTTTATGGATGTAAAATGCCAATAGTACATCAATAGTACATGCTTTTCATTTCATGCAAATGTATAAGGTCTCTGCATCTTTCCAAGCCATCTTGCCCCTTTGCTGATCATTTATAGGCCTTTTAAATGTTGTTGTAAAAGCCGTAGTATTCATCACAGCTTTCTACCAGGGCAGCCTTTGGACATTTCTACCTGCTTATTGACAGCTTTTCCTTAAACTCCTCTGCAGCATTTACTTCCTAGCAAAAAGGTAAACCCTTAAAGAGAATAATTTCTTGCATCCTGACTCCTGGAGGTAGAAAAGAATTAATCTTCTTCCACAGATGTGTTCCAGCATCCCAGATGTCCTTTACTTTAAATTAAAAGCAAAACAAAGAAATAAGGAAATAAATAGAAAGACTTTGTATGATGGGTCAGTAGTGTATGTGATTTCCTTTGCAAGAGCTAATACCTGACCTGATATGAAATGCTAACTGGTCCTGATATGAAATGCTTACAATACACTCCATCAAAAAAAAAAAAAAAAAAAAAAAAAAAAGTCCCCCCAAAATATAAAACCCAGTATCCTGTGAACCAGTTAAAAATAGACATTCTAAGCAAGGGATTTGTAGGTCAGGAGAAGCTTATCTGTAATCCCTTTGGGAAAAGTAAATCCTCCTGTGGCCCCAGAAAAGTCCAGTGGAGTCCTCCTGGGGCAGAGAATGCTGGTGTTGGTTTGTTGTGTTTCTGAGAACCTGCAGCTCTGGATGCATACCAAGTACTTTTCTGAATGCCATTTTGGCCTTTAATTCCTCAAAGAGCCCTGTCCTCCAGGAAGGAAGCCACAAAAGCCACACCAGTGCCTTCCCAAGCTCTGAAATAGAGCTGAAAGCAAAGAAGATCCAAACCTCCCAGACCCATATTCACTTTTCAACCTCACAGACATCCTGTGTGAGTGGACCGATGAATTTCGCAGTAATTACAGAATCAGATCCTGATGGCAAATAGCTGTAGACCCTCAAAGCAATGGGCACTTCCCACTGTACAGCCCCTCCTGGTACCCCTAGACACAGTCATGTATGGTATAAGACTAAGATTCAACAAGCCAGGATATCTTCTGTAACCCTTGTTTTTAATGCAATTGTTTAATATCATACAATAGAACAGTCATCCTATAGTGACTTTCAAATGGGCCTTCTCATCCTGAAAAGGCACTGTGAATGATAAATGATTCTTCCCAATATTGCTAAAGTGAAATCCACCTATTTTTGTCTCCTTCAGCTCTAGCCAGCAGCAACTGTTGGCTGCTGATAGCTACAGACAGCACATTTCCCTTTCAGGAAACAAATATTGTTTTATTTTGTAGGAAAAAATATCCCCGGTAATGTCAGCTATAAAGTACAGTAACTGGTCTTCAGCAATACATTGAATTATACACACCTAACTGTATTGGAGACTATAAATTCATCAGATGGTGCAGGCCAGGGGGGCTTGAGGAGTGGAAGGGATTTGTCTCTTGTCCCCCTCCGGGGAGAACTGTCACCCCAGTGCTGAGATATTGTTTGAGCAGTGACTCTCTGAGGGCAGAGAAGGCAGAACTTGCTGAGTCTGTTTGCGATGTGCTTATCTATTATTGGCATTCAGATCCCGTAATAACTCAGGGAATACAAATAGAAAATGTGCCCACTCAAAACATCTTTGGATCCTGAAATGACAAATTCCTGCTGCAGGGAAGAGACTGATTTGGTTCCTGCCAGTCCAATTCCCATGGGAAAAAACCTTGCCATATTCTGTGGTAAGTTTTTAGAAATTCACATGATTGTGGGGATGTGTCAGAAAACATAAAGGAAAATCACAAGCAGTGATAATGTCACTGACATGGCATTAAAGACTACTTGCAGCTGTTCAGCAGTTACATCACGCAGAGTGATAAAGATGATAATTTTTTGTTTCCTAGTATTTACTATTATTTTTCCTCTGGTTTTGGAAACCTGGTTCTATTACTTTTCTTCCCCTGACATTCTCCTCTGACCTTTTCTTCCAGCTTTTCTAAGTACCATAATGTGCCCTTGTAACAGCCTTTGAGCAATATTTCACATCTAGCCTCCTTTGTGTTGACAAAGCAAATTTAGAGTAAAATCTCTTTTTAAACTATGTTTTAACAGAGAAAATAAAAATTAATATGGAATAAAAAAATTTAATTTTTCAGGCAAAAGAAGGAGATTAAGTTGTTGGAGGTTTTTTTACATATGTTTTACATAGATACATTCACTGCTCTGTTATTTCCATTTTGGTTTGCATTGTAATTCCTAATCCATGTCAATTTAGAGCACCTAATTGCCAGTTAAAACACAATATAAAATCTCTTTAAAATGAGAAGTATCCTTGCCTTTGCTAATGAATATCTTTTCTGGGTATAGCTAACTTTCTACAGTCTTTCTGTCATGTCCACTGCTATTTTTATCTTCCTGTACTTCTCTCATCAAGTGAGCTTTATTTTTAATAGTTTAGTCAAGAACAATAACAAAACCTCAATAAAATGATGAGACTGTTTCGTCTCATTGTGCCTTTTCAGAAGTGTTGATTAAGATGCTCAAATAAGTATCACATCACCACATGACTTATGTAATGGAGTTCTTCAGTCACTAATTTCTGCCAAGTCTACATGTCTAATCCAGTGATTTTAGCCAACACTGAGATCAAGGGCTTATTCTTTTTAATAAGCTGTTTTTATTATAAACATATGCATCATGCTTATTATTTTTAGTCATAGAATTTTCATTAGAGATCTGTGCCTGATATCCACGCATGACTCATTACATGACAATAGATACATTATACTCGTTACAAATCATTCAAATTTGGGGACAAATTTGACCTGATGTAGTAGAGTGTTAGTTCCTAAAATGATAATGCTGAGTTTATAGCCCCTGCATATGGGTGACTGGAGGTGTAAACTAACACAGGGAGAAAAGCACAGAAAACCCTTACTTTCAGTCTGTGCTTCTCCACCTTAATGCAAACAATCAATCATTACAGAAAGAAGCCCAATACTGATCCTTTCCCCACTGAGGTCAAGAAGTGAATTTGAAGTGAGGGAACTGGGTTCACTGATAAAAATGATAGACAATTAGTGTGTGTTGTGTTTAATTGGAATGAATGAACTTAATTATTTGGTTTCCAATAAAGCAAAAAAATGGTACATGAATCCATTAATAATGAAGAATCTTTGGTTGTTTCTTTGCTGTTATTTTTGATGCTCAGAAGTGGGTCACTCTGTATGTGAATAAACAAAGAAAATAAATGGCTAGAAGAGGAATGAATTTTCCATAACCTGATTAAAGGATACGTCTGGCTCCTCAGAGAATGTTGTAGTGCTTAATGATTTTGTTGTTGCTGTTCTTAATGTGTCTAATGTTTGTTGTTTAAGAAAATCAAGAATAATGTTAAAAGGTTGCTCCAGAAGGGAGCTGTCAGCCAGGAGGAGGAGAAAGCCTTGTATAGCCAACAAATTATATAGCAAACTGCAGAAGGAGAGAAGACCTCTCCCACCCAGGATGAAACTTCACTGGATCTAAAATGAGGGGCCAGTAAATTGTGCAGTGTGACCCCCCCAAGCCCCACGTCCCCCAGCTGCAGCTCAGCTGGAGCATGCATGGTGCAGCAGTGTGCACACAAGCTCCAGGTACATGCCCCCCGCCAAGCACTCTGTGTGCCCTGGGACCTGGGCTCAGGGGAGAAATCCCAGCAGCCTCAGTTCAGATGCTCTGCCACAGACCCAAGATTCTCCATCTTTCAGCATCCCCAGAACGGAGTGTCATTGCAGCTGAGAGCCAGAGCAACCCTGTGCTGGACAGGACCACACCTCACACGCATTGAGTGACCTTGAGGGCCCTTGCAGCCTGTGCCTAGGAGACCAGGCTCAGCCTCTTTGTTCCCTGCCACTCATATATGACAAGAAATGTGCCTCATGGGAGGTCCAAGATGTGGGGCTCCCTGCCACTCAGCCAGGATGGGCTGCAGCACTTCCCAACCCTGGAAATGCTTGCAGGGAAGAGACCAATAATGGCCTGCTCTTGGCCCAAAATGCCTTTCAGTTGTGTCCTGATACAAATTCAAATGTGGATGTGAGGCTATCCCTGGATCCCACTGATTAGATACAGGCTCAAGTCCCATCAGCTTGCACCAATTCCTGGTATCAGCACCTCCCAGTCACTGCACAAAGTTCACTTCTCTCCCAGCTGCTTGATCAAAATCCAAGTGTTTCCAGGACAGCGTGTGCTCTTTTGGCATTGGCTGTGAGACCAGACATAAAATCCTAATGGGCTGTGTTATTATTTTAGCATGCTGCTTGTTCAGTTCTGTGCAGAGCAAACTAGGGGAGGCAATTGGCAGATGCTATGAGATCACAGCAACAAGAGTTGAGAGAAGTTGCGTCGACAAAGAAAAGACAGTTCCCTAGCTTTGAAGGGCTTTCTGCCTGCCAAACTGTGAATGTCTGCTGGGGACAAATGGAGCCATGAGAATCCCTTGAAGAGAAGATGAAAAAACCACAAAAAACATCATATGAAGGCTCCTTTGCAGCATGAAAAGACAAGAACCTTAACCAGAGCAGCTGCTAGTAGCATCTCCAAAATGACAGGAGGATGATGACAGTAATAATACATCTTTGAAGGATAAAGCCTTTATTAAGGAAAAATTAGCAAAATTAATTCCTGGTATTAGTCATTAATTTGTCTAGGGTCACACAAAGGTTGAACTTGACTCCTTAGAGACAATACTTTTCACTAGTCTGCATCTCCTTAAGCAGTCCTATTTATTTCTTGCAGACATGTTTGCAGTTTGTAGAGCTACCTTCATAATATCATCGAGCTGGTCTTTGTTAGCTCAGGATCCTTTTCACACCGCTCACCATTTTAGTTCCCATAACAACAGAATACATTTGTAATGTGGAAACTCGCCCTCTCTCAATTCTTCTGGGCAAGCTTGTTTTCTTCACTTAAGAGAAGCTTGTAACATGCTAGAGGTTTGTGCAAACCTGAAAACTTGAATAGCTTAACACAGTAGGTGATCTGGTGTAAAGTTTTGATGAAAGTATGTTCCTGTTTAGTCAATATATTCAGGTAAAGTGACAATTTCAAATGTCTGCAGCTTTTGGCTTTGGTATAGCCAGGGGTTGCCATACCATACCTGCATTTTCTAATTGAGATATAAAATACATGTTTTTGAATATGCCTTCTTAGATTCCAGTGAATTCATTGTGTATTTATTGTGTGAAAAAAACCAGTTTGAAACCAACGAAGTTGGCTAGCCTAGCAAGCTTTATCTTCAGCCTATAGCTCTTTCCCTGAATTCAATACTGCAGGCACAATTTAATGCAAACCCAATTTATGACTTAATGCTCCAGGGACCATAGTGGGAGATTGTTACATTATTCTTTTCTAATCCTATTTGTGTTTTAATTTGCTAAGTCTGTAATGAGGTGCATGCCTTGAATAGATTCAAGATCTTCAACATTGCTTTTGACTTTGTTTAATATAATAGATTGTACAGTTTGCATTCAGAATTGAGGTGTTCCAGTCAGTACTATCTCTTCATTTTCAAAACTAGAGTGGATAAAATTATGTTCTGAAAGTAATTGTAACCATGTTTCCTTGTTTATCACTTAATGGTGTATTTCCTGTTATAATTTTCTGTTACAATATGTGAGGTCACAAAAATCAATTCTCGGTGGACTCTGACTTGACTGCTCAAAATTACTCCCCAAAATGCTCTGAAAAAATTAAGGAGAAAACAAAGCACTGGGTAGTAACTGGCTGGCTATACTAATTCTTTTGTATTATTGCTATTTTTTTTGTGCTGTTGAAACTCTAGTAAAAATATAGAGAAATGAAGTAAAATGTCAGTTACATGAGATACTCAAGTGATGATAATCAACATGCCCCTATTTATGCTGATGATTTATGGCGACAAATCTACCCCAATATACCCCTAGCATTTGGTTCTAAAATTCATTGCCTGTGATCCCAGTTGCCATTCATCCACATGGAGAATAGAAATCCCATTTCAGATCATCTCTAGACTTCAGTTTTGCTTTCATTCTTTTTGGAAGAGAGAGAAAAAAAAGAAAACTCCATAATATATTTGATTTTATTTTTGTGATCATATTTTAAAACATACTAGACCCCAAAAATGTAACAGCTGAGAAAGGCAAAATATTTAAAAAGGAAAAATTCAATGCCTTGATACCTAAAAGAAGGGAAGGGGAAGGGGAAGGGGACGGGGAAGGGGAAGGGGAAGGGGAAGGGGAAGGGGGTGATGTCACAATTACTAGGATTTAAACAGGACTCTTGTTTTCAGACAGCACACAGTTCTTATAATATTTCCCTGGCTGGTTCTCATTGCTATCACACAAACCTGTGTCCTGAGTCACCTTTGTCCTGTAACAGCCATATCAGGGGAAAATCAGAATTTTGGTTCCAAATGCATGGTCAGAGCCAGTTGTTCTTTTTCCTGTGTTCTGGCACTGTAGGAATCTATTAAACTCACAGAATGCAGCTGGAGCAGTTATGTCACTGACCCAAAATAAGGTGTAAGCAGACATTCCACAGAGCACAGCAAACAGTCTTTACACTGACACTCACAGACATATCCCACCTAAATACCTTCTTGCAATATTAGTCAGACATTCCTCTTGATTTCTTCCCTGTTTTCCTTTCCTGGCTATAGTTTTGCCTAAATCTACGCCTTTGGAAAAAGGCAGAAGCCAAAAAAATACAGGATTTTATAAAAATGAAAAGACAGACAGCCTTTTCCAGAATGCACACATCCAGGACGTAGAGTTTGCAGCAGCAGTACAGCAGGACCATGCCTTATGAGTCACAAATGCAGGAGTTCAATAATCAGAATAATGAAAGCTTTTGCAATTTAATTTCTTTTTCTAGCATGCATTCTGTTCACTTTCCACACAGTCTTAAGAACTAATAAATCAGAATAATGGAAAGCTTACAGAAATCTTGCATTGTATTAAAAGCTGCTCTTAATTTGTGAAACCTCCACTCAGGCCAAGAGATTCTTCAGTTTCTTAATTATCAAAGCAATCATGAAATAACTCCAGCCTTTCTCAAATTTCAGAAGAAGGAGTATGAGGACTTTGGATTCATATCTCTGGCTCTGAGGAGATGGATGATGGACCAACTGCTGCAATACCCTTATTTTCCATCTTGGATGCAGCTAAAATCTCTCATAAACTTGATTTTGGTAAATCCAGACAATGGGAAACTCAGAAGCACCAGTGAGGCTCTACACTCTCGGACATTTTTGAGGTCTGAGAAAACATCTGTGGGTACAAAGATACCATCCAAGCAAATTCTGACTTCCCCCCTTGGTTAGTACTGAACACAAAGCCTGAATCTCTAGTAATTACCTCACAGGTAAACTAAAGCAATCTTTATTTCATATGGCAGAGAATGAAAGACAAACCATCAGAACAGCCCTTGGTTAAGACTAATTATTTTTGGATGAAGCGCTGCTTAATTTTTTGCAATGTATCTGCTCCCATCACACCAGGTAGTGTCTGGTGGTGATACTGATGGGGAGGACACATGAGGAAGGTATATGGGGTTTAAGTAGCATATCCACAGACCTAATAAACAGAAAATACCCGAGTCTAGATGGAGGATTTTCAGATAGTAATCTTCATAGACCACAAGTGGTCTTTGGAGTCCTTTCTGGTCATCTGGAGAATAAAATTAATATTTGTCTTATTACTGAGGTTCCTGGCACCAGGACTGGTGGAATACCTCAATATCACTTCATTTAAACTTGTGCCACAAAAAAATTTTTTAAAAGGCACGCAGGCTGTGTAGGGACTGTGTCTAACAGACATGGCAAAGCAGTTTTTGGAACCAGAGCTGGATGGCTCTCAAGAAGGGCTGCTGGCCATGAGTTAGCTCAGGAGCCATCAGATCCATTGGAAAAATTTTAAAATGACACTCATGACTGACAGTCACTGCCTGCTTCCACCATCCCCCACATAATGACTGGTGTAAAAGTGCTGGATCTCCAAAAATTCCTGTCAGACAACTTTGAAGGGTTAAATGTCATCCAGCATCCAACCCTTGGCTGTTGGTCCTGCAGGCAGCCAGATCCCTGCCCCACATGGGTTCCCAGGGAGAAAGCATGGAAGCTTCTGAAGTGGATCTGTGGTGAAAATGAGATGCTTAACTCCAAGAGTGCAATGCTGGATACCTTCTCACAGTTTCTGTCTTGCCTAAAATGCATCAGTACTGCCTCTCTATTTCACTTTCAGAGTCATGCCTGTCTACTCTGCCCTGACCTAGCCATATCAAGAAATTAGATAAATTTCCACATTAGTTCCCAGGGACTAACCTTTGGACCAACACACCACTGGGACCAGCTAGTGCTTAGCTGGTTACTCCACTGCTGTAGAAGGTGCAAGTTTGAGTCTTCTCAGGCAGATGAAAGAACTAAACATGTTTCCCACTCGCTGGGTGAGTGCTCTGCTACCTGACTTTTGCATACAAGCAGCACATGATGCACTTTTCATATGTTCTTATTTACAAGAAAGCAGCAGAAGTTACCCCTTCCCAAAATTTGCAGCGGATACCAGAATTTTTGGTGTGTTAATTTCCTCTGCAAATACCCACTGGACTTAGATCATCCAAGGGTTTTAGTCAGAGCAGAGCTGAGTTTCTGCTGCTCAGACAGTCTTGAGGCACATTTTGAGCTGCTCAGGAGGGAAAGCACAACATGTGGGACAATAGGTGCCTTCACAGACTGGTGACAAGCAAGCACAGCTTTAGAGTTGCGTGCCACACATTACTGGAAGATGAGCTTCATCTTAGTATCAGCCTTCTGATTGTTAGGCAACTCAATAACACTCATCTTGACTTGAGGCAGCAAGGAGAGATGGGCATTTCCCAGAGCAGACCTGCTGGTCAAAAAGGACTCACCTTTGCTTGATGCAAGCACCTCAGGATGCAGTTCCACTTTTCTCTGTAACTGGCACAGTTTTAAAGCTCCTCATCCTTTCCCATGCATGCTTGCAGCTCCCATTGCCTGCCCTGGCCACCGCAGGGCTTGCAGACTTCCAAACCAGGACAGTAAAATCCTGTAAAGCAAGTCAGAATTTCCCACGGCACCTGGTCAAGATTTAGTTTTGACTTCCTTTTTTTCATGAGTGTCCAGATAGAGTAACTGGTTTTCTGTGACAGCAGGAAAAAAAGAGTCTGAGGGAAGGATGTCTCTTACCTGCTAGAGTCCAGGAGACATTTATGAGGGGAAACATTTATTATTGGAGATGCATATTCAAACTTTAAAATACATCTGTGACTTGATGGTCTTGTGTGTGTAGCAAAGAGCAAGTGCACAGTGATGGCCCAGGAACCCTGTGTCTAAAGAACAGAGTGCCAGAGCTGCAGGAGAATCCCAGGCAGCAAAAGGCACTTGCAGAGAGCGGCAATGAAAATTTTGTCAGGGAATGTTTCCCACCATGGGTTAGGAGGGCTGCAGTGTCCTTTCTGCCCTTACACCCAGTGTTGCACAACCCAAGAGGACCAAGTCCCTGCACAGCCCACCACCACCCATCCTCACTCCCACCAACAGAGACACCTCAGGCCACAGCAGCTGAGCCTGCTTTAACAGTAGGCAACCAGGGGGCTGCAGACTATGGAAAGACAGGCAGGGAAGCACTTCCAACAGAGGAAAAAAAAAAAATCAGTGCTCACAAGATAAAATGTATTCAGTGGGTAATATGATGCCTGCATGCTAAAATTCCTGGAGGTAATTAGACTTCATGTTTGCATATGCTTATTGCTTTGTCTCAAGTGTATTTTTCCTAAAAACATTAAATATTTTGTTATTATGATTCCTTAAAGAAAGCATCCATTTCTCCACAAATGAAATCAGATATTTGTGTTGGTTCCTTCATATAGATGCATGTAGGAAAGTGTAAGCATACATCTATATGTCTCTATAATGTGCTCAGAGGTATCTAACCTTATAGTTGTTATTAGAAAAACAAAATAGAAGGAGGAAAGCTGTTAGGTGCTCTTTCCAGGAAGCTGACAGTGCTGGCTGACCTTTATCATGGCATGAGCATGTATTAGCCAAAATAATACCTTAACAGGTTTTTAGTACCTGACTATATGTTCTGTTCTAAGGAATAGCAAACGTTTAATCATAAATATTTTAATGGCTTCAGGGATTCATGGTATTCAATGACTGTGTTAAATGATAATAATCACATCTGGTTTATTACTATAGTAATTCAGCAGCTTCTCTTCAGTAGTTATTTTTTATTATATGTGCTGTGCTACTGTCATGGTCATTTATAGCGGTAATATTTTAAAGTGGCTCATTTGTTTGTTTAAGGACAGTTTCACAATATATTTCTGTATTAATATACGTTTTGTACTATTATTTTCAAGCTGCCACTGGAAAATTGATCCTAGCTTGTTACAATGAGAGGGGCCGAGACTGACGCAGAATGCCAATGCTGGGAGTGAGCGACAGAGCAGATGGGTAGTGTACTGGTCTCCACTGGGGCTGTAATTGCTGTTGAGTTTTATTCATAAATGAAGGGGTCCATTAAGAAATAGTTAACTAATAATAAACATGAGGGGAGGATTTGAATCAGTCAGAGCACAGACAGAAAAATGCCATAGTTACACAGTCAAAAAGCAACTGGATATGGCCAATGTACAAATTTTTACCCAAAAATAATCCCAGTTTTTGCGTGCTAGTGCTCTTATAATGGAGCGACTTTTACTAGGCAGGCAAGGGAGAACTGATTGATTTTGCTGATCATTTTACTCAGCTACCTGCCCACTCTCAGTCACATGAGAGAGATCTCATTTATCTTAATGGGATCATTCGTGAGAGTAAAGGTTTGGAGGATCAAGCCATATATCAGCACAAATGGGAAGAAAGTAGCAGGAATTAGTTATCAAATTAGAGGGGGGACCACTCAAGACTGGAAAGACATTCCCACCATTATTTTCTCACCTTGGAATTGCCAATTTCTAAAACCTTGTTTTCCTCAGCATGCTGCACTTCCTGGTCATGGCATTCTCAGGCATCCAGGATTCAAGCTACCTACCTGAAGAAAGTGACAGTAGAATGAAAGTAGACCACAAGGGAATGTCTTGTAGGGTAGCATGTGTGAAGATGTGGCAATCTCTTATCAAACCCTAATAGCTCTCTCAGCAGCCCAACCTTGGGAGGTTTATGTTGAATTTAAGGGCAACCAAGAAGTTACTGGCCATGATGACTCATTAGAGCTTGCCCAGTATATTGAGACCTTGCATTATCTTTACAGCTGGCACAAAATAATTAGTAACCATGTTTATGGGTGTGAAAGATATAGATAAAGGCTATTTGTAAACCTTGTTTGTGAAATAAAAACCGGTAGAGCAAGGGTTAACATTCTGCTCTCTCCCTTTTTGCTTCTTTCTCTCTCTTTCCATTTCCTTTCCTGCTTTTAATGACCTGGTGAAGTAGGTTCTACTTAGTTCAGCAAAACCTCTCCACTATGCCACCACACAGGATGTATTGAACTGTTGCAGCAAAAGTTAAAAGGAAAGTAAGGACAATTGTTAGTGCTTCTTTCCTGCTCTGTTTTCTAGTTGGTTTGATTGGTTGGTGAGCTGAGAGTAGATGGCTTTTACAGCACTGAGTGATGAATAGCTCTGAAATAGTCTGTAACCAGAAGTGCCAACTGACATGCTGCTGATGTAACTGACACACAGGGTTATGTTTGTATAGAGTCACTTAAATAAACATGTGTTAGGCTGGAGCCAGCTACACCAGCCCTTCTTTACTTCCCCTCCACCCTTCATTTATCACCAAAAGATAATAACAAGGATTTGATCTTCCTATCAGTCATTCATTATATTAATTAATTAAAATGTAATTGTTTTAAATGCCTGTCCACTGGCATGGGTACTTTGTACTGCACTTAAAACACACACACTATCAGAGGACAAAATAAATCCTCAATAAAAAGACACACTCATCAAACGGGTTCCTTCAAACTAGCAGTTCCTTTCATCCTGCAATTATCTCCGTAGCCTTCAAAGTGGCCTTTCCCTAAATGCTCAGGAAAATAAATTGGTCCAGAAGCTTGACAAGGAGTTCAACTAATCCCAGGTCTTACAAAAGGAGCCAAAGAAAATTCCTCAGAGAAAAAGCTCTTCTAGGAGACTTCCCCTTTCCTCTACTTGTACTTAACGTTGTGCAATGTTTCTTCCTGTGTGGCTTTCTGTGTAGCTTCATCAAACCTTATAAAGATCTTTATTCCTCTTTATGGCTTTTCTGTCTCCCAAGTTAAGTGCTGAAATAAATTTTCAATCTAAGCCTTAAAATATATATACTGGCATTGAAACCCACACTTCTGTGTGATTATACTAGGCAAGTCAGTATGCAACAATCTGGTTTTAATGTGAAAATCATGGGAGAGTACAAAACAAGGATAAGAATTTATGCAAGGGCCATTTCTATGGGTAGTTTTTCTGTTTGGCTTTGGGATCTTTGACTGACCTAACACTCAGAAAATCTTTATTGCAAGACTCAGGCAGTCTTAAATTTAATAACTCACATATCAGAAATATATGGTTACTCAAAGTGCCAGTATGGGATAGCATCCATTATAAGACTGGTTTAGGCACACAAGGATGGATTACTTTCACAAGAGGGAGTAAATGGAATTTAAGAATTCTATAAATTGCATTTACCCTGATTTTATTCTAATACTCTCTTTGTTTATTTCCCATCACTGTGCACTGGGAATGAACTCTACCTTACCACAGCCAGTCCCCAGCTTCCATAGCAGCATTCCACAGCAGTGCAGAAGACTGCCTACCCAAATAAAAGAAAGACTGGATAAAACAGTGCGCTGGTTTGTTCATCTTAAACATCACGTTATATTGCTTGGTTTTAGTACCTCAGTACTCTGGGTCTGAGCCACCCCTAAGCTTTTCCCTGGCGCTACCCACTTGATAATAAGGCTGTCTGTTTTCAGACCATCCTGCCCACGCTGCCATGCAGACTAGAGAACAGACAGACTTTGCTAGTGTCCACGTGAGGATTTTTAATGCACTCACTTACTAGGTACAGTAAGGCCTCCTAGCCATCTCTGAGTTGCTAATCCACACATAAGCCTTCAGAGTATTCCTGTAAAGGGTCTCCTTAACTGGCTTGTTAAGCCTGAGACACCTGGAATAAGGAGGAAAGGAGCTGGCAACCAGCTTCAGCACTGTTTGGAATTAACTGCTGGGGCAGAAACAGACAGGATGCAAAGGAAAGCTCTGCAGAGCCTTCTGGGCCCCAACTGCCTCCACTTTCACCTCTATCCAGCTGAGCTGGGAAGCTCTGGCAGCCGGTGGGAGCTTTCCTAAATTTACACCACCTGCTCTTCATGCCTCTGTGCATCAGATGAGTCAAATGGAAAGGAAATTCTTAAAAAAGCACATGGTCAATTCTTGGTGTAAATCAAAACCGGGAGCAAATCACCGTAGCTGTTCTTGAGAGTTTTGGTTTCAGACTCAAATGTTTGTTTTAATATGGTGGTCTTTCACCCTTCTTCTCCTTGCTTTCTCAAGACACATGGATGACTATTGCCTTACTTTACGCTGAGCTTGCTTTAATGACGTCAGCCCATTCCTTGGAATGAGGTCACTAATTAACTACACAACCTTCCACTCTTGTTTTCTGAAAAAGGGCCTCTTGCACTGGGAGACCTGAAGAGTTACAGGACACAGCGGTAGCTATGGCATTTAATATCTTGTTGGAGGCATGACAGATTTAGCACACACTTGCCTGGCTATTTGGATTTTGGAGAACACTGTATGCCTGATTTCTATCAGTTCGAAGCAATGCCTCATTGCAGGCCTAATTTGCAGGACAGAACCTCTTTAAGGGAAAAGGAAAACGAATACCACCCTCTATAAATTAGCTGGAACAAACAAACTAGTTGCTCAAAGTTACTGTACTCCTGCCAGGAGTCATAAACCAGCTAGCTGTGTTTAAGAAAAGTAAAAACTGTTTTTCCTACCATGGAATAAACATTCTCTGGGTTCTATTCCTAACCACAAATGGCAAATGTATGCAACTCTCTGAGAACCAAATTCTGCTCACTTTCCAAATTCGCTTAATATCCAATCCTGGGAGATTAATTAACTTGACATGGAAGCCAACACTGAACCTGGAATAGAAGTGTTTTTTGAAGTAAGTGGTGTTCAGTTCATCTAAAGAAACTGCTCTGCTGAGGCCAGCAGAAAAACCTGCAATATTTAACCTAGATGCTCCTGTTTTCCAGTTTTGCAGGTAAAGTTTTGATTTTAAGTATGAGACCTGAGAAACAGATACTGAGCACAGGTATGACCACCTTTTAAGTGAAAGAGGAAGCATTTATCTACCTCCAGAATTAATTCCAGAGATTTTCAAACAAACCTCACAATGAGCACACCTTCACAAAACATACAAAATACACGTGCTGAAAACAAGATTTTTGGCTTTTCCAAGGAAAGAGCTAATCCTCTAGTTCAGAATTCAAAAAGCAGATCATCACACTCCTCAGTGGGAACTGCTGCCTGGTTTCACCCAGGCTTCCAGCTGGGAAGCCTGCAGAGAACCCCAGTATTCCTGCTTGCCCCCTCACTTGCAGACAAAGGCAGGGATGGTGTAATATGCATTTTCATTGTAGCAAGAATTCCAAGAGGCAGAAGTTGTGTCTTCTCCATGGCCCTTTAAAATCACCTAATGTTGCTCTGGTTGTCCTGACTTCACAAGGAGGCCTTGAGATCTTTCTGTAATTACAAACACATCCTCAAATCCTGCATCCTCACCCAGCCCCTGGCATCCACCTGGCTGGGCTTCAGCTGTGCATGGTTGAATTCTTGGGGTTCAACACCAAGTTCACTCAACCTCTCTTGACCTTGCCTTATCAGCAGTTGTTCAAAAAGCCATTTAAATGCGTTTATGCCTTTGTGTACAATTCTACAAGTAAAAGTATACTACCAGCATGTTAGCAAGCAGCTGAAATGCTGACTTCTTTCAAAGGAGTTAGAAATAGATCTTGATCAGTCTAGGCAGCTTTGAAAATCTTCTTTCCATTCAAACTCTTCACAAGCCAAAATACATTTCAAAATCTAATACACCATGTCCAAACTTCAAAACAGTATAAAGTTATTAGTTTTTCAGCAGGTTAAGTCTGACAATTAGGTCTTTCAAGAAGATGTTTGTCCAGCTTCACAGTATTCTAAACAGCCCTAGAGTTCTTCTAAAATAGTTGGTCTTGCACTAAAAAGGAGAAACAAGAAAATCCTCCATTGAATGTAAAATTAATGAAAAATATATGTCTTTTTGATTTCCCCCTCTCTTGTTCCACTCACCATTTCTCCTTATGTTTTTCAACCTTTTGGCCAATGCCAGTATCACTTTCATCATTATCCTGTGTAGTCTCCAACCTATTAAAGAAAATCTCTCTCAACAGAAATACACATCTGCATTTTCTCCTGATTCTTGATCCATTAGCAAACTTGCCAACTGTTCATTGTGAATGAGTAATTTTCCTTTTGAGGAACCATTACTTCATGATTTTTAATTAATACAATGTGGAAAGCAACAAACTATTATAGATTTCAGAGGGAATTTTTCAATCCAAACCGGGTCAGGAGGTCAGCATATGAGATAGGTTATTTGATAGCATAGGATAAGATACTAACTCTGCTGTTTCATGACATGCCCTCTAACCCATTGCTATCTGAATAAAACATGCCCTTTTCCAATGTGTATTTCTTGGTCATTAAGTTCCCTTCCTGTGCCTGGGCTTCGTACTCTGCTCTTGACAGGTTTCTCAGGAAAGAACTAATACAATAGGACTCCCCAAAGGAGGGAAAAAAGGGTGTCTTTGTAGGAAATATTAATTCCCAGGGCTTACACTGAGGCAGACTGCTATGTGTGGTCATTCTGCCTTGCGACTGGTGCTGCATGCAGGAAACTGGTTGAGAGCTTGGTGATTGATGTGGGCTGCTGGGTTGGGTCAGGGGAACAGATGTGTATTAGGTCCCTGATCTAGCCACGGAGAAGAAGTTTGAATGCCTTTAAAAAGTGCCCAATTGCCTGATTTTGCCAAGCTAGTTTGACACATTACCTTATTCATGAGCTATCATTTTCATCCCAAGGGCGTATAAACTGGGTAGCATGGAAAGGCATGTTCAACTGAATAATTGACATTCAACTGTGCAGAAAGAAAATTGAATGGGCAAGAGGTCCAGCTGCATATCAATGCCTCAGACTGGCTGCCATATCCAAAACCCAGCAGATTATCTCTTCTTTTCCTTTTTCCTAAGATTCAGTTTACAATGAGCAGGAATCCTCCACACACACTGTAAAACTAAATAAAAAATAAACTAGACTAAATAAAAAGTAGAAAGGTATGAAAATGTAACTAAGGTGATGTGCACAGCAGGGCAATACTAATGACCTCATCAGATGCTTACTGTTGCTTTTTTTTTGGAGAGACAGTGGCTGGTTTTTAAGTTTTTGAACAAAATTACAGCAATGTATGAAAGAGATGAATAGTTCTGCAGATCTGGTTACTGACTGCAAATAAAGCAATAATATTTGCCATAGCAGCATGTTAGGAAGTTCCTTTTACAATCAGTTAGCTATCAAGCCTGACGATTCACACATAATCATTTAATGTATACCAGTAGAAGAGCTTTAGTATCTCTGGGTTACTCACTGCAATCTGTCTGGCCCTTGTTTGGACATGCAAGTTCTTCAGTACAAGCACTGTCTGTACTTTGGATTCTGTACAGCAGAGCACAGAACAAACTGTTGGTGTTTAAAAAGGAAATGATTAATATTTCCCCTATTTACTGGACTAGAAATTCCAAGATACCATCAGATTCCCACAACTAGTTTCTGCTAGTACCCAAGCACACAACTGCTAGTTAAAAACCCTTTTGTCATGACAGGAAAGTATTCAGCAAGAAGCAGTGAGAACTGAAAAACCCCAAACCCACTTGAATTTCCATTAGAGTGAGGTACCCGTCTCTGACAGTGAAGCACAAAGTTGTTTAGCACCAGCAAATGGGATACTGTACATTATGTCATTGACCCTGTCTTTAACCTAAAATTGCAATTACCAATGAAACATATACTTCCAAGAAGCACTAGAATGAAGCTACCCCTCACCCCTGACTGATTTTCTGCCATGTGCTGGCTTTTTGGAGTAGATAGGTCACAGGGGCCAGCACAGATGTGGACCAAACATATGGACAAGAATATAAAGTAGAGTGACATGATGGTGTAGGGTAAAAAGCACCATCTTAAGAGCCTCATTCAGCAACCATTCTTTACTCCTGGTCACTCTACAAAGAGACTGTGTGTGCACAGTTAGATCTGGTGCTCATTTCACTCTGCTGCCACACTTTAGAGTCCTAGATGACACAACAGTACGTGCTGCAAGACTGCACCCTCCTGACTCTGCCAGCACTCAGTGGTGCTGAACATGTTCTCTCACAGCTCACACATTAATTGAGAACCTGTCAGCAAGACATGGTACATTTTTACAAAGAGACGAAAAGAATAGATTTTTTGGGATCTCTGCTGTGGAGAGTCTTTTTTTTTCTAACAGGTCTCCAAATGCTCTGCTCTAGGACTATGTCTCTGGACTGTATAAAAATGATATTGTACAATCCTGAACACTTCTTTTAATCTCTTGCTAATAAAGCTTACTGAGGGAATATGCTGCTACCAACAATAGATACTTTGATTAATCAGAAGTCTGGGTCTGTACCCACAACAACCTCTGCCTGCTCCAATCCTATATAGGGATGAAGAAGAGAGGAGGGATCAGGGCAGGAAACAAGCATACCTGCTACTGGAAAGTCTTTTCCAATGTGACTCTAGCTGGTTTGGGGGCTTGAAGAAGCAAGGCAATGAGCCACACTTCAGAAATCAGAGAGAGCTGAAGGAGTGATCTGCAAAGCCAAAACTGTGACATTTCCTTGAACTTTCCTGAATGACAGAGGAGTTCAAAAGCCCATGAGTCAGTTGTGTGTGCCAGCGAAACACACACTGCCATGAAGGCACCATCAACCCCGTTGTGTTTGTGTCTCTGTGTCAGGATTTTGGTGTCAGGTTCAGTGACAGCATGGGCTTAGAAAGAGAGCACCATGGCTCAGTAATTCTGCACTACACTACCAAGTTTTACAGCTATTCTGCATCTCTCCTGTGATATATGCACCATCAAAACATAAATATATCCTTCCAAAGTGGATAATTTTCAGCAGTAGAAACCTGAAATAAAGATCTAGAAATGATTTGTAAGGTGGTAATTTACATGTGCTCGAGTAACATCTCCCAAGTAATGCAGGCGCATCTGAAATTTGTCCCATTAGGTGAGTGTTTTCCAAATAAGTGGTGTGAGAGTCAGCCCTGCTGGAGTCAGCCTCTGCAGCACTGCCAAAAAGCAGATTGGCAGCCCAAAGCTACAGCCCTTATTTTCTGGAAATCACAGAATCACGGTCTTCACAAATGTGCTTTACTTGTCGGATTCTTGGAGGATGGAAACAATCCAGTATAAACTGTGTTGAGACCACAGTTTTGCAACATTGGAAGGAAAAAATAAAGTCTAAGCTCATGCCAACCTTGTAACCACATGAGCAGTACACTGGTCTTATTTAGTAGTACAAGTCTCCAGCAGTTTGGACAGCCCAGGGGAATTTCTCCAGATTTATGTCCGCATACCTGAAAAGGTTTTGGAATGAAATCTGTTGAGAGGAACAGAGGAGGACAAGGATGTTCAGAGTTTAATTTATATAAGCTACAGTAAACAACTAAAAATTAAACTCGAGCCTGAAACAGCCCTAGTCAAAGCCTCTCCCTCTTTATCCTTTTCCTCATGACATTTATTGCAGGGTCCAAGAGAGGACTGGAGAGTATGTGGTGATACGAGTCAAATGTAAGACATTTTCCAAATGGGTGAGGGGAGAACATTTTCTCTTAACATGTTCCAGGAACAGACCTGAGAAAAATGCCTGATCTGCAAAGGCCTGATGAAGAGTTAGCCTTTCATTGCACGGCATTCCCTTTGAAGCAGCAAAAGTGTATGTGATTGAGGATGCATTTTTGTCACGGCTGCCTTGGGAGTCACATATCCTGTGTTCACAGTATTTTATTTTATTTTAATCTGTGATGTTTGACATTTTGAAGGGTTTGCATGCGGTGGACATGATGGTAAACACTTGAATCACACTAGGAACATCAAGAACTGCCAAGTCAAACACCAGAGCTGCACAGGAGGCTGAGACAAGGTCTCCAGTGATT
This sequence comes from Pyrgilauda ruficollis, assembly GCF_017590135.1. NCBI lineage: Eukaryota > Metazoa > Chordata > Aves > Passeriformes > Passeridae > Pyrgilauda > Pyrgilauda ruficollis. The sequence continues at coordinate 11,888,977 of NW_024519206.1, read as the reverse complement.
TGTCAGTGGTGATGGCACTGAGGCTAACAGTGGCCCTGGCACTGGGCTCTCTCCTTCCTCTGGATTTTACGAGTGGGGCAGGCAACTCCACAATCTTGCCAGGATTTAAAAGATTTTACTAAATACTGACACTACACAAAAGTTTAGTCAGCCAAGAAGAGATGTTGCCTGCAATTTCCCAGAGGATAACAAGCCATTGTGAGAAATGACTGGTTGTTGTTGCTCTGCATTTATGTCTACCTACACTGAGGCATTTTGCTATGTCTGCTGAGTGCATTTGCTGAAAAACTCATCAAAACACATCAGTCATCTTTAAAAATAAGTCTATTTTCCTAATATTATTTCTGTATGTGAAGAAAATCCCCGCTGATGAAAAAAACCCTCAAAAATGGCTTACATATGCAACCTTTTGCAGCAAAAGCCTATAGGCATTTCAAACCTGGGCATTTGTTTCTGAAAGCAAATAATTCAGATTTAGAAAAAAAATAAGTGATGAAAATTTAAGTCGTTGACAATGGGGACAGTGAGTGGAGATAGACAGAATCTCAAAAGTTTCTCTGAAAAATAATTTCTTAAAACATAGATCTTGCCAGCTTCTCTGAGCCTCCAGTCTCCTATCTTATTTGGGTTGACCTCAGCTCAGGGAGCACGAGGAAGAGGATGAGCCTTTCTTGATCAATGCCTTGTCCCTGATTCAAGAGGCTGAAGCCTCTGGACTGTCAGAGAAATTATTTAGGCGAGTCCCTCTCTGGGGGAGGTTAAGAAGGAACTGAGGGACACTGTAGAGCAAGCAAGATGGGAAGGGACCTCCCAGACTTTCTAGCCAGTGCCTTGCTTTCACAAGAATAACACATAAAAGCTTTCATGTAGCTATCCACCACCATCGAGACAGCACTTTAGTTTTGCTCGCTGCAGCTCCAATCGCAAAGTCGTTCCAGGACCTCCCTGCTCTTCTGATTAGGACTTCCTTCTAATTTCCAGACTAAATCTATTTGTGAGCAGTGTATAACCATTTGTTTGTGTGCCAGCATGGCCTTAAAACTAACCCTGCCCTCCCCCTCCAAAACCCTAAAAAAAATAATTAAATTTTTACATTCCCTGTTGTTTGCTCCTGATGTATTTATGTATTTATAGAGAGTGATCCTATCTCTTCTCGACTCAACGACCCCCCTGTTAGACTAAACAAGTCCCTACTGTGCTGGGACAGCCCAGGGGACACCCGCTTCCCCTTCTACCTTTTGCTGGCCTAAGGGTGTCCGAGGGAGAATGAGGGGCTGAGGCAGGAGCCAGCAGGGCTGCACAGAGGGGAGACAAGGTGTTTTTGATGGTTCCCTTCACTGTCTGTCCTTGCGTGAGACAGATGAAAATGTTAATAGGAGGGAAGCTGGGGGAGGGTTTTACCCTGCAGTAGCTGCTCTGCAGGACTGAACGTAGTGCACAGCCTTGTACCCAACACAGCTCAGCTGCACCGCGCAGAGCAGATCAGGGTTTTGCCACAGAGGGTTACAGACCCACAGAAGGACACTTTAAGTAGTGCATGAGCTGCAAACTCATACCCCAGACCATACTAACCCCTTTTTGCACTTGCATATGAAGGAGCATAACTACTCCTTCCCTCCATCATGACGAGTAACTGTTTTTGTACAGACAATCTTCAAAGTAGTGCAACAGCTACATACACACCCTGCCTCAGCTTCACGTGCTGCAGAGGAGGACAGAGGCTCACATAGCCAAATGCACATTTTACCCGGTATTACAAGGCAAGAACTTTCAGCTTATCATTTCACTGGACAAATGATACAAGCAAAGCATGGCTGAGCAGCTCCAGGCTTGGCATGAAAGGCTCTCAGATAAATCAGGGTAACGTGTGGCTTTTTTGACAAGCTACCACCATAAAAAGCTCCAGGGCATTCTGAAATATGGCTGGAAACAAACAGGGCTTGACCATATGTGACTGCGAAAGTTATTAATCTCCTCAGAAAAACTTCTTCCATGTCATGCAGGAAACTTTCCTTTTTTTTTTTTATTTATTTATTTTTTTTTTTTTTTAATTAATGAGTTGAACTGCAACAAATAGGAAAAGGTTAACTGCTTGTGGGATGGCTGAGTCTCTTCAGGCTCATATTCCAATAAAAGGACAAAATACAAGCAAAAGTAAGCATCTTTCAGTCTGGCTGCTTCCACATCACCTTGCGAACAAGTTGTTGGGGTCTTTCCAGCTCCCTGCCTAATCTTTCCCATATCCAGTATGCAGGCACTGCTGGGGGAAGCACAGTGACTGTGTGGTAGTGGGCAGCAGCGCAGCAGTTCCTGACAGCTCAGAACCACAAGTGAGGAATGTTAGATCCACAACTCCAAGGTGTTTTCTGCTATAAATTATAGTGAATTTACTGCACCAAGAAACGACCTGGTTTCTGGAGAAAATTATAGGCAACGTGTCAGCTATAAATGATTTATGCATAAAGCAACCTGTACTGCAGGCACCCAGGGGGCATAATAACAAGACAAAAAATCATTTAATCTTGTATGTAAATTTAAGCGGGCAGGAATTTTGGAAGAACTACTTGTTTTTATTCCATCTTGTGTTCCTGCCAAGTAAAGACAGCACTTGAGCAGAAAGGCACTGATGTGGAGCAGGTAGATAGGCTTGCCAATTTCCAGCAAGATACATTTTAAACTGGCTTCTCAGTTTCAGTTCAACACCTTCTGAGAATTGATTGGTTTCCATTTGACAAGAAAGGAGTCAGGAAAGCAGAAGACTCTTTCTGGGCTAGATAAACTCAGCGTGAGCAATGCTGTTCGTAGGCCCAATGAAACTGAAACATGCTGGCATTCAGCAAAAACTGATTCCTCCCCCCTTATTCACATGCAGTACATTAATTCTTAGGAGACTCCTGTGGGAGTAAGACCATAGGGGAGCAAAGAGAGCTGAATCAGCTAAGATTTGAAGAATTGGCACTGGACTAGGCTTTGCAGGCAAGCAGACACTTCACATCAAGTGTCATTGCAGATAGGCAGCAGGAAATGAAGTGTCATCAAGTTTTCTCACCTGATTAACAAAATTATTTGTTAACGAGCTGCAATGAGCTAATCTGGTATTTCACAGTAAAAATAGGTGGCCACACTTCAGCTAGACCTTCTCTCAGGGGCATTTCAGGTGTGCAAATCAGTAAGCAAGTTCTCACTTTCCTGGGAGCACAGCCCTGGGCTGCAGAGAGGAAGCAGATCCAGTGCTCCAATTTCTCTCATTTCATCCCCAGTGTCCCCAATTCTCTAAAATGAGACAGAAAATGTGCTGCTCACTCAAGTACTGCTCTGCCTGGTCCTTGTGGCACAGGGATCTTTCACCCCTGGGGAATAAGGGTTGCCCCTTGCTCTTACTGTCACCACCAAGGAATAGCACAGTGAGATAAAGCAAGCAGGTTGATGTGGAGCCAAACCCTCATACCTTTGCAATTTGCTGTTCAGGTGCAATTTCCCTCAGTGGTTTCACAAAGAACTAAGACTGAAAGAATGAGGTCCATGAAATATTTACCATTACTGTACATGATAATGAGTTTTCTGCATATCTATATGCAATACACACACACACATATAAATGCAGGGCACACACACACATATATGCAATATGTCTGAGTTATGATAGCTGTGGGAGTGATTGCCTGGAATTGTCTGCCCATTGTAAATTAAATATGACAGTTCTACATCTGCATTAATGTTATTACTCTTTTAAGACTCTTCTTTCTCAGCCACTGGCATTGGTCTCACAGTCTGTGAACACAGGTCACACTCTTCCTCTTCTCTATTTTTCTTTCAGCATAACACATACAGAGGAGGTCTTATCTCTTTATGGTCTTGCAGCTGGGATCTAAAGAAGCCAATGAGGGTCAGGAAGATTAGAGGAGCTTTGTAAGGGACCACCCAAAGTAGGTTTATAGCAATCATGCTTTGTTACTCGATTGCAGAGAGCACAGCAGAACAACAAGGGTGAAATAAAGAATTCCTTTTTGCATGGACAAGACATTTGCATGAACTTTGTCCTGAAGGAAAATCTAGACAGAATAGTAGAAATCCTTCCAAAGAGCTGTGATGTAGAAGCATCTTTTTCACCAATATTATGGTAGTGCTGTTGTGCCGGGGTGATTATTAAACCATGGAGTCATGAAGGTAAAACAGTAATACATTTTGTATTACTCAGGAGACACAAGTTCAGCTGAGCTTCCTCATTGTCCCAGATTCACCCTGAGCAGGTCTCCAGTGCTGAGATCCACACTTGTTCCATAAGCAGCCCTGGCATCCCACCATCCTGACCCAAGAAGGTAGCAGAGAGTTCTCCTTTTGGCTGCCCAGCTGCTCCACTGTCTCTGCCCTCTTTCCGTTCCGCGGCAATCTAAGGTGCCTTATACTCCAATAAGTCTCTGCTGCCCTGCAATTCTCTGCAACGGCTGTCTTGTTTTTTTTTCATGCCCCTTATTTGTTTTTAAATGAAACCAAATGACTGTCCTTTAATCAACCCCCAAGCTAGAGAATGATCAGGCTACATTTCAGCCTTTTTTTTCACCCATGTGCTTATGTAGCCACACCAAACTCACTGGTTTAGGGTCTATCTCAATCTACAGGGTGGCTTTTACATTCACTAAAATTTACAGAATTTCCTCCTTCCCAGAGCACGTGCTGGGAAAAGGGAATCACTACCTGCTGTAGGAACATTTCAGGGATATGCTGGATGCATTCCCCCTTATTTCTCAGTTATGCATTAAGAAGTACTTTCCTGAATAAGTTTACACATTTATTTTGTGATTTGTGATGATGTCTTATATAAGAATTTATTACAACTGTGTGAATTAATCAGTACTGAAAATATCATAGGAGTTAAGGGGGAAATGACACTCTTATGGTGTGCTACTGACAGGCACAGCCTTGCACTGGGCCTCAGGAAGAACTAATTATTATAGATCTCTTTGGAGAAAAGGGGGCCTCACTGTTAACCTATTGAAGAACTTTGTGCAGCTCTTAAAAACAAATGAACATCTGTAACAAGACCTTCAGATGGAAACATAAATTGATTTACTCAATATTTTGCAGTTTATATGGCTAGGGAGACAGGTCAGGACAGACCAAGTTAACAGACTGAGGACAGAAATTAAGGACAGGACTTAACTTTCCATAGCAGCATGTTTAGACAGGAAGAAAAAGATGTGGTTTGTGTTTAGTGAGCAGCTAGCAAAATGAAATATGTTATGTGTATGTGCTAGTACACCCTGATTCCCTGCCTCACTCAATTTTCTGCTCAGATACCATAAAGCTGAGTTACTGGCCAGCTGCAGCCAACTGTGCTGCTCTTTAAACATTATTATACTATTCTAGACAAGTAGGTAGAAAAGGCCTGGCATGTGAGCTGCCTAGCACAAGTTCACTACAAAGAGTCTGAGCACCAAAGGCTTCACCTGAGGTCAGAACTTGGACATGGCTTAGTGTTCCCAAAGTCCCATAGGAGGTAGAGACTTTTTGAGTATTTTTTTTCCAACTTTAAACCATGTCACCAAGAGGTGCGGAATGTCCCTAGACGAGATTTCTTCTCTGGTCCAAGATCGTCATGCCTGCCAGCTAGGTGAAAGATTGCAGTGCTCTGCTGCTCAGGTGGACCTGTTCTGAGGAGGCCATTTTGATGCCCTGCATGAAAAATATAGGATGTATTCCCATTCTGTGGGAAAGGCTGAAGAAGAAGCAAACTATTGCAAAAGACTCCCATTCAAGGTGTGAGACATGATCGAGAGGAGAAAATTTGTCTTCAGCTGGATAATGACTTTATTTGATGAGGTAATACACAGGATTAAGAACCAGCATCCCTTTAAAGACCTCCATCAGATAATTTCAGATTTCCTTAAAATGTTGCTTGCCCTCTCACTGACAAAATGCTACTGAAATTTTCTAGCAGGGTCTAGATTTATATACTGATGTCAATATGGTCCAGGACAATTGAAATCAGTCTAAGTTCTGCTGTGTGTTTCAACAGAAGAAAACTTAGACCTGTATAATATCAATTCTGTAAAGGGAGATCAGCGTTTAACTCCATCTCAGTATATCCCACTGTAGGAAACTGTAAATTTTTAAGTTCTGAAGGAAAGAGAGTGAAACATCAATTCACAAGCTGACCTCGTAGGAAAGTGTCACCTATCCTGCACTCAGCTGCATGCAGAATCAGTATGCTAAAGAAAATGTGAATAAAACAACTTTTAGAATAATAGCAACAACCTTAAGAAGTAATGTACTCATCCCATACATTTTAAGGAATATGTCTATTCTTGGTCTAGCAGGCTTTCCCCAGTGTAGGCTCTCTTTTTTTTTTTTTTTTTTTTTTTAACTTCCCATCAAATTTTACTGCATTTGTATGATATGCAATTAATGAGCCATAGAATCATCGAAATTAGAAATGGGAAAGATACATTAAGTCATCTAGTCCATCCCCTGACAGTGCAGGATTGTTCCCTGCAGTGTATTTTTATATTTTCTAATGCTCTGTGCAGTCCAGATTTAAATGTCTCCAGAGACAGAGCTGCTACCAATTCATTTAGAGGACTGCTCCATGGTCCTGCAGCTCTCACTCTCTGGAAAATTTTCCTCTTAAGGACACGTACATCTTTCTTGTCTCACTTTCACTTCTGTTCTAGCTCTTATCCCTTCTACCAACTCAAATGATTCCCCTCCTCCCTGCTGATATTTATACTTTATGTCATCACACCCTCTCCTTTGATATTGCTTACATAAACTATACACATTCAGTTTTCATGCTTCCTTACATGCCCAACTGTTTCCCTCCAGCCCTTTAATCATTTTATGTTGCTCTCTCAGAACACCCTCCGCATTGTCTGCTTCTTTCTGATAAAAAGGCAGCAAAGGCAGGATTCCAGGTGTAATTTTTCCAGGCTTGTACAGGAAAATGGTGTTACCCACCTGTTCCACACCATTGCATCACTGTGCCTCCTCAGCTGCCATATTGCCTTGAAAATGCCAATGTGAGTTGCTGCCCACTAGTACTTGTGATTACTGAATGGATTGCAGAAGCAAACCTCGGAGGTCTCTGACTGCTCCAAATGGCCAATATTATTGAATAATACACATAGGTTGTCCAAAAAAAAAAAAAAAAAAAAAAGAAAGGGAAGGTAAGAAAAGTGAAAAGCAGTACCACTGATTTGTTGATTTGTTGCATAATTTTTAGAGTTTTCTAGGGATATTTGGATATTTTAAAGCACTTGAGTACTGGATTTTGTATTTACCCACGAGATGATTTGGATAACATTCTGGTCCCATCATGAATACTGAAAGCTTTGTCTCAAGTCCCCTTTCTTTTGAGTCCTTGACCAACACTGCAGCAAAATTTTAAATTCAACAATTTACACTGTTGAATTTTAGGATCTAAGAGGGCTCAAGGTTAATCAGGTTGCTCCTCATTTCAGGGAGAAAAAGAAGCCTTTACTTTCTACAAGGTGAGTGCTGAGAAGGGCCAAACTAAAATCAATAGGCATAAAGCCATCAAAAAATGCCACAATGATGACAGTATAAATTCCTTAATAGAATAAAATAGGTGGATGCTATAACAACAAAACTCAGTCATGGTATTTCAAGCAGAAGAAGTGATTCCTTCTTCTGCTCTAAATCCTTTTAATGTGCCTAGTATTGAATATCCCATACAGGTGGAATACCATAAATTCTGCTATCTAGCAGCACACACTGTTTGTATGAACACTTTATTCCAGCTGAGACACAAGTATTAATAGCAACATGGATCCTTCCTTTCAACCACTTTCCTTCCCTGGAAAAATTTATTTCTGCTGCCTTTGGCAAGACTTGCTCTGAGGGAGTTCCCACAGAAGGGACAAATACAGCAAGTGAGAAGTAATTCTAAGACTCTTTTTTATGACAGACATTTTATATGTAAAGCTGTCTTGACCTATCTGTCTGTTTCTCTCAGGCTATACCATTCTGAAAATTAATTCTTAATGAATCTTTAACTGTGTGAAGAGCAGAGCCATGCGCTCCAGCAATAATAATTAACACAAGTGAAACTCTAGGCTTCTTAGGGCAGGAGAGAACATTTTGTATCTGTCTGCAGTACCATCCCCCTCTGTGAACTGAGCTAAATAGCAGCATAAAAGGGTAAATTACTTGGGGGCAGTGGGTTTGTTCCATAAAGCCCCATCAATTCACTTTCCCATGTACCGATCTTATACAAGGCGCCGATTTAAAGAAAAAAGGGATTTTTTTTTTTCCCAGCCATGGCTGTTTTTGATGGGATTGTATCAGAGAAGCCACAGCTTGAAAAGCCCTGCTAGGCTACTATTTCCCTGCTATTTCCACACTATTTCCCTGCTCCAGAGCCAGCACAGCCTCTGTAATGGGATCAACACAAGGACCACGAGCAAGTCTATCAGTAAAATAATTAACAATAACTGAAAGTGCCTATGTTCAGTAAAGCAACAATGAAGAACTTTGCAGCTGATTCTCATCTCTCGCTCCTTAGAAACTGCTTCACGGTGGGATAGTCCAGGTGGCATATTAATCACCTCATTACTTTTTCATGGCCAAGCACTTTAAAATTAATAAACTAAATTCAAATATTTGTGTTAGTTCTAGTGGAATGCTTTATAAACTGAATAGTAAAAAATTCAGTGTCAATAGAAAAAATT